>NW_016690183.1:744198-1197658 GCF_001604755.1 Lepidothrix coronata
TATGGGTGGGCAAATTCCAAACACACCACTACCAGAGGGCTTCCAGGACGCCATGGACTCAGAGCTTTCCTACGATGAAAAGAATGTTGACACACTGAGCAACTTCGATGATGACATTGATGAAAATTCTATGGAAGAGGACCCAGAACTAAAGGACGCAGCAAGTGACTCATCCAAGCCCCTTATATCTTACTCTGGGTCATGCCCTTCTTCACCACCTTCTGTGATCTCTAGTATTGCTGCTTTGGAGAATCAAATGAAAATGATTGATTCTGTCATGAACTGTCAGCAGCTGACCAGTTTAAAATCCATAGAAAATGGATCAGGGGAAAGTGACCATTTGAGCAATGACTCCTCATCTGCCGTTGGTGATCTTGAAAGCCAGAGTGCAGGCAGCCCTGCAATGTCAGAATCTTCTTCCTCCATGCAGGCTTTGTCTCCTGTAAATAGCAATAGTGAAAGTTTCAGATCAAAGTCCCCTGGTCTCAGTAACCAGGAAGAGCCACAAGAAATACAACTAAAGACAGAAAAACCAGACAGTCCACTGCCCACAACTGAAAATGGAGGCGCATTAGATCTGACATCCACCAATCCAGGAAGACCGGTCATCAAAGAGGAGGCTCCTTTTAGTCTGCTGTTCCTGAACAGAGAACGTGGTAAGTTTAAACGTACTGTTTGTAATATCTGTGGCAAGCCTTTTGCTTCTAAGAGTGCATTGGAAATTCACTACCGCAGCCATACTAAAGAACGTCCATTTGTTTGTACAGTCTGCAGTCGTGGGTGTTCCACTATGGGTAATTTAAAACAGCACTTACTGACGCACAAATTAAAAGAGCTGCCTTCTCAGTTATTTGAACCCAACTTTACTCTAGGTCCCAGCCAAAGTACTCCTAGCCTGGTCACCAGTACAGCACCTACCATGATCAAAATGGAAGTGAATGGTCACAGCAAGCCGATCTCTTTGGGTGAGGTTCCCTCGCTTCCAGCTGGAATCCAGGTTCCTGCTGCACCACAGACAGTGATGAGTCCGGGGATCACCCCTATGCTGGCGCCCCCCCCTCGCCGGACTCCCAAGCAGCACAACTGTCAGTCGTGCGGGAAGACCTTCTCCTCAGCAAGTGCACTGCAGATACACGAGCGCACCCATACCGGTGAAAAACCGTTTGGTTGCACAATCTGTGGTAGAGCTTTTACCACAAAGGGGAATCTTAAGGTAAGAGGCCACATGAAACTGTAAAGGCTTGGGGAGGGGGGTTTAAGGCACTGCGCTTGAACTCAGCAGATCTTAGTGCTTAGTGTTTGTCCCAAAGTCAGGTGAGAAGGGAGCTTCAAGGAAATACTTGCTGTACAGTGGTGGTCATTATGCTTCCACTGTGTTGAAGATAGGGACTGGAAAGCAGCTGTGCAGTGATGCGAACTTTAAAACTGGTTCCAGGTGTACATGCAGGCATGTCGTAGTTCTCCTGACAGACGTAATGGCACACCCATTCAGCTGATGGACACATTCTGGCAGTTCTTACGGACCATCAATGCAAAACAACCTCACTATAAACCAGAAACGGAGAGCTTGCTCAGCTCCTTGGGTGCCTCCCCAGTTTCTATTTCCTATTCTGCTTTGCAGCCATTGCAGACTGGAAAGCGGTTTCTCACAGATTGACAGCAGCTTACTATGGGACTGATGGCTCTTATTCCTGCAGGCTGGTTAACCATCAGGACACAGCCTGGGGAATACGTTTTTAAATGTCCTTTTTAAAAATATTAAATTTAGCAAAGTAATTTGTGCCTCTGACATGAGATAAAATACTATTAAAGTAGAACAAGATGAAAAAAGGGGAAGGGCAGGAAAAAACACCCATCTCCTAGTACAAATAACGCCCTTGGTAATCTTCAGCATGTGAGGACTTCCAGCTTGCATGTGAAATTGTCTAACCTAAGAGACTATGTACTCTTTAGTCTTGCAGCACGGTGTTTGTTTTCACTGAGAAGAAGCAAATGCACATTGAAAAACTACTACGGAACTGGGTTTTCTTTGTGTGGGCTGACTGGACTTTAGAATTGTGTCTTAACTGGAATTGATTTGTTTTCAATGCGAATTAAAAGGCATTTCTTTTAAAAAGCGAGTGCAACTGTAAGTAACAGCATTTCAGGCCAGACACCTCTCCAGAATGTGCTAACTTGAGGGTGCTTCTTGTCCCTGTTTACTCTGCAGGTGCACATGGGGACTCACATGTGGAATAACGCCCCTGCACGCCGCGGCCGCCGCCTCTCTGTGGAAAACCCCATGGCTTTGCTTGGTGGCGATGCACTCAAGTTCTCCGAGATGTTCCAGAAGGATTTGGCAGCTCGGGCCATGAATGTTGACCCCAATTTTTGGAACCAATATGCTGCAGCTATCACTAACGGACTTGCTATGAAGAACAATGAGATTTCTGTCATACAGAACGGAGGCATTCCTCAGCTCCCAGTAAGTCTAGGCGGAGGCGCCATCCCACCTCTAAGTAACCTTACCGGTGGCATGGACAAATCTCGCACGGGCAGCAGCCCTCCCATTGTCAGTCTGGACAAAGCAAGTTCTGAAACGGGAGCCAGTCGTCCATTCACCAGATTTATTGAGGATAATAAAGAGATTGGCATAAATTAAAAGCATTCATTCTGAGTAACTGTTGGACCACTACTCTGCACAACACTTGTCGTGTTCCATGTACAGCTTTTGAAGTTAAGCATTAGTTTCCTGACCTAAATGCATAGGTTCCCTTTAAAGTTTTACCCATAGCAGAAATACATAACTCTATGGCTGCTGAAAAGTTGTCTTGCAAGATCTGCATGGTACTTCTTTCAACAGTGAGTTTGACTGTTACTGAGAACTTTGAAACCTTTTAATTTAACAGAAAACAAACAAACCAGTCACAGGATAACTTCATTAGAAACAGAAAGAGGCTAGTCTATATCCACTTCGCTTCTTACAAAACTTACTATTACCTGAGAAAGGGGGGCTTCATTACAGCATTCTGTCACACTTATTTGCTGGTTTTGTTCAAATTAGTTAGAAACTTGGACTATGTTTTTAGGAATCTTAATCTTAAATAAGTGATTTAGTACCCCAATGCTGTGTATTATTACAGTATCCTTGTCTGTAGTATTTATAATGTTAAGATTATGCGGGTAACAGACAATATACTAGCCCCAAACTTAAATGAAGCTTTTGTACTGCAAAATACATCTGGCTATGTGATTTTTTTTTTTTTTAAGCAAGTTCTGTTTTACTATGAATAAGTGGTTTATTTCAATGCAGGCAAAATTGTGAAGTTTTATTGGGAAAGATAGCATGCTTTTCATGTGCAAGTACCTGTCAGTAACAAACCTTTTTTTATTTAAATATTTGTAGCTGCTATGTGGACAGTTGTTCTATTAAATGAAAAAAATTGTAGTGTGGATTTTAGCTCAATGATTGGAAAACAAGTTACAGACAAACCTTAGGACCATAAATTATTCACAACATTATAAACAGTTGTGAGTAAATACTTCGTGTTATAAAAGCTGTACAATAAAAAGGTAATGTTTGTATAATGTGGTTGCAAACTCTTAATTTATACTATTGCACTTTTAGTATTTTGTACTAGGGAGGTTTGTCTATAATTTGAAACTGAACAAAAATGTAAACTATTTTATAAATAATACTTTGACGTAAGGAATAAGGAGGAGGACCCTGTTGCAGTTTCTTGTTTTGTAAGGTCAAACAATGAGAGATCTCTATTAATTAAGCGGAAAAGTTGCAGAGAACTGTCAGATCCTTAGGAAATACGGGGCCTGCCATTTCTTAAAAGGAAATGATTCTTTTAACTTTTCTACGAAGCCCACTTAAAAGCGTGACCGCCTCCGACAGAATTCTGAGACAGTTATCTTAGGAGTGTGATATTAATACAAGTCTAGGATAGAGGAAGGAGAACATTGTGTAGGTTTAATTTGACTGTAATCTCTTCTGTCTCTTTCACACATAACCATGAGAAAGATACCAACTGCCTAATAATATTAGAACAAAATAAGAACTTTCAGGCAGCATGAGCAGTAGTAACATACAAATGTTCTGTATTTATTTCCAACTCTGTCTGATTATCTTTTCAGGTTTCTCCAAAGCACAATGTACTCTGATTAATCAAATATAATTTTATGTTGATTGCATTGTTGAAATGACACCAAGTAAACAAAGGGAATGGTTCCACTCATAAGTTAGGCTGGGGATGCTGAGGAGACTGGGGCTTAATCAAAACTTGAACAGTAAATGTTTTGTGTACTACCTCATTTTTGTGCATTACAAGCATGGTGGAGCTGACACTATGAACTTCCGTCCAGCAGAATTGCTTGAGGGACATTATGGGTAGCTGGGTAACAGCGCAAGGAGTTTTATGCCCCTGAAGAACGAATCAGACAGTGAGGTCTTCTCAGTTGATACTGAAAAATAGGACAATCTTTCTTATACAACAGAAACCATTACTGTAAGAGGATGGACTATTTCTGCCATCACATGATGGAGTGAAAAGAGGTTCAAAGACTTAGCTGTTTGTTTCTATTGGAAATGAACAATGAACTCTACAGCTCCATTTTCTACAATGATGAGGTAGAGATATATAGATATATGTATCTCTCTACATAAGAAAAATTTTGTGTCTGTAACACCTCTACAATATAACATCATTTTTTGCCACAGTGTGTGGGTGGTTAGAGGTGTTTCCAAGCATAAAAAAAAAACAAACGAAAAAAACAACAAACTGAGGTGGCTTAATGTTGCTGGATTTCAGCAATTGAATGTTTTTATTTATCTGTGTAATTTTTGGTGTGACTTTTTTTTTTTTGTTAGTATTTGGTACCATCTAGTGTTATCTCTGTTCCCTAAAGGATGTGTATAACTTAAAAAAAAAAAAAGAGAAGAAAAAACAAAAAAGGAAAAAAAGAAAAAATCTGTAAAGTGTTGTAAATAAGATGGTTGATGATGGTACAGTAAGACTGACCCCATTTTGTATTCAGGGTTAGGCCATTCCTCTCTGCATGGTGAAGAGAGACACTATTTTTATACTGTGATACCATGTGGGGCTAGGAGCCTCCCTGAAACAGCTGGGAATTGTTACCTAGATCCAATATTTTTTATTATTAAATCTTGTTGGCTTGACACATCTACTGATTGAAATGGATGTCTTAGTCTAGGTTACTATTTTTGTCATATGGAATTGAATAAAATGCAGGATGTAATATTATTTCTGAATTGCGTTCCTTGATTATTCTAATAACAGAGCAAGATATGAGACTAAGGTCACTTGTGGTAGATTGGTGTCAATGACTTCTAATCATCGCATCTGAAACTCAGAATAAGGTCGACACCTTATATTCAAATGTTTTTCTAATTTATATTAACAGTGCAAAGGGATAGAATTATTAAAACCTCTTTTCCCATGAAAATAAATCGTTAGAGCATTTATCGCAAGACAGTAGAACAAAAAAAAACAAAACCACCAAAACAAAAAAAAATATTTTGGAGTGGGGAAAACAGACTTTGGAAGGACTACTCTTTCAAATTAACTGCTTTCTGAACACTTATCATGTATTCTTTACTGAAAAAGCCTCCTTTTCAGGTTGTTTAAACATCTGCCTAATATCCACAATATACTGCACAATAAAATCTGGGAACAAATTTATCAGGAGCAGTTCAAATTCTAAAATAAAACAAAAAGGAAAAAAATTGACAACTCGCATCCGTTCATTCCAAATGACATAACCTGTACATTTAAACCTATGATTTTGTTTCATCTTTTTTTTCAAGACCCTAATTTCTCAAAGCATGTCTAACTTTAACCAAATTATTTTTTCACGTTGATTTAAATGAAAGTATTTACATTCTTAAGGTTAGGCATGTGATTAAGTATCTCCTGCAAAAAAAAAGTTGTATGTTCAAGTAACCTTCAAGCTGTTATATTCCGATGTTGGATGCCTGTTGCATTTAAAACGGACAAAAGATAAATAAAAGAGAAAAATCTGTATTAATCATCTTTCAGTGGCCTTGTTATGAAGATACTGTGTTTTATAAGATGAACCCAAAGAAGGTGTGAGTTCCCTCAGGTGACTCAACAGCAGTGATAGGTTTGTGCTTTTCTTCCTGCATCTACGTCCCTGAGCCTTGCTGAGAGAAAAGATGATATGCAAAAGAGGAGGAAAGCAAAGGAGCACTGATAGTTACGGTTCTGTTCGAAACACGAGAGGAAAATTAACTGCTTTCCGCTCCTCCCCGCCCCCCCCCCAAAAAAAAAAGGGTGAAAGCAGAATGGTATTATTTTTAAATATGTATGGGTTATTTTTTTTTATTATAGGAACACATGAAGTAATAAAATGTGCTACACAGATAAAAATGGTCAAAGTCTGTTGAATTACAGATGTTTAAAAATAGAACCATGTAGGAATTCTGTATGTTTAGAAAAATTGCTGGTTATGATTTTTTGAGGGGAGGGTTATTTTACTACATGAAAATTCCAGCAAGGCTTTCAAACTCTTCAATTAAATTTTTCCTATGAGTTATTAAAAAGAGAGCATTTATGACAAATGATTGACATAACTAAATTTGTATCCATTTTTTTTCCGTTTTGTATATATTAGTCCTCAATATGTTTTCTGTCCCTTTACCTGTTTTGTTCTTTCTCTCTTGGCAAATACTTTGTTTTTCGAAAGCTGCATTTGTACTGTATTTGTGTTGTCTTTAATTTACTTCTCTGCATGTACTCTGTCGTTTGGAAGATACTGTGTTTTATTTTTTCCTTTTTCTCTAATTCTGCAGAGGTCAAAAGAGCTGCCTGTTTTTTACGTCTTTGTGTAACACTAGCATAATGAATGATGAAGTCTTCAGTGATGTGATCAGGTATGTGCATAGCTCACAGGATTTGCTAATAAACATGCCATTCACACTCCATCCTCCAGATGAAGGCATGAAGTTTGTTAGTGTTGCTGGTCTAGGGCAGCTGCAGATGGACAGGAGGATGGAAGTACTGATCCTAACTTCACTGTGCCTGCTTTTACACCACTGAAGCTCCATGGGCTTCAGTGGAGATACTCTAGGTTTATTCTAGTGCAAGAGGGACTGCTTCCAGGTTCAGATGTCTTGCTTTACTTCACTTATTATCAAAACAATGGCTAGCTATACAGTCTATTTTAAAGTATGTCTAAGCAAAAACATTCTGGACTTTATTTTTGAAAAGAGGCAAAATATACATAAAATATATATTTTAGTACATTCCACAGGATTATCCCAATTTTAAAGGAGATTCTGAAAGCTGAATCTAAAAAAAAATATAGCTGTGTCCCTTAATATACAATTTGATGTCATCATATGATTATCAGTGTATTCACATAAATGAGTAAAAGAAGCTGTAATTTTTATGTATAAAAGAAGAGTGGGAGACTCTTGCTATGGCTCTTCTACACAAGGTTGGCACTCACAGGGAAATCCCTTCCCTTTGCAGATATTAAAGGTATCAGCAGATTTATGAAAAGAAAAATACATGTTTGTGCATGTTGCAACACCAGTGTATAGTATTTTATTTTTTCAAAGGGAGAATGTCCCAATCTCAATTGACAAAGTGACAAATACAAAAGCCAACAGCGTTTGGCTATGCCACTGGCATAGTTTGAAGATGTGGGCAAGTCATTAAATAGACTCAGATTTTGCTTGAGAATGAGATACTTCTGGGGCCTCTGGGAATCAGGAACTGAACTCCCCTTGCAGCTTCAGCTAGCACCTTGTAGTATCGGGATGAGTTGCCCTATCAGTAAGATGGGGTAACACTTTTGTACCTACCTCACGAGGGTGTTGTGAGGAATGGTTTTATGTTTGTACAATTTTTCAAAGAAGGAAAATGCTTGGTATTATCACTGATTTTAGAGAGTTTACAGTATATGTGCTATTATTTATTATTTGTACTCCAGTAGTATATATGAGATCAGTCAGAACTGAAAGGCCTTACCCTAAATGTTGTACACTCATCTAGTTGGGATTCATACAAAATTTTACTCAGTAACATTTTGCAAGGGAGATATTTCATTATCAACTATCTATTTGATTACTATAGGGTTTAATTCAGTTATTTAAGTATTCAAACTGATTATCAGTTTTAGGTCATGGCAGAGAATTATTTGGTATCACATTTTGTTTTGAACTTGTATTGATTTTCAGAAAAAACGCACCAATTTTCTGTGGATAATCTAGATTCAAATCTTGCTATCAGTGGAATTCTACTGTACTTTTTGCTATTAAAGCTAAACGTTAAAATACATGTGTGTGTATATGTTATTATAGACCAATATATAATATATCTATATACTTATAAAAGTGTATGTTTTAAATTTCTTTAGCTGCTTAGAATTTCTTTCAAACCATATGTGGCATATTTTGCTCCAAGTGTTGAGCATTTCAGATTTAACTTAAACATTGTTTAATTTCAAAGGTAATGCTTACTATCATTGGGATGCTGAACAGAAAGTAATTTGTTTCCCAGATTGGCAAACTATAGTTAATATTTTGTACAGGTATCTGATTTACAGTACTGTGTTGAACAGCTTCTTTATCAACTGTTCATGTGCTAAATATATTAGCTCAATTAATTCTATTGATACTCTTGACTGTTTTATTTGATTATACAGAAACTTTTTGGTTTAGCTTTGTAAAAGTTGTCTTCAGTGATGTTAGTCTGACTCATTTCACTCAGGCACATCACGGAGTAAAGGTGTGAGTAACGGTGGGTGAATCTAGTCTAGAGAATGTCTCTTTTCTCTCTGCACATTACTGACATCTCTCCACCACCTCGTTCTGGTTACCAGCCTCTCTCGTGTGTTAATTTCACTCGTGGCTCAGCCAATTTTGTCCAGCACTTGGCACTTTTTCTCCTACAGTGCACAGTTCATATGGGACCTATAGATATACTAACATAAGTATTGTATTTAAGATAGGCTGGTGGTGGAGGGTGTAAGTGAACACCTATGCTGAAAGCCATATGCAGTTACCTGTTGTGTGCGGCAAATGTGCACATAAAAGGATGTGGTCATCAGGAGGTTTTTATCACTTTATACTCTCAATAATAGGCATGATATAGGAGGTTTCGGTTGGGTTTCTGCTTTTTAAACAACCCTTGTAAGAACAGTTATGAACAGATACCTTAAAGAGGGGAATATACCTTTTCAGGTAAGAGTTTTGCGGTCTTTTGATTGGGACTTGCCTTTTCTTCTGCCCATTTTCTATTAAATGACTTTTCCCAACATAGCCTTCTAGATCACTTCACAGTTAACATTTAGTCCTTCACCTGGGTTTTAATCTGCCATTATCCCATTCCAAACAGGCTTACTGAAACCAATGGGTTTTATACTAAGACATTAGCTAATGCATCTAATGGGTAGCAGAATTGATTTTCCTGTGCATTTTGGAAATGTTCTTAAAAGAATATTCAGTTAAATCTTGAAACAGTTTCTCACGTTTCTTGTGTCATTGAATGTGACACCTATGCCAATATTTGGCAGCAATCTGGTCCAGTCTGTGGTACTTTCCCTTACACTGGGCAGCCTAGTGCTCCACAATTTACCCTAGATAAACTAATGACACATGCCAACCAGTATTACTCATTGAAAGAAATTTTTTTTTTTAGTATGTTATCAAGCGTCTGATTGCAGTAGCTGCAATTCCAGCCTCACAGAAGGTAGATTAAATGAGCCTGGTAGTCTCTGCAGCCTACATCTTACCTCTTCCCCAAACCCTACTATCTTCAGGAAGCAGTTTGCCATTGTTTCCCCTGTGATAATATATCTTCTCTTTCTTTTCTGCAAAGTAGTTCTGCTATGCTCATTTCTTTGGTTTCATTGTCTTCCTGTACATGGCCATGTTCTTCACATGTTTTCTTTTAAGGTAGTGTTAGATTTGCCCAATTCACACACTGGCCTTTGTATTTATTATGTTGAGATTAATTTCTTTTATACTTTTGGGGCCAGGTCGTATTGTCACTACTTATATTTGCACCTAATTCCAATTAATTTCTCTCATTTCTATGACTAGAAGATACTGCACAATGAAGCAAAATTCAGCACCCTGAAACTTGGAAGAATTTTAAAATGTTTGTCCATCAGGGATTACTGCACACTCACATATTGAGCGTTCAGGTTTATTAACCTCAGCTTTTGGACTTATTATACATATAACCAGTTCCACTCTTAGTTCCTTTATATCTGGAGATGTTTTTAGGCTGATCATGGTTTTCCATACTTTTTAAAAATAGCAGCATATTACTTTTCCCAAAAACCTGCATCATAGTAACATTTACTTAGTGGCTAATGTTTTCTATGCAACAAGTAAATTGTAATGAGTTATCAAATTTTGCTGTTATTTCAGTGGAACAATTCACATATGATGCCGAGATGGAAGTAAAGCTCAAATGAGTACAATAAGTAGCTTTTTTCTTTCTGCCTTTATATCTCTAGTGCTAAATGGGAGAAAAATAACAGGATCTTTTACCACATGAAAAGCAACCAATATAGATATCATGACAATAGTGATGTTAAGCACAAACAGAGGCACAGTACCAGAATTAAACACAACAGAAAATACAAGAATTTAAGATACTAGATTTTAAAAATATACGTAGTAAGGAAACAGAAACATACTTCTAGACAACTAACAATATCTAATTGTTAGTAGCTCCCTAATGAGCCTTATTTTTTTTCAAGGATTCATTTATCTGAAGTCAAGAGAATCTGGGGGAAGCCGAGCAGCATGTCCCTGGGTTCAGCTTCTTGTTAGACTTTCTCATCAGCTCAGGAAATGCTTATTCAAGTTCAGTTGTTAAGGTGGAGGAGCTCCTGAAACCAGAAATATCATCTAGTCAATTTTAGTGTGGATGACTATCCCAAGCACATTTCCAGTTTACCCCTATTCCATGGTCTTAAAGAAAATCGGAATATTTTATTATTTCTAAAACTTACCATAGGTCTCCAAAACAGGAATGAAAATGACCCTTAGCACATCCTGATAATTGTGTCTGTGAAAGGATTAATCTCTTTTACTGAGCAGAGATATTCTAATTTCTGCAGATCACTCCTAATTTACATTGGTATGAGCAAAATCAAATAGCTCTAGTGACTGTATCATCCCTTTTTCATCAGAGCAAGGCACTTGTCTTTTTTGTTAACCATAAGTTTTTCTGTTACAAGTCACAGTACATACTAGAACAAACGTAAGATAATCAAGATATATCTATATTTCTGTATGTAACAGACCCATTCCCAATCTGGAGGCCACCTGGCCTAGCAGAAGCTGCTTCCATACAATTTCAAATGCTTTCATTCTCTTGGAAAAGGACAGTTAAATCCAAAGGGAATATTAGGATTGGCCTTTGGTCCCACAATGCTGCTTGGATATTGAATGGGAGTGTGTCCCTCAGCCCATGTCAAAACTACCCATGAAGATGTTGCTGGCTGATGGGGCAATTCCTGCCCTCCTGCCCTGGTCATGGTCAGTTCAAGGAGACTGTCAAAGCCTAGGAGGGAAAACATTTCTTTGGAGAGGAGTAAAATATACTTTTAGGTGGAGGCATCTTCTATCCTGCCTTTAAGTAGCTGTATGTCTAAAGTAACCAGAATTGACTCTATGAGACCACTCCTTTCAGCATCTTTCTCTCTTTCCATTAGGAATTTGACCCATCTTACGTGGTTTTGTAGTTCATGTCTCATGCTTCTGGAAATCTGGGCTTCTACCAACTTTCATGTGTGAAAAGAGAATTGTTCCTTGTAGGTTTTCTGAGAGGGTTTTCCAGATTCTGTGAAGCTGCCAGAACATCTTTTAGCACATGTTTATTCATTATTTTATCTGGGTTTATTAGCTAGCCCACTCTTGTTCCAGCATAAGAATATACACATGGTTATTCAGGAATAATATTTCCTGAATACTTGTGTAGACAGAGTAGTCCCTTAAGTAATGAGTTCAATTAGGCTAAGATACACTATGTAGCAATTCAATAACAAAAGTCCTGGGAGGTAGGGGGAGAAGAGGCTTGCCAATTGCTTACACACAGTATGCTGGATAACAACTAAAGACTCCGTGCTGTGGCATATTTGGCACATGCTGGCCTTCAGTTATGCCTAGCAACTCCCAAGGTTTGAGCAGTTCCTTACTAAGGTTTCAATCAAGGAAAAAAAAAATAGCGTGGTGTGCAAATTAGTAAGACAACAGGCTCCATTTGAAATCTCTGGGGATGTTCAGTCTTACAGAATACCAGCATCCAAGAAAATCAATTTATCTTCCATTTTTGCCTAAAAAATTGTCAATAGACAGGTTAATTTACCAATTCACTACCCTGAATACAGGGTGTTGGATTCAGAACTGTAACTTAGAGAAAACACTCTCAAAACCTGAAATGCATACAGATTTGGCAGATTTGACTTGGGAATTACAACCAATTCAACATTTGGTTTATATTTCTCATTACCATTGTTAAAACGTTTAAATATTTATTCTAAGAAGGTCAGTTAGCTGCATTTTAAATGGGCTAAGCATTCTACCATGTTCTTCTACCATGTTCTCCACCATATATATTCTTTTGAGAGAATAATGCACTGCAAAAAATGCCTAGAAATCATTTGGCTCTGCCTGTAGTCCAGTGAGACAACTCTTCTCTGTTTCCACTTCAAGTGCAATCTCCTTTTGAGGAAACTGTCATGTAAAATATAGAGACGTTGCTCATTTTTTAGAGAAAAATCCTTCAAGATTTAAAGTCTACTTCAAGTTGTTACAATGACTATTCAAATAAAAACAAATCCCAGAACCTAGCAACACTACACTAAAATAATATGGAATTGAAAGATTGTTATGCCAATACCTCTCAGTCATCTGCTTTTCAAGCTTCTGGTTTTGTGATAGCAATGGGATTTTGCCTGCCAGAGCATTAAGCATTGTTCTACAGTTTCTGAGGAGGTGCCTGCCAGTCAAGCCTCTTGACAGCTCCTGGGGTTAAGTCTTCAGAGGCTTGAGATATTGATACAGATTTCTTAGCATTGATTTTTTTGAGACTTAAAATGTAAAGTTTCACTCAAATGCTTCAAATGAATTACCTTATTTTAGTTGTCATAAGTCACAGAGTCAAAGGAAAACTTTGGGTAAAAGTTTTCAGAAAGCAGATTTCAGCTGCTGAAATCATGCCACAGCTTTGGAATCTGTGTTGAGATGCCATTCACGGTCTACAAAGGTTAGAACTTGCCCACTGGGTTGGGATCATTGAGCCATACCATACCTGATTGCTGAAAAAAACACCCAGCAAATGCAAGATCTTAACAGGATATTGGAAAACAGAAAAAAGCCCTTGTTTCTCCATTGCAAGACAGAGATTTGGCTGTTTTCCTGAGCACTTAAAATTGATGTGCTATAGTTTTCATGATTAGAGCATTACAGTAGAGCTGAAGCTCTGCTAGGGATTTTGATATGGATTTTTTGTGGTTTGTTTTTAACTCATCTATATGCCAGTTCATTAACATGAGGTAAGCTTTTCTCAGCTTGTATTTGACTTCTGCTATCATTATTCTTATAACTGGCTTCTTTCCATGCTATTTTGTACTCTGGCAAATTGTACTGTTCTGTTCACAGGATGTATTACTGCATAACTAGTTGTAGCATAAGTGAAAACGTTCAGAGAAATCACCAACACCCATCACATTGCTGATTTTATTTGTTTATACATCAGTTCATGTACTCCTTTATATTCTTACCTTTGGCTGAACAGGGTAAGTTTGTCTACATTTTTTTTCTGTGCACATGTATAAGTAGGGCACAGCCTTGATAGCTGATCCTCTGTTCTGAGACCAAACTCCCACTAGCTTGTGCCCAACTCTGAAGTTTGTATTTCTCTTGGAGTGATGTATCCACCTTATGTAGTCCTTCATGAGTTATTTTGTGGTTAATATGTAGGAACTGGGAGGGTATCTTTTTCTTTCAGAAGGATTCAGAGATTTTTAAAGCACTGCTACCAAAATTATCAGAAAAGATTGTTTTAAGTTGCAGCAAAAGCTGGAGGTGATAAGTGACATAAAGCAAAGTAGGCAGCCTTACCACAGCACAGAAGTAAGTAAGCAGAAGACAAGAAGGATTCACAGGAGAAGGAAGGGAGGAAGGAAGGAAGGAAGGAAGGAAGGCAGGGAGGAAGGAAGGAAGGGAGGGAGATATAAAGTGAGAGAGAGCTATCTGGGCTATTCCACATTTAGTAAAAAATCTCTTTTATACAATGCCTTCAAAGAATACAAGACAGAAGTAATACATGGTGCATATACATTGTGTGCAGACTGCAGGCTTTTAATTAACTGCTTGATTTTTCTTATGTGCCTTAAGACAAACCTTACTTACAATTTATTACTTTTCTTCAGTATTTCACACTGAGAATCACTCATTTTTAATTATCAGCCCTGCTTTTGCCTCAGTGTCAAACTTTAAAGCTATAATTGCTCCACTGACTGCTGTAAATGTTGGCCTATTGCAAGTTACAGTAGTACCATAACAAATTACATGGGCTCATTCTGGATATATAAAATGCATCTCACCTGAACAAAACTCTTATCTAGGACTATCACCAGCACTTCAGGACACATTGCCTGTGTTTTGATCTCATAAAATCGTCCTTTCAGCCCTTCTAGAGGCTCAATTGTTGCTGTAACAGTGGAAGAGTGTGTATTTGATTTGTTGTAATTTGGCTTTATTGTCTTTGAAGAAGCTGGGTGGACTTGCTGAGGAAAATTCTTGAAATGCTACTGAACAGATTCAGGGAGAGACTGTGGATAGACAGACGAGTGGAGTCCAACAGAGTCACTTCACATCTGTTCAGCTGGTATCTTTGAGAGACCAAAAGGCTGAAAGGAAGATTGTGAAGCAGACAGCCACACCTCCAGGATGATGGAAAAAATGTCATAGGGCTGTGGGGAAATTTGGCAGATCTTTCTGCTTCTCAGTTAGCGACTGGCTTGAATGAAGAATACACCTACAAGGCTGCTGTAGGCAGAGAATTGAGTGTAACATAGTTGATTTTGTTCTCTCTAGCTTCCTTAAGGATATTTTTCTATTTAAAAGCTTGTTTAAATAAAAGCTTTTATTCAAATAAAACTTAGCTTTCCTGAGCTGGGGTGGGGAAGATGCTGAGGAGGAGGCAGATTTGCCACAAAGCTGTAGTTGAAACAGCGTCTTGTTACCTTCTGCATGAGCACAACACAGCAGCTTTCTTAGGCCATCAGCAGCTCTAGGAAATGCTCTCTCCTCATTCATTCAGCCAGGGTACAAACACAGCCAGAACCTGTTTCTCACTGTTTTGAGCTTCTGCAACTCCCAGTGTCTGCACAGGTAGGGTAAGAAGGAAATGAGGAAGGCTTACATCTGTCCTGGGGGAAATGGTAGTAAAGAAGACCTGAGGTAGCAAAGCAAATGGTAAAGAATATCATTCTCCATTAGTTGACATGCTTGGGCAGGAGGTGGAGGCATTTTTTCCAATACACAGCTCATTGCAGTTAACTGCCTCCAAGCTGATTTCTGACTTTCTGATAGTATTTTAAACTACTCAGGAAATGATGTTGGTGGAGAGCAAGGCTTTCCTCTCATGTAGACCTTCTTCCCATGCAGAATGAACTGTAACTGAGCCTGTAGATACAGTTGCTTTTATATGGTGCCAAATACAATTTAAAATAGTGGTCACTTACACACCTGAGAAGGGGGGAGCAGGATGTGGGGAGGGGCTCACACTTGCCACCTCTGAGTCTCCCTGGGTCTGGATTAGTTTGCATGATTCACATTGCTGCTATTCCCTTCTGGATGGAGTAGTTGGGAAATAAAAAAGGGCTGAAACTGGATGAAATGAAAATATTCTAGTCTGGACATATGGAATGAATTTACTTATGGGCATTGGTCAACCCTGTTCTTGCATATGTGCAAGCATATTTTGTACTCAAATCAGAATGATCCATTTTAAAACTGTATTTAAAGAAAGAGCAAATAATTGTTTAACTGCCTCATTTCTTAAATACCTGGTTTTTTTACAATGATGACTTGTGTTTTCCTATGCCACCAACATCTGAATTCAGCTGTCAGACTTGTGCTTTCTTCTGTATCGCTTGGCTATGCCAATTTTAGGATCAATCTGCCTATCTAATGCTATTGAGCTCCTGAATACGTGCACATTTTCTACCCTCCTCCCCCACCTTTTTCTCCCCTTTAGTTACTACCAGTGTTTGTGAACCATTATAACTCCACTTCTGCTGGTTTAATTAAATTTACCTATGGAAAACAAAGACATGAGATCTGGCAGTTAGGGAGCTCTGGGACACAAGGTGATCTGTTACTGAATAAAGTGATGCTTGAGAGGTGCTATTCTTTATGCATCATCATGATCATCAGATAAGGAAGAATCGTATGACACATTGCAAGAATGCTTTGAGGAAAGTGAAATTCTAATCCTTTCCCAACATAATCATAATGATGTAAATGTATCCCTTTATATGGTGTAAAATTGATTTTTCCTTCCTGTTAACAGCTGTACAGATTCTGTTCTGCACACATTTTTCTTCAAAACTGCCTGGTTCCCTCTGAGTACATTGTTGTTTTTCCCTTCTCCCTTCTTTAAAGTCATTCGTTTTTTATTTATTTTGTTTGCCATCCTGACCCTTGGTAAGGTTAAAATGATTATTCAGCAGTTGTGCACTGTTGAATTACCAGTCTTTTGTTCCATGGTCTATTTTGTTGTTAGTGTACTCCATAGACGCCTTTGACTCAATTATCGCTGATATTGTTAATCTCTGGGCTACTCAAGATGAATTCCCAAACTGTATAAAGATGACATTGGTCTTTTCTATTCTTAAAAGACTAATTCTTTTGACAGAAATCCAGGAAACTTCAATCTGTGAATGAATAAGGTAAAAAGGACAGAGCAATGATGTGATACTTTTTATCACACTGACATTGTAACTCAATTCTATTATAACTTCTCTTAGGAATCTGATATCCTAGTCCAATAAAAAGTATGGCAGTCTTTATTTTATGTAACAAAAATCTAGCTCGTTCATGTACACTGCTGGACCTTAGTTGTCATAATGTGGTCAAAGGAGTGCAAAGGGCTGTGCTCTGTTCTCAGAAATAACTTCTGTGCTTAGAAGCGTAAGGGGTCCCACAGATGTCCAATGATATGAGGAAATTTTACTGATTTACTCTCTTGATTGGGGAGGTGGCAAACTATTGTACTGCAAAGTTCTCACGGGAAGGCAGGTCTGCTGGAATAGAGGTGTCTCACAAACTCACTGGACTTTTCCAGCACTTGAACTGAAGTAAAGCATATGGTTTCATATTTTGTTTTAGAGGCTAGTGAAAGGCCTCTAAACATACATTCAGGTGTGTCTGTTTTGATCAAAAATGCTAAGAGCAGCACCCATCAGGACCTCAAGGGAGGTGACCACCCATAAATACTGCCTGCTTTCAGCCCTGAATGCACTCTAATACTCTAACACTATAAAGCTAAAGCACACAAAAGGTAGGCAAAAGGTGGATTTTTCCATCTAGTCACTGATCTTATTGCGGATTTTATACCACAGCTCTAATGCTAATGTAAATGTTAATTGTCTAAGCCCATCTCTTGCCTTTCTCCCACTTTTCTGGCTTCCACTCCTTAACTTCCCCATAGATGTCTCTGATTCCTGCCTATTCCATGTTTACCTGCCACAGTTCTCCCTAATTCTTGTCTGCCACTCACATCCCCCCCAAAGCTCTGACACAATATTGAAACCTGCCTTTATATAAGAACATCTCACTTTCTTGGCTCTATTCACACTAAACAAGGAGAAGCTGGTTACTCTTTAGACCAAGATTCATTCCCAGTTGCAGAGCTTCCAACTTGATCTTCTCAGTGAACTAGTTATGGCTTTAGCCTGATTAGGTGGCTCAGATAGGACTTAGATACATGGCATGAAGGAGATTATTCAAAAAGGAGGATTAGACAGATAATAGCTAAATTGGCAGAGAGGCTAATCCCATGCATGTGCAAGAGGGACAATTTAGCTGTCAAGGGACCTTTCCCTCTCTCATGTGTGTGGCTGCTGGGATAAGATAGGTGGGGAGGCCTGCAAAGCAAGATGGATGTGTGGAGGTTAGAGGCACAGCTCTAATGACTAATGACCGAGTCCCACTGTTAGCCTTCACAGCAGTCCTAAAATGGGAGTGGGCCTAACATGTTAGAGATAATGATACAGATACTGTACTAAGAGTCATCAGTCAACTTTTAGTATTTAGAAAAATACACATGGATAGATTTGTATGTAATATAGATACCTATTCATAGGACCTTATAAAGATGCCTTATGCCTGTATGGCTGTTTTCTCTGTCTTAAACAATAAAATAGCCATTTCCAGTGCAAGGGCCAAAACCAGCCAGTGATGGGTTTTTTTTTATTTGTTTGAGGGGGAGAGGAGGGGGAAGGGTTGAGGTGGGATAGAGGTGGTGGTGGCATCAATAATATGGAAAGGTTTAATATTTGGTCATAGGTGCCTCTGTCACTCAGGGCTTTCAGTAGCTCTGGAACATTGAGATTTGTATTCGCCAAAAGGATCACAGTCTTACATTTTCTAAAAAAAGACTTTTCCTCTCTCTATCTTCAACCACAGCCTCTTTTTATTAAGTGTGACTTCTTTACCAATTGTTCTGACAGTGTACTGATCAATACAGATTTTATTTGTCTAATACTCTTCATCTATAGTTTTAGGAATTATCATGATTTGGTTCTCATTGATCCATGTTGATCCTAGTCCTCTTTTTCCCATCTTATTTTCATTCCCTTCAAAGGATGCAATGTATTTTGTTTTGCAATATTCTCTGTGCTATTCAACCCTAGTTGCCTTCAATTGTTCTTAAACTTACCACAAAAATCATATTTGTTTCATTTTATTTTTTGGATTTGGCTATTATTTGACTTGACAGTGCAGAGGTCTCAGGTATCAGCTGTGGTATTTTCCTTCAGTGGCAATTCTTTTTGCCTTTCAGATAGCTGACCATTTTGCATAAGCAAAGAAGAGCTAAAAAGAACTGAAATGTCACTCCAAATATTTAGTTTATTCTAACTGAAACAATATATGCAGTTTTTATTGACACACTTTCATACGATAAGCTTTCAGAGATCCTGAAAAATTAATGTTTTAATATTTTTTTTATTATTAATTTTCATTTCAGGGCAATGGATCTAATATTTTAGCATATTTTAAAATTTCAGCTGACTTGAAATTAAGTTGCTCTTTCCGAATTCAGGCCCCATAGATCAAAACATTGCCTTCAACTTGCAAGGCTTTGCATAGTTAACTCCATTCAGCCTTTGTGAGCATCTTATAATTGTGATGTGGAGGAAGGAGCTTCCATTTTTGAAGTTATCCTGACTCTCAATAAAACAGCAGTGCTGCTCAGAGAAAACAGCCAAAAGCATTGTGCTTATTCTGGTATTGCATTTTCTATGTGCTTGGTTTTGAACTGTAATTATTTTAGACCAGATCTACTTGTCTATATTTACCCATGGTCAGACTTTTCTGCTTCTGTTTGAGTCACATTACATCTGAACATTACTGAAAATATAAATACAAATTTACTTCAACTACTATTTTCTTTCTCTCCTAATCAGGCTCTTTTAATTTTTATGACTGTTTATTTGCTCCCCTTTACCTACTCTAGACTGTTTCAATATCTTCTCTGACCCGTGCAGCCCTGTCTCACTCTTTTTTTTTTTTTTTTGCTGTGTCCACTTCCATGTTACTGATGGCAGCCAAACTGTCTTCCTTCACTTCCTCCCACTTTTACCACAGAGCCAGCCAGCCAGTTACCTCAGCTGGCAAAGACCACAGGAGCCCACCCCATTAACTGCAGGGAGAAGCAGGTCAGCCCACTCCGTCCCTTGATGCTGTATGACAGAGAAGAAGGACAAAAAGCTCCAATGAGTTGCTTCTCTGTGTGTCTTGTGTGTCTTGTGTTCTCTGTCTGACTCAGCTTTGCGGCCTGCTGGAAGCATAAGCCTTGTTCGCATCATTGAGATTGGAAAAATACTATTTATTGTATTCACAGATTTCAGTGAGACCATTAATCTTGGGGAGGGCTACCTTGGGGGGTTATTGGTGGACTACTTTTTCTCCTGCTCCTTTCAGCATCCTGAAAAAATGTGTCAAGCAGAAGAAAAACGAGATGTTAGAAGATCATGGTTGCAAATTCTTAAGAACAGAAGTGAATTTATCCCACTTAAATTTAAAATTAAACATATAAAATAGTAGAATCATAATATTCAATGTTTTTACCTGTGGTGAGGAAACAAGCCATACTAACTGAGATGTCTGGTTGTCTAGGAGAGCAGCCACACCTGATCTGGTATGACTGAAAGCACAGCTGGCCAGTTTCAGTACAAAATAAGAAGCTAGTTTATGGATGAATAGAGATTCAAAGGAACTTCGATTCAGTACAATTTTTTTAAAAGGTTCAGTAAACAATTTGATGTTTTATGCTTCTTAATAGCAGGAAAATTATCTTGTAGAAAATTATGTACAGTTCAAAACTTTTCTCAGCTGCAACTCCACAACTGCACTTAAGACTAATAGGCTATTTGCAATTGTAACTGAATAAGCTTTGGCCTTCTATGTAATAAATTATTACTTTCCTGACTTCCAAATATTTATAATTATTAAATTTAGGCAAATTAAAAAAGACAATTTAAGCAAACCCAAGTCAAACAGCTGTATTTCATGTATTTTTAAATATTAATTTAATGAGTAATGATGTTAAATCAAAAGGCTGCTCACGAAGACTACACCAGTGCTGAAACAGAGAGTGTACATTACTATGGGAATAAATGGATATCTTAAACTTCTTATTTTTAATTGCTCGTGCAAATTTGACTTCTTTTAAAGGTGCTGTCTATAGGATGAATGCTTTTTACACATTACAGTTTTGTAAACATGCAGCCTGACCTATATTTACATTATTCCTTAGTTAAATATTATGGCTTAAATTTACTTAGAAATAGGATCTGTAGAGTTTAAAAAATAAGAGTTCAGAGCAAAGCATTGTTCCAGGCTATGAAGCTTACCAGACAATGACCTCAAAATAAAACATCCAAAGGTAATGCACCAATTTTAATTAAACTTGACTGAAAATCAAGATAGGGATTTTGTCACTCTTGGGTATGGAGAAAGGGACGAAAGGAAGTATGAGGGAAGTTAGAGACTTTACTGCTAGTCAGGAAACTCAAGGAAATCCTGTCCACATGCAAAACCATTAAACTTTGAGTTCTTGTAATAAAACCTGGAGATACATATATGCTCGTGCCAAACAACTCAGCCCAAGGAAAGCAAAGATGTCATTGCTCAAAATACAAAAATACATTGCTCAAAAGTGACTGAACTTCACAGAATACAGGATTGGAATTAAAAATATTTTCTGATCTCAGTACTCGCTACACAGGAGATAAAGCAATAACGAAGAGCAGTTATGAAAGATAAAAAAGCTTTGGGGAAAAAGTGGATGAACTAGTATGCTTAAGCCACACATGAAATGTTGGGGTGGTCGTATGCCTGAATATGCTTAGGGCATAGCTGAGGGCTCAGACCCAGAAGGCTTTTTTACAAGCTGGATGAAAGAGTTATTGATAAAAGCCAATTTAGCTGCCCCAGTTGTGCTGGCATCTGTCAGGAGCCTTCTTGCTAAATAAACTTCTACTTTTCCTTTTCTGTGTACTGTGCTGGTGGGTTGTGTAATTGTTTTTGTAATAAAAAGGCTCCTTAAAACATCAAGAATTGCTTCTAATCTGAATTACCAAAGTCCCACTCTGGGAATATATATCCAGATTACACTATGTTACTTTTGAAGAGGAGACAGATGTTCATGGCTGTGAAACAGATATTTCAATATATTGGTTTTTTTCTTGTGCATTTCGCTACTCAGCCAGACTTTGGGTACAAGGCAAGAGGCATATGGACAGATTTTAACTCCTGATGAAGCAAGTATGTTTGCACAGGATTGGTGAAAGTGAGATTACTGTATTTTCAGCAATGCAGAAATTAATAAATAAAAAAATCCTCTTAGAACACTTTATGATGGAGCAGCAAAATTTGAAAATAAAACATCCTATAACATAGTGGGTATATTTCTCTATGTGATACCTTTATTTAATTCCTAAAGTAAGATTCAGAAGAAAAATGATACTAAAAACATCAGTCAAGGGGGAAAAGAGGGAAAAATGTCCTGGGAGTCACTTCTCATATCATCATGTCATGGCTGAATTTTAGTTACCTGAGACAAACATCAGAAGGCAAATTAAGCAAGACGTGCTAAAGCATATACACCAACCATAATTCCTGTTTGCAGCCTTTATTCATGGGACATGCTTATGTGCACATGGAAATATATATGTAGTCCAGTTGACTATAGGCTTTTTTCACATGAATATGACCTGTACATTAGCAATATGGAAATATCCTGAGGTACCCACCAAATAAATTAGCACAAGGACAAGACCACTTGATAGCGGTCATCACCTTCTTCAGTTGGCTTAACTGAAGCTAAAATGGTTTCTGTGGTACAGCTGCTCTGATGGATAGAAGTTGAATGATGGGAAGTGCAAACATTGCTTTAGAAATTACTCCCATCAGATAGAATGCATCTTACTTTGATAATGCGGGTAGAATTTTTTCTGACTGCAGGAAAGCTTATTCCAAGTTGTTTAGAGTTAAGTTTAGGGATGTCTGATCAAGTTCATAGAACGATAAGATGATAGAATGGTTTGGGTTGGAAGGGACATAGAAAATCACCTACCTCCAACCCCTCTGCGATGGGCAAGGAACTTTCCACTAGATGCTCAGCAATTTTCAAAGTATACTTAGATCTGGCAGAATGCCCAACCTCACTGATGTGTATTCACTGCAGAGTAAAGAGGAACTTACTCAGTTTAAAAGCTGCCAGACAATTGTCCTCAGAGCCCACATGCACTGGTTATTATTATAATCATATTGCACCAACTGCTCTTTTAGGCCAGATCTCTTTTTAAAATGAGGAATTAAAATCTCAAGGAATTAAGTTCTTTGGATATGGCACCCCACTGGTGAGCAGGCACAAGGGATTTGGGTCCTCAGAAAGTGAGGGTTCATTGGTCCCTTACCAACTTTCATTGTAACAGATTAGTAGGAAGCGTTAATGTATATGTATTTCTAAATCCCCTTTGATTTTACAAAGCATTTTCTGCAACAGTACTTTTTGACCTGGAGATCCAAAGAATATCTATACAACATAGAAACATTGTCAGTAGTCTTAACTGTGTTATTTTTATTTCATAGGGTGTCTCCTCAATTTTGTAGTGCAACTTAATGATAAGGAGTAACTGACTGCTAGAATTTACACTAGGATGCTAGGATTATAATGATATTAAGATAATTATATCATGTCACCTCTTATTCGTCTNTAAACAGACCTAATCTCTCCCCATGTGGAATTATTTCCTGGCCTCTGATCACTTGCCTGTAAGTCCTTTCAGTTTATTGTATTTCTGCCCTGTTTTGTGAGAAGTGCTGACGGACAGTAAGCAGGATCAAAACTGAAGGGTAACTATTGATTTATAGGACCATATGATAAATGTCTCCTATAAAGTGTCTTCTATTCCATCTCTTAATACTTCCTAAAACACTCTGGTTTTGTTGATGGTGGTTTTATTTTCATTTTTAACGTACAGCTGCACATTGAGCAGATGGCTTCATTTGAGCCACACACAATGCTGTCTAGCTCTTTTAGCTGAATGTTTACAGTTAATTTAGAAAAGTCCAAAACTCCCACTAAAGTCAATGGGGAAAATAAGAACTGCTGAGGAAGGTTCAGAGGCTGGCAAGATGCTACAGTCTAACAATCTTCAGTGTAACTTGGAAAAAAAAAAGAAAACAGATTTTTTAGTGAGATACAAACATTAAAATGATGGTTCTGATATCTTTCTTTAGGTAAAACTGGTAGTATGAGATGTGGCTGTCTATTTCTTGGAAGAAAGATGATGTAATTAGAGCATTAAATGTTATAAGCAGGTCACAAAACTATTTATTCCTCATTCCACAGACCAGAAGGACAACGTTTCCACAGCTAAATATTTCAGCATTCTTCTGGAGGCACACAGACCCATTGGTGTTTAGCATAATTAAGAGTTACAGCTTTATTTAGGTAACTCTGCATGGAATCAAGATCCATTTCGGTTATTCAGCTTTCAAGGTCTTTTCCCCTGGGTCTGCTGGTAATGTTGCTGAGGGCAATGACTCCTTCACACAAACCAAAGAAAAGTAATGGAGGAGAGCCCAGCAGTGAGGAGCAGGACAATGAAGAGGGTTGTTGCCATTACTTGCCTCCTTCACCAGAAAGTAACACATGGAAGATGCACAACAGCATAGGACTCATTTTGCTTAAATCTAGTAGTACAGAGCATAAACAGCTGTATCTCAGCTCAGTCTCTTGACTCCTTTGGTCATGAAAACAGGTACCGATTGGGTGCAATGTCTGACATTTAGCACCTGTGTGGTCTTGACTCTATGCTCAACTAGATGAGCAGAAGACATCTACAATATGGGCCTTTACAATCCTGCCCTGAATTAGTAAAAGACCAACATGTGTGAAGAGCTCTAGGCACATGCATGTCCTTGCTGATCACATATGCGGCTGAACCTCCTGTAAAATGTGGATGATATTTCAGTAGCTCATGCAGTCCTTATGGGAACTCTCTTTAGAATTTGAACAGAAGACCTATCATCCTCTATTAAATTCTATTTTTTTTTTTTATTGTATTCTGGTGTCTGGTCTCTACATTTCTCAAGAACTATTCATTTCTCTAATGCTTTTCCATGGCAATACAAACCTATTCAAAGTGATAAGTGGAATGGGCATGAACTTGACATTTTGTTAAAGTAATCTAACTTATGCAGTTAAAATACTACTTTTGTGTATTATTGCAGTTTTTGTTTTTTGGTACAAAATGAGGTTGTTTGTTGGAAATAATGTGGCATTGCAAAAAAGTCCTATTCTTTCTCTAGCTACCTTACAAGTAATTTATGCAGATTTCTTTAAGAACAACTACTTATAGGCTGGAACCTATAAGTAAAAATCCATTTACTTAAAAATCCATTAGGAATTAAAGAAAACCATATTCAGTGACTGACTGTTGTGTGAGTTGATTAATAATTTGACAGTTTTATTTTTGCAAGCTTATATGTTCATAGATAATAATTTTTATCTAGTGTGGGGATTTTTGCTGTCAAAATGTTTCTTCTGCAATAGGAATTTACTTAGGGAAAAACAGAGAATTCCATGTCCAGCTGTCACAGGTCACTAAACATTTAAAAAAAAAAAGAGAAAATTTCTGTGATACTCCTAAAGGCTTGCAAAAATGCCTTTATCTCAGGGAAATGAAGATAAAGGCTACTTCATTACTAAAGAAAAATATTAGTTCCTTTTGGTTTCTTACATTGAGAATGCTAGATTGGGGGAAATCTTGCAAAAGCTTACTAAAGGTGAGGTTTGTATATTTTTTCTGAATTATGTTAGGGACAGTCTGTTTCATATTTTTCAAAATAGGCTTATTTACAGTGCCTTTTTCCTCAACAGCTACCCATCTTGAAATACCTCTGTGAAGAAAACCAACATATCAGCTTTGCAAACCAAAGAGTTAAAAGACATTCCATCAATAATTAGGATGTAAGTGAATGACAAGACCTGTAGTTTATAAGGGGCAAAGCTGAATGATAAAGCTAAGATATGCATAATTAGGAGGCTACTTTGTCTAGTTTCTCTGGTCCTCTCTTGAATAAGAGCCTTACACAGTAGTGTGTCCATTCCCTTACACACAGAAGTATGTCTAAACTAAGAAGAAACTAGCTTCAAGAAATGTTAAGTAACATGCTGAAGTACTTTTTTTTTTTTTTTTAATGATCACACCTAAAAAAAGCAAATGAAAAGTCCGAGCTGGCTGTTGTCAACCCAAGAGGTAGTGAACATGTTTCCGTTAATTCATCCTTGTGGCCAAGATGACCAGAAGTGGCATTTACTAGGACATGAGAGGCTTGATTCTGTTTCCCATATATATGAATATAGTGTCATCTGAGATGCCCTCACGTACCTCTCTTAGGCCACCACTTCAGAAATGTGTAGACCTCCTCTAGCCCTGTATCATGTTTGCTGGGCCCTTGCAGAGGTCTTGGACATCTTTAAAAAAAGACGTCTGTTTTTAGGAAAGTGAACTGTGTGCAAGGTGACGGTTGGACCAGCTTTTTTCTTATCTGGTATTATATATATAAAAACAGTATGCACATTTTTGGGGGTATTTTGCAGTGTGTTTTATGGGAACATTTATAATGTCTGTAAAGGACTGACGGCGAGAGGTAGCTGAGGAAAGTGTAGGGGTGACAACAACCCAAACTGCCACAATTGCTTTTGCAGTGAACAATTCAGAGCCCCCTCTTCTTTTGCTTAGGGAGGAGAAAGTGGTGAAATTCATGGGGTTTTTTAATTTATTTTAAAGAACTATTGGATGGCAACAGCTTAGATCATTACATAATAACAGTGCTGCAACACTTTAACCTTGATTTTAGCAAGGGGTCAAAGTATTAATTTTTAATTAGGGAAGACAAAGACAGGTTAACCATTTATGATACTCCTATGTATTCTTCATTTGGCTATGCCCTTAGTTAATTATAACCTTAGGGACAAAACAATATTCCCTCACCCAAAGACTGTACCATTATCCCTAATTATTTGCATATTTTATAATATCTACATTCAGGAGGAGATAGAGAACTAAACTGAAACATGGATTCAGTACAAAAAAATATTAGCTTTGTTTAAAGAGGCAATATTCTCCAATGGCTAGACTCAATCCTGTTGACTACTCCCTGTTCTTTAGCCAAATCTTCCATGTCTTCCACAAACCTCAAGATTTAGTTTCTAGCCAAGGTGTTAGTTAAGGCTGATTGAGTTCAAATGTCTGTTGAATCCAAATTTCCACCTGCTCATTGGAACAGCTTGGAAAGGACTGGTCTTGTGATCCTCTATCTTCATCAATTTGTTGAACCTATTCTGAAAAGTATACAAGTCTTAGAAGGCACAGGTGGATGCCTGTTTAATGGTGTTGATTAGTGTCTCAATTCCCAGGACTCTGCTTTCTGTCAGCTTCTCCAGCACAGGTGCTTCCTGGTCTATGCTGCTGATGGTCAGGCTGGGCAGGTGGTTGCTGCTGGGTATCTTCAAACTCCTGATTCTGGATATTCTTTTTTATTTTTTTTGCCTGTAACAATCTTATTCTATATCTAAATGTTTGCTATCCAATCGTCTGATTTTTGGCCAGGACTTCAATGGTTCCTTACTGACAATTTCCAAGGCTGCAGAAAGCTGACAAGGGGGTCATTAGCACAAATCCATAAACATCTGCTGTGAAAGGGTTTTTCTTGCCAAAGATAATAAAATCATGAAGGAAGTAGAGCTTCCCCAAATAAGTCAGGGAGAGCAGCACTTCTTCTATAAATGAAATCAGGCTCTGCTAGGAACAAGGACTTTTCCCTCTGTGTTCAGGTTGGTGGTTCAGCAGTCTGGTGCCTGAGCAGTCTCCTGGAAACTGAAGCTGAAGAAGGAGGGATTTGCTTCCAGAATAAGAGAAATGGGAACTAAATATCCTTTCTGTACAATGCTGAAGGAAGTGCAAGAGCTGGAAAGAACAGGGCACATACATACATACATACTTTACATACTGATCAGGGTGCAGTCATATACATATGTTGAGAATTATACAGCTCATCTGCCCATTGCATGCTGCAGAACGTTAGGTGATGAGAGTGCATAAGTGATCTGGTACAGTGGATTTTATATCCTCCCTTTTCCTCTTTTTCTCCTACATGATAAATTGGTGCATGGTAGATGCACACAGGTGCTTGTATCGAATCCATGCTTTGTGCTAGGCCAGAAAATTAAGGATTAGGCTAGTTTCTAAGTAACTGGGATGTCGCTCACCTGAGTATCAGATCAGTGCTCCAGTCAGCTCCCCAAGGTGAAAGACAAAGCTTTTAATCCACCCATCTAGCACCCAGTGACCTCCAGGAAAAGGAAGTGAATTGGAAAAAAAATTATCTCCAGGTGAAGTATGTTCCGTTACAGATTAAACACAAAATTAATGGTTGTGGTTGTCCAAACACATCCAGTGCCCCTCAGATCAGGCTTCTAACTGCAAAAGAAAACCTACTCATCTTCAGAAATACAAAGATCACAGAAGAGGTAGGAGAGGATGGGATAAAAATACATATGATGGACTGCTTTGCAGGCACATTGAGCAATTGCCTGATTCAGTACGAGTGAATGTCATTTCAAGCATAAAGTGATTAACAATTAAGTGACATGACCTAGGGGAAAGTTAGTCGGCAAATAATTTTTTAAAAAATCTGTTTCAGAAGACAGCATACTAAAATATTTAACTTTACGTATTATCATTGCTGCTGTTTTCTTTCTGTGTGAATAAATATGATAGGAAACCTAGATAGCAGCACCACCTATTCAAAAATACCATACCTACAGCTGGAATTCTCCATGCAAGATCATAATACTGAAATGGAGGACAGCCCAAATCAGATTTTCCACTCATCTCCAAGTACATATATATCAAATAAGTCTTTTGGACTTTAGTGTTAATTTTTTCTAAATATTATCTAAAATAATCCATATAATAATATAGAATAGAATTATATAAGTAAAAATACATTTATTCTATAATTGTATAAAATACAGAGTAGTAATATAAGAAGAATTAGGCTCTAAAAAAAATGAGAATATTGTAGGATTTTTTAAGTTAGCCTCTAGTGAAGGATGGGCTGCCCCTGTGGTATAAAGATTCTACTATCAGTTGTCTACAATTTCACTAAACTTTTAATCAAAGACATGCACCATGGAGAATTTGGAGAAGGTGGGATTTATTTGCTTCCTCACTGCAAAAACATTTCTGTTGCTTCTAAAAACGAGAGTAGGGAAAGCACATCACTTTGCCCATATTAACTGTGCATAGAATTCTTTCTTTATGGACATGGCTAGGAAAAGTGATTTGAAGCCTGATGTAGTACTGCAGCATTTTCTTTCAGGGAAAGAAAATTTCTTTCTTTCTTCTGTCATTATTGCACATTAACTGCCCAGATTTGGCCCCATCATAAGTCTTTAGAAAATGTTTGTCTTCATATGCTCTTTGCACAGTTGTTAGGCTGGCTGCTGCCTTAATGGAAAGGCATCTTTACAGTGAGTGTGCTCTAGCTTTTTACAGATGTTATTCCTGGCTCCTGTGGTAACAAAAATGTGATCAGGCACATCCCTTCTTGCCCTTTCAAGGCTTCCCACGTACAAAGGAGAAAAATGCCTGGGTGGAATAGGAGGGAGAAAGAACAAGGGTCTAGACTAGGATGATAAGGAGAAATTGAAATGGGGTAAGGATGTGAAAGATTAAACTGGAAGGCCTTGGGATAGACTTTGACTGAGAGAGTAGGGGATTCAGACTGAGGACAGAAAGGATGCCTGAGATTTAGTAATGAATTTAGGGTCAGGATGGAGAAGAGAATTCCATCCACATAACCTGGGAGAGTAGAACTAGTGTGTCAGAGGTGAACATTAGCATGGAAAGAAGATGTGTGGAGAGTCTAATGATTTGCCTGACATAGCGAAGCCAGGAGTCTTAAGAAAAAAATAGTCTGTGTTTAGTGTAACTAAATGTCATCATAAAGTGTATAGAGCTGCATTTAAAAGCCTGTGTGGTTTTGGAGGTCAAATGATGATGCTATTTTTTGTCTTGCCAAACCAGACTAATAGAGAAATGCTGAGATTTGGGGACTTTTTTTGGTTGTTTTGTTTGGTTTTTTCTTTGTGCAACTTTGAAAGGGAATTAATCATTTGTTTTGGAGGTTTTTTTGCCAAGCAGAAAAAGAATCCTACTCCTCAAAGTGCAAGCATTTATGAGGACTCAGTGAAAGCAAGAGCCTGAAAAGCATAGAAACACTTATAGTGCTTGCCTTGGAGCATGTGTTACACCCTGCATGATATGAACCATCTAGAGGACTGGTGTACCTCAGCACATGCAGTGATACCCTGCAGTGTGGTTGCTTCTGATATTTATACAGCCTAGAAAACATTGAGACTCAAGGGAGAAATGATCGCAGAACATAAATACTTTCTGGTAGAATAAGGAGCAATGGCCTGAAACTAAGAGAGGAAACATTTAGACTTGCTATTAGAAAAATGTCCTTAATGGGGAGAGCAATTGGGCAGAAGAGCAGATTAGAAAGAGAAAAGATCGAGGAACTGCTGCTATTTTAGATTACATTAGGTTGAGAATAATAGCAAAAGCCAACATTACCTGTGGAAGTTCACTTTAAGTGTTTCATCCTTGTAAAGGGTAGAATTTTTTAATTACAATATACAGTTATTAAAGAATTTTTTTAATCCTAATTATTTTTCAGAGCAATGGATATAATAAATAACAATTGCAACCGAAGGAAAATTCATTGGGAGAAAAACCATAGGAAATTGAAAAAGTGCCTGAAGAGGTTCTGAAAATTCTTCACCAGAATGAAGATAAAGCACATGCATTCATGGTATTTCTTGGTTACCACTTCTGGAAAACTTATAACAATATGGGGTACCATGACCGGAACAACCTGGGAGAGCTGAGCTAGTTGTGACAGGAGGGATGTGCTCAGCAGTATCCAAATCACGCGCAATCTCACTTTTCCACTGGGGTGAAGCTTGACAGTTCTGAAACCTGTCTGATCTGGCATGCTGGTTGCCTGGAGGAGTGGTCATATGGCAAAAAGAAAGACTAGATGTGCTGTAGCACCAAAAAATGTGTTCAACAACTGTGTCATTTAAAGAAGGCAGACCTCAAAAACCTTTGCAGTGTTAATAGGTTTTCTCCTGTTTGCATGCAGCTTATTGCCTCTTGCATATGCCTTTGTGTTGAGTCAGATTCTCGGTCATGCACTAACATTAAATTATGACAGTAATAATAATAAAAATACTATATAGTTATACAGTTTTGGCTTACATCATGATTTGATATAAAAGAACTAATTACATTATTTGAAACAAAGAGAGGCAATAATACCCAGTGCAAGATACTACAGAAATAAAATAATAATCTCATAATGTTGCTTTGTTTCTGATTTTTAATAGCAGGCAACATCTGGAATAAGTAAATGTTATCTAGTTTCATGAAGAATTGGAAAAGCTACATACCAAACCCTTTTACAATTGAAAAAAATGGATGCCTGTGGAAATATTTTTGAGTTATGACAGAAAGGAAATTTTTATTGTTCTCAGCTACTCATTTACACTGTTGATATTAAAATTTAATCCATTTTAGCACAAAGTCTCTGAACAAAAAATAAACAATCACTGACTGAGATAAATAATGGGGGGGCTGATTGAATACAACAGCTGATATGGTATTGGAATGCTTCAAAGCCCCAGCAGATGTTATGGTTCAAAGAGGTTGTTCATAAAAATATGTATCTATATATCCTTCACAAAGTATTTGTGTCTTTAAGGAGCAACCTACATCAATTAATATCCTTTTTAGGAATGATGAGGGGAAAGTACCTATAGAAGTTAATAAGCTGCAAAGGTAGTTCTTGAGCTCAAAATATATTTTTCAAGATTAATGTTTCACTGCAGATGTGATGATCGAAAGTGCCTCATCTTTTTCTTACATGAAATATATGATGGCACAGGTACTTCAGCTGTCTGTCGCACCAAGCTCAGGAGACTTTCATTTAACCTCCACATTCATTGATCACCTGCCATGCATTCTGTGGCCTAAGTTATTTGTTTTAATAATTTAAAAATACATGTAGGGCAAACATTTTAAACAAGATTTTGTTATTGCTAAGACTGTATGCTTAACTATTCAGTCACGGGTAATACAGCAAACAAACACAGTGAGGATTTCAGCATCATCAGACAAAAATAAACTTATTCCTATGTCATGTATTCTTGGAAACTTAATTGATAAAGAGAGAAAATTAGCTTGTTCTTATCTAGGCTGTCGATATTTTTATTTTGAGGAGAAGGGGTTTTTTTAATGCCATTTAGAAGATCTGCTACATTACACTGTGGCTTTGCAATAAAAACTCAGTGTGGGACAGAGAAACAGCTGTGCTATCTCAGAAGCATCTTAGTGAACCTAAAATTGCCTCACTCATTTTTTTTAGTCTTTGTCAGAAGCTTTGATAATGTAGTTGAACACAGTTTGATTTTTCTTTTAGTTTTCTCAAAGCTCTTAGAAAAATACTTCTTGTCTTTCCTTTTAACTATTGGATAGACTTTTGAAAATATGTATTTGAGAATCCAGTTTTTCATAAAAACAATTTTATCTGTATGTTTTTGATAAGCCTAGCTTATGTCATATTTTCCTTGATCGAGAAAGGGACTAAGGTAGTATTTCCATTTGCAGAGGCAGAACTCTGCTGACAAGAGCAGCCAAACCTTTCTTCCATCTTCTTCCTTCTTGCCTTTTCTTTATGTACTGGCCATAGAGAGAACTGGGAATCTGTATGCAGTAGTGGTCTGTGTATACTGCATGCAGGAAGTAAGATACTTTGGTTTGCCCCCTTGCACAAAAGTAAAATATGGTCAATTAACATCTTGTCTTTTGATTCTTTCTTCATAAATAAGCACCTTTACCCCTCAGAGGTAATGTTTAATCAGCTTCACATATGTATATAGAAGATTGGTGAGAGTTCTCTCTGGCCCAGTTCCTGGAGGACACATTAATGCAGCAGAGCTCTTATGAGAGAGTCGCTAAGGAGCAGATTTGCAAACAAAGCAAATAAGTCCACAAAATATGCCAAAGCACAGGTCTGTAGGGCAGGTTTTGGGGATAGATAAGAGAGCACATACCAGCTAATAGCTGCCTTAACTCTTGAATGTGAATGATGGAAGTAGTTGAAATACTGAGAATGGTCCTTTAGCTACATGGACTGAATCTTATTGGCTCTGCTTAACCGATGGAGAACGAGGAGGGGTATCTTGGCTATCCATCTGAAGAGGATGGAAGGGTGTAACATTGTGCCCTACAGAATTTTGTACAGCATAAAAATGACTTATGGTAACATAAACCATACGAACAAAAATTTCTAGCAAAATACCCAGTGGCTTCAATATTGCAGGACTGCAACTGGAACAAGACAGAGTCCACAGTGGCTTGTGAATGTTTACATGGACTTTTTCTAGAACAAGATAGTTTAAAAATCTTTCCTCAGAAAATGGATATTTAGTTTTAAAAGAGAATGGATATTTAGTTTTAAAAGAGTTCATTCACAGGGAAAATATAAGAAGAATATAAGCAAATGTCTGCAGTACACTGAAACTCTAAAAATAATAGTACAAAGTTCAGCATTGCAAAGCTGTTTCCTGCCTCCTGGGACTCAGACACTGGATATCCACTGATGGCCAGATCTGTGCAGCAACAGGATGAGACAGGCACTTTGGGGCTACCTCTCTTTGCTGAACTGCATTGAAAAGAGCAAGGGGGGTTTTGGGTCATGTAGAGCAATTATTTTTTTGTCATATGGCTTTATAAGAATATATGTATGTGTTTATTATTACTCTCATAACAAAAAATGGTTCAGAAATATGCAGTTTAAAAAAAACCTTGTTTTTTGTTATTTGTAGTATTTTTGCATTACTTTGAAAAAATCTAGTCTTAGAAAAAAAAATCTTAGCTTATGAAAGTGTGAGAAGTTTGCACTTCATGGAAGAAATCTGCCTTTAACGTCTTAATATTTTCCTTAGCGACAGGGAGAAAGCATAATCTTTGAGTGAATGAAATGCAGGAGGCTTTTTCAGTAATGGGTGCTCAGAGCAGCCAAACTGTGCAAGAACAGCATTCTTCATCTTAATTTTCTTAAATCAGCAAACATGCTAAGAACCTTCAAGGAAGACCTCAGCACTGTGCAGAAACAGATAAGAAGGCAGAGCAATTTCCCCAATATGTTTGGGTTCTTTCTGCTTTTTGCCATTTATTTACTACTTATACTTGTTACCTCTTCTTTCCTTTGGGTTCTCGCATGAAAAAAAAGATGTGATACTGCCACCATAAATGTGCTGTGAGATTTATTCAGTGTCAAATTGCCAGTTGCTTGGAACCTGTTGTTAAGAGATGGGATTGCATGAAAGAAAGCTAGAACTCTCCTGTCCTCTCTCCCCTCTTTGAGAAGGTGCAGCCCTGCAGTATTCTAATCTACTAATGGGTCCCATTTACCCTGAAGGCACAGCACACTTACTCCAGAGCAAAACTCCATATCTTTTGGTAAATCAGTAGTGTAGCATTTCTAGTCTTATGGCTGACTGAGCAAGGTAAATCATATGAATCTTAGCTCAGTCTTAACTATTTGTTAAGAGAAGGAAGTATAGCTAAATTTTCCTGTTTGTTATTTCTCCAATGCAGTATAGGGTGGAGGTTACCTATGCCAAAGTGCTCCATGAATCTGAGGCATGAAAGAAATTATCTTTCTTATTATCTTACAATTTGGAAATGTAGGAAGACTTAGACAGAATAATTACTGAAGCTGGAATTTAGCCAAAATGCCAAGGCTGAACACACTTTCTGTTACAAATACTACTGTAGATCCTTTCCTGCCTGCATGTGGCCAGGACCTGATTTTTTGCATATGTTATAGCAAGCTGTCATCTCCTTTCAGCCTTGTCCTAAATTAAGAATGACATATTACATCCAAATCATAGACCTGCATTACCAACAGCTCATAGAACAGTCTTCAACATAATCAGTGTAAGTAATTTACCAGATAAAAGAATGTTAATAGCAAGTACAGTATAATTTATGTGGACACAAATTGTACCTATCTTTCAGAAGAAAAAAGGCACTGCTGCGCACAAAGAGTGGATCAAGAGCAAGGTCAAGTGTAAGCACTTCTGTTTAACATGCACAGCCTGAAAACAGCAGGCAGAGCTTTCAAAGACAGATGGAAATTATACTCAATAAAGTTATTATAAATAATTGCTGTTTTTACTCTCCTAGCGGGTTTGATATGAGAGAGGCAGTTATAAATGGAAGACCTATTCTTTAGAAGGCTTTTGATGAAGACCTTCTCATTTCACCAAGTTGGGGTTGAAAGTTTACAACTTGTAATACTAGAAGGAAGTGGTCACTTTAGTTAGCTAAGTTTCTTAGCTAGCGTGTGTAGATATATATATACACACACACACTCTCATATATACTGAACAAAGGTAACTGAATGGAAGTCCACAAACTCCCTTACAGTTAGGCCATGCTACAGGCCCTGTTTTCCAAAATCTTCAGTTGTGTTCTTGCCTGAGCTGTCTGCCAAAAATCTTTCATGCTGTACCCACTACAAGGTAGTGGAGATATTGGCATAAAGGCTCCTTGCCGTTAAGTATACAAGAAGCTGACCAGGATGACTGAGGAGAAATTGAATTTCAAATCACTCGCACTCCATTCACCTCACAGTTAATGATACAATGATTCTATGACTCTATGAAGCTTAAGGCTGCAGGCCCATTCTGAACTCCATCTTTTATGTACCACCACACCCATTGTTCATGTTTCAGAGAAAGCCTGAGGATACATTTCTTCTCTCTACCAGTGATGCTTCCATCTCAGCCAAGTCTTCAAATGGGAATCCTCTAATAACATCAGTTTTGTCTTTTGTTAAGAGACCATGTGGCACATTACAAGTACAAAGGGAAACGTGGTGTAAAACATTAATTCTTATTTTACAGAAGAAATGTCTTTGGCCTTAAAATAAAGTTACCTTTATTTTCTTGAAAATGTCATATAACGTTTGCAGGGCACCCCCTCCACAGCCTTTTTTTTAATACTGATCAACCTGCCTCTTTCAAGAAAGCAAAGTCTATGCAACACATGCTTCCTAGAAGATAAATATTTAATAGTGATGTGTATAACCATCCATACATTTCATAGAAAAAAGGATTAGTCCTATGATCTGGGCAGGACAGCATGAGTCAGTCCTAATCCCAACTCAATCTGCTTCTAGGCAGATCATTTTAATCTGTATTTCAACACTGCACCAGAGGTCTGTGAAATTATTTTCAAGCACCTGTCTTGAAAACTTTGGGGAAAACTGATCACTCCTGTCTTTCCTTATTTTACATGGATTTTGTAGAAAGCCAAAAAAAAATCAAGAAACTAGGAAAAAAGCATATAATCCCCAAACAAAAGTCTATCTTCAGAAAATAGCCTATCTTGTGCTATCAGTAGAATTCATGGAAAGGATTGTGGCCTTTTTCTTTTTTTTTAATAGGAAACCTATGAGAGCAGAAAAATTCCCTAAAAGTGCCACTTTTCCATACAGCTTCTTCCTTGACTTTTCACCTGCTTTCTTCTTGCCACCAACCTTCTAACTGAAAGGTGCAATGCACATCTCTCTCTCTTTGCTTCTCTTCAGCCTTTAAAACTTAATTTAATAAATTTCCCCGAAGTCTGTACAAGACATGGACTCCTTTCGATTTCTTTCATAGAAAGATAATTTGGGGTTAGAAAAATCTTTCTTTTTACCAAAAGACTGATAAATGGCAAGCCACAGCTGACTGTTCTATCATCCTTACAGTTGTACATACAGTCTACAAAAGAAATTTGTGCAACATGTTTTATTTCTCTTCCCTTAGCTGGTTGTTTCAATCTTGTTTTGTCTGTTGGGTTGTTGTATCTTGCACCTGTAATTTTGGTTATATAATTATTTTCACTAACATCATGGACTATGACTCCATGCCTCTGTAATCCAAGAAATTAAATCCTGGTGACTTCAATCCTTATTTATTTCAGACCTTATGTATTATGTCTAAGCAATGCACTAAAAATGTATACTGTCACAGCCAGTTTTTGTGGATAACTTATTTACTCTGCTATATGAGGTACATATTCCTTTTTAGTCTTAAGGCTCTTCACAACAACATTATCTACTTTCAAAAACTGTCTTTGGCTACCAATTCCTCCAGATTTACATAAATTAGAACCAGATAAGGATATTGGAAGCTGCAGGGAGCTCGTGTTTGTAGGCTGATCAGTCTTCATCCTGGTATTTTGGAGACCAAGCTGATGTTCTTTATCCAGTATTATTGAGGACAACTCTGGTTTCAGTTTGCTTTGTAGAAAGAAGCTGACCCTTCTTAGTTGTAAAAAAGAGTAATGAACCTTTTTTTTTGTGTTTTTTTTTTTCCATTTATGGGGAATTTCCTAAGGAATGAGAGAAAACGTTTGCAAATTATAGAAGTAGACAAAACCCACTGGAATTATCTGTTGATTAGTGATAGGAAACAATCTCTTACTGAGAAATAATCAGTTCAGCAGGAACAGATTGCTGGTCAATGCACTACTGGGGAAGAAGGTAGAGGACATGGAAAGAAACAAGACATGGAAAGTGATGAGGTAGGAAAGTGATCTCTTCAGCTCATGCTGAGTTGATCTGAGAGCAGCATCTGGTATTCCTAATACCAGAAAAGGGGTGTGGCAGCAGTTCTGAGGCTAAGATTGTGCTAAGGATAACTGCTACAACAAACTTCAACAAGGCAAAGTGTTAGCTCCTACACTTGAGTCCCAACAACCCCATGTAGTGCTACAGGCTTGGGGAAGAGTGGCTCAGCAGAAAGGATTTGGGGATGCTGGTCAATAGCTGGCTGGATATGAGCCAGCAGTGTGTCCAGGTGGCCAAGAAGGCCAGTGGTATCCTGGCCTGTATCCGAAATAGTTTGGCCAGCAGGAGCAGGGAAGTGATCCTCCCTCTATACTCAGAGGCACTGGTGAGTCCTTTGGCAAATTCTGGGCCCCTCACTACAAAGAAGGACATTGAAGTGCTGGAGCATGTCCAGAAAAGGGCCAGAGAGCTGGTGAAGGCTCTACAAAACATGTCCTATGTGGAATGGCTGAGGAAACTGGTGTTGTTTAGTCCGGAGAAGAGGAGGGTCAGGGGGACCTTATAACTCTCTCCAACTACCTGAAAGGAGGTTGTACTGAGGTGGGGGTCAATCTATTCTTCCATGTTTCAAGTGAAAGGATGAGAGGAAATGACCTTAATGATTCTGTGAAAATTATGTTTCCTATATGGGTAAGAGAGACAAGAAAAATCTATAAGTTTTGAACTTCTGCTTGGAGTGAAATCAGTATACAAAGAGATGACGCTTAGGTTTTAACAGGAGCCAGATGTGGCTGGCTAAAATGTCTGAGAAAAAAATGGGTTTCAGAAGCAGGTCTGAGGCAAATAAGAAACCTTTGCTATGAGCCTGAGCTGAGGGCTGGGGCAGACATAAAGAGATACCAGAGAAAGAGGAGATTTTAAGTATTTTCTGACTTTTGAAGAATATGCAATACAAGACACTAAGTATTTTGTCACTTATCATCTGGGAACCTTTTTCTTCATCGAGTTCTGTATAGCTCTCAGAACAAAGACCCCCTAATCCCACTTGAAGCTTTTTTTTTTGTCACTATTGTAACAGAAACTGCAAAAGGAAATCAGATCCAAGTGAGTCTGATAGCAGCAATCACAACTTGAATACTCGAGTTTACACTTGGACCTTGTTTGTCCTTCCATGACCTTTTCAGAAGCTCTGAAACAACATGAAATTTGTAATTAATCCATGGGTGCGTTTTCTTTCAGTTTGAAGAAGTAGTTAAAGCAGCTGTATTTATTTATTTGAAATATCAGCAGTGTGGAATTTGATAAAATAAACACACTGAGAACATTAAAAAAAAAAGTGTCATTTGAAAGTGCTGATATGCTTTGCTGTTGATTTTGCACCACAGATCACGGAGATGGTCTCTTGTTTTACGAGAAGATCAGAAGTTGGTAATCCAGCTCAAAATTTTTGAGTCCATGGGATTTTTTTGTCCAACTAGAAATAAAAATCTAGAATTGAATTTACATACATTAAGAGGGTGAGAAAGTGTATCTCAGAAGCTAACTAGAAGATATGGGATTTTGAAACATATTTTGAAGCAATTTTTAACTTAGAGGTAAACATAACTGAATAGATATTGTGAACAATTACTAGACGGTTCTCACTGAAGGGTCACTGTAACAGTGCAGTAAAATAATGAGTATTGTATTTATAATTTTCTCCTTTTGTTTATCCACAATCAACAATTAATACCTTAAGTGAACGTATGACTGATATTTATATCAGAAGTCACCAAAGTGTACCTTTGTTTCCAAACCAATTTTATTTAAGTACTCTAGGATTTGCTTTGTTTGCCTCATCTATTGCCAAGTGAACTGTAGAAAATGCCTTTTCAGCCAGATCTGTTATTGTCTAGTACTCTAGCAAAATTATTTTGCTGATTTAATTGGAGAAGATATTACTTGCATTTTATGCTGAAAGACTGAGTTAGTGGAATACAGGTGAGGGTGGCACAGTGCTGGAGTGATGCCAGTGTGGTGGGACACACTGTTTGGTAAGGATGGACTACAATAGGTGGAACAGAGATTTAGCAATCTATAAATCCTGCAGAGATGAAGAGAGTTGACATTTACCAAAGGGAAGACCTTGAAGGAAGGCCTGAAAGAAATGTAACAGCTGGGAGCACAATTAATTGACAAACACTGAATGCTGTGAATATTAAAAATAAAATGTGTAGGAAGAGGATATTCTTTCTAGTAGATATGTAGACAATAGTATTTTATTTATATATGATCAGTGTTTTGTTTCCAGTACTTATTGCATCCCAGCGTTTTTAATAGTATAGTAGTATTTAATATGATTATTTTTACTTCTTGTTGCTGTTTTTAAACTGATTGATTTTGGTGTATAACTGAATTGCATGCAGCTTCAGTCTGAAGTAATTTTTGAAAACAAGGATCCTCTCAGAGTAAACAGTATCTCCAATTTTGTTCTTTCCCAGAGCAAGACAACATTTTGTTACATCCTACTGATATGAAGATATGAAGACTCTCCTATTAGAATTATTAAAACTGATAACTGCAGCTGTTTTATCTTCCTCTGTTTCGTATTTGTTTTGCTCCCTCACTCTAACAGTGTAAAAATTTGTTTGGTGTAGTTTTCCTTGCTGCACTTAGCTCTTCCTATAAGGACAACCAGATTCTTTCTGTGTTGCTGTGCTTAGGTTCTGCCAGTGATTTTTTTTAAGCCTCTAGGTATCTTGGACCAATTTGCAATCTGCTGAAAATTTGAAGACAGATACCAAATTGGTTCATCACTAATGAATAATGTTCCACAATTAAAACAGAGATGCAAGGAGATTTGAAAGATCAGGTGAGAAAATATCTAGTATAAAAGTAATGTAAATTTTGTATCATGTAACATTATGTGAGGCTTACTGAAACTCGTTTCTTTTGTTTTATATTAAACTGATTTTAGTATCACTTCCACAGATTTACTTTAGTATAAATGATTTTATAATTTGGCTCCAAGAAGATAATGAAGAATGAATTATCTTCAGACTGTCTTTTATTTCCCGCCCTTACCCTAGCCCAGACTGGATGCATAAACAGGATTAGGAGGGAAGGAGCATTTAACCTTGAACATTTACAGCAGAAGTAGAATGGTAACGAAAGTATAAATTATTATAAAATGCCCTCTGGGGATATCAAGCAGAACTAGCAACAGATAGGTTCTGCACCTGTAGCAGACACATGCAACAAATGTAAAATAGTTTCCATGCCAGCTCATTCCTACTCAAACCAAGAGTTCACAAGATCCATAAATCATAGGTTCTGGATCTCTGCCACCTGTTATAAATGCAAAAAGATGCAAAAAAGAAGCATGGAAAGGATGACATAGAAATTTTATTTTAGAGTGGGGTTATATTTACTCATTATAAATGTATGTTATCATGATATTTAAGTGACAAATGTTACCTAACCAGGACTTAATATTGAAATTAATTCCTGAAATGAAAAGCTTTTTTCACAAAGCAAAATTACATCTGCCTGAAATGCCTGAATAGCAAAATCTGAATCAAGAACAAGTTTATTCTGTAACCTTTTGGTATTTTTAAATAGAAATGGAAATATTATTTTCAAAATGCAGGCACATTTTCTAGCGGCATCTTGAAAAGTCCCTACATATCATATGCCAAGGTCTCAATTTTGCATTAAAAAACTTCTATATAAATGTAAGGATTTTCTTTACAAACCATGAAACAGGACTACAATCTAGAAATGAATGACAAAAGATGTTACACAATCAAAATTCCCGCTCTTAAGAGCTTTTACCATTTTATGAAAATCCTGATGCAAAAAGGCAATTAGAGTGACCAAAATGAAGTCATGACAGATTTTCGGCAACTGTCTTAACCGCAATTTTTAAACATATATTTGAAGTAATCAAAACTGCATACATTTAAAATGATAAATATTCCATTTTGTCCCTCTCTTGGCCATTGATTTTCTAAAAAAACTCATTTTCCTCTTCTTAGAGGGCTTTCTAATTAAAGCCTCTCTGCACACAGGTAACAGTGAAGTATTTTTCTCTTAAAACCTTAAAGTAGTCATAAATAAAATAATGCTTACAGAATACACGAGACAGTAAGAAATCGAGACTCTAGAGGCATTTATGGTTCCTAATGATTGTCTCATGCTGGGGCCCTTACAAATCTGACAATAATAAACTTTTCATTATATATGCTAGATCATGTATTTATCTATACATACAGAATCTACAAACACATACACATAACTGACTAACATTAAAGATAGTTACAGGCCAAATAATCCATTAAGTAATCAGAAATATAACCAAATAACCAGAACCAAAGTTCTGCACAGACAAGAAGATTGATCTTGGGCTGCTAACTTGTGAATTAAGTGCTTTCTGTTTAGTTCAAAAACTGCTCTGCTGTGGGGCTTGAATCAAATAGTAAACTGGAAACAAATTCTCTTGGTCCCAGTGACCTGCAGCCACTTCATTAGCAACATGAGGATTCTGAATATATAGTTGTTAATATGAAAGTTTAGAATTCTAAAGTTGTGAGATGTGCAGTATTAATAAACGTGTAGCCAGCAGGTACAAGAGGGAAGTGACTCTTCCCCCCTATATATACCTGTCCAGTTTTGGTCTTCTCATCACTGTTATTCTGAAGTGAGTCTACACAAGAGTGATTAAGATGGTCAGGAGGCTGGAGAACATGATATATAAGGACTGGTTGAGAGCTCAGCCTGCACAGCTTGGAGTAGAAAAGGTTAAGAGGAAACTTCGTGGCTGAATATAAGTCAGTAATGGGACAATACAGAGCAGATGGAGCGTGGACTTTTCTCAGAGATGCATAATTATGGCTGATCTCATGTTTCCCAGGTTGGAACATGGGAAATTCTGACTAATTATTAGCAATTTGTTTATCACAAGATAAACACTGCAACAGGTAGCCCACAGAAGTTGTGGAAACACTGTGCTGTCCTTGGAAGTGTTCAATACTCCACTGCACATGGCCCTGAGCAACCTGGTATCAAACTCCATCTCTTGGAGCAGGGGCTTGGTCTAGGTGACATCTGGACATCCCTTCCACTCTAAATTACAATTCTATAAGTCTACTGTTGTACCGCCATCAATATTATCAGGATTATCACAGCTACAAAGTTAAATAAATATCTGTCCCCTTTTTGGCATTTCCGAGCGCAACACTTCGAATACCCAGCAAAGTCTTGCCCCATGCTCAGCTGAGAGATTTTTGCCTTTTATATAAGCTTTGTGCCTCCTGTGTGACTGTTGTTCCCACTCTCCTGGTTCAGTTTCAAGTGTTTTGTGTCTGTCGGTTAGTTCAGTAACACATAATATGCTTAAAGTCAAAACACTGCTTAGAAATTTGCACTTGGCAAGCACTGCCAGTGCTCCATAACCTTCACTCCAGCAGATGGGAGCATTCTTCACTGTACTCTGCAAACTGGGGTGCCTTATTCTAAGGTAGAAAGTACATCCTAAGGTAAAGCAACACTTCTATATTAAGTGTCTGGGTCATAAGAGCAACTTCATTTAGCTATGGGCATTGACAAAGAAATATATTTTCCTTTTTTTTCCTTTTGTGGAAAGTCTTTCATATCTGTGATGGTATTAGGCCTTTTGCTCCGCATACCATCTGATTTCAGAGAAATACCGAAGGATAACATCCTACAGTAGGTCAATGAAAACTTCTATCTTCCAAAGCAGTTTTTTCTGGTGGTGATTTGTGTATTGATCTTTCCCCTGTGAGATCCTATAGACTTGGTTCATTTTCCCTGATACACAGAATGTCCATTTACAAGTGGCAATACTCATCTGGTTCAATGGCAGGAAACCATCATCATCAATTCACAGTGCTTTTTTTTGTTCTTGGGGCTCCCATCAGTGTTCACTGACATCCAGCACAGATGACAGCTGGCCCTCGCCTTCCAAGAGGTGGAAGGGGAGCTGACCCTACATCAGCTTATACAAGAGTAGGCGAGCTGAGGAGAACCAGGGCAGGATTTGTCTCCTGGAATTCCTGTTTAAGCTCTGAACTCAGGGCACCCACATGAACTGCCAGGCCCATAGGTGGCACCCACACAGCCCCTGGCTCATCCTCTTTGCAGCTCACCCGTCTGGGACTTCAGAAGCTGAAAAATCACAGAATCACAGAACGGGGCAGGTTGGAAGGGAAAACAGTGGGTCATCTGGTCCAATCTCCCTGCTCCAGCAGGGTCATCCCAGAGCATATGGCACAGGATTGCAACCAGACGGTTCTTGAGTATCTCCAGAGACGGAGATTCCACAACCTCTCTGGGCAACCTGTTCCAGTGCTCGGTCACTCACAAAGTAAAGAAATTCTTCCTCATGCTCAGGTGGAACTTCCTGTGCATCACTTTCTGCCCATTGCCTCTTGTCATATTGCTTGGCGCCACCGAGAAGAGCCAGACCCTGCCCTCTTGGCTCCCCCGCTGTACTCGCAGACATTGCAGCAAACCGGCCCCCAGCCGACACCCCCGCTCCAGCCCCGACCCCACCGCCCCCTTGTTTAACCCGGGACCCCGCCCCCTGACGTCACCGGCGCCGGCCGTGACGTCACGGGGCGGGCGGCGCCCCCCGGGCGGCGGGGGGGGCGCCCCCAAGATGGCGGACCAGATCCCGCTGCGCCCGGTGCCGCGCAGCGCCCAGCGCAGGGCGGCCTATTACAGCAGCGCCGCCGCCGCGCAGCGCCACAGCAGGTACGGGCAGCGCCGCCGCGGCCACTCCTTCCCCCCCCCTTTCCCTTCCCCTTCCCCCGTCCCCGGCGGCGGGCGGGGCGGTGCGCGCCCCTCGCCCAGCCCCGCTGCCCTGCAGGGCTCCGGCACCGCCCGCCCGCTCCGCGGGGAGGGCGCGCAGGGGCGGCGGCGCCGCTGCAGACGGGGACGGGGGTGCCGGCAGCCCCTGGCTCCCGCAGGCTTCCCCCCGGCGCTGGCCGCCCCTCCCGGCCCGCGGTTCCCGTGTCCCGGCGGCGGGCGCGGGGCCGGGACAGGCAGCGGTGGCGGCGGGAGGATGCGCAGGGCCGCTCCCCGTGCGGCCTTGGCTCCCCCGGCCCCGCCGCCTGAACTCCCCGCGACTCGGGTCCCTCGCCAGGAGTTCACTTAGGGGCGGGATGCTCGCGGCGGGGGATGGGGGGGGAGGGGCGCGAATTTGGGCGTCCTTAGTAAATACGGTGCGGGCTGGTTGTTGGGTTGCGGGAACCATTCTTGGATGTGGGAGTTAAAATAACTTCGGATTGCTTGAAATACACTCTGTTGGTGCTTAAGCAATTTGAAGGAGCTGGTTTACAGGTCTATCATCAAATTAAGTTTTCAGGCAGAGATTGAACGTTTCTTTGCTTCCCATTATTCTGAACAATTTCTAGGTACACTGTTGTTGTGAGGAAGGAGAAACTTTGGTCCATAATCTTGGTATCTCCATTAGATAGCACTCTTATGGTAGAGGATATAATTATAGTTACTGTTTTGAGTTTTTTTTCCTCTTCTCTTGGTTTTCCTAGGGCGCTGGCTGTGGATACAAGGACTGGAGGGAGCAGTTGTAGGATCTGAAGTAAATGGACTTGCTAAAACAGAATAGTTGGTGCTGTTGTTCTAGTCCAAATAAATCTGTTTCATAATTAATAAAATGTATTTACTTCTTTGTCAGAATAGAATAACTAAAAAAAATGTAGCTTAAAACTGTGCAGAATAGGTTAGGCTTAAATTACCTTGTCTTGTTTCTTAAACTAGATAAAAAAAGATTTTTTTTAATGAACATTCACAAGCTTGTAGGACAGTCCGCCCTAGTAGGAGCCTTACCCATCTCACTAATACTTGAATGTCCAACAATTTCTAGTAGGTTTGTCCTCTGTTTTGAGGTAGGGCAGCATTATCATCGTTATCCCCATACCTTAGAGAATTGAAGCAGGGAAAGTGCTTGCTGAAATTTGTTTCTCAGTAGGTGTTGTGCTCAGGAATAAAGGGTAGGACTGGCTAGGCAAAGCCTCGATCCAGAGCATCAAAGGTGTTGTAGATTAACCAGGACTGTTTTGGTGACTTGAAAAATTCTGTGGATGGGACGGGTTGAGTCCATAAGTCATAAAGATACAGAGGTTCATTGAAGGTATGTTTGCAAGCAGTGGTTGCATTTCTTTATATAACCTGTTCAATCACGGCTTTATAAGCAGATTTGGCAAGCTGTATGATCTAGCAAGGAACTACCAATTCTGTATCTTCCCCTCTATCTTGTTTGATCAACATCACCCTCCAAAGACTGCGGATTACATTTTGTCCAGTTTAGATTACATCTTCAGAGTTATGGTCTTTCATCATCTGTGTTTCTCAAGTGCAGGTGATTTGTATTTAACTTACTGATCCTCCATACCAATGATTATCTATGATTTTCATTACTTTTGTTCAACTTCTTGTAGGTTCAAAAAACTTTTAAAAATTGACAGGCTCATTTATTGTGTTTCTTTATTTTTGATCACTTGATTAGTGAATTGCTCTTCTGAGCTCTGAGAGTTAGAATACATTTACCAACCTCTTCACTTGCTTCAATTGTTCATGTTTTTCTTAATGTGAGTTGAGTAGGTTGCTCATTCTCCTTCAAGAATACCTTGCCCTGGATTTGTGAGACCACCCGTTGTGTACTTTGGAAGGTGTTCCCTGTAACAAAAACATGGAAATGCTTGTGTAGATTCTACCACAGCTATCTTGTGTAGAGTCAGAAGGGAAATATGGCAGTGCAGATAGTCAAATTACAACTTCTAGGTCTTATGACTCTAAGCTTGTAATTGAACTACAGCTTCTATGTCTTTATGAATCATTCATCCTGCTTTTCTAATCTTTATCTTCAGCACAGACTCTGAAGGAGCCTTACATTCATGTGGAAACTCCAGCAAAGGTCCTGATGTTGCAGTTACTTATAAGAGTGTTGAAGTCACTGAGGTCTCTGATATGCAAAAAGTTATCGTGTGCATGTATGCCTGACGATTTTGCCTAAAAAGGCATAATGCATATCTCTGAAGATGTCTAGAAACAAACACCAATTAAAATATAGTATAGTTGGTATCTCAGGTTTAATCCAGGATCACCTTAAATGTGCAGTGAGACTTAAAATGCTTGTTCTCGTATGTTAGACTTGTATTTGTCATCATCAGCCCCAGAGTAATCAACTGCTAAATACAGGAAGGAAGTTAACTGTCCTGTGCCTGTGTTGTCACGTGAGCTGGATGGAAGGAAAACAAGAAGCCTGCTGGAATTTTGAAGCTGATAAGGAGTTAAGCAGTAGACAGCCCTCATTTATCTACAAGCAAAATACCTGGTTTGTTCAGGTGTTCTACATTTGCTGCTGACAGTGTATACATGCATTTGGCCTGGTGTTGGGACTTGAGCTGGTACCAGAAAATCATGTCTTGCCAGCTGTCTCCTATGTGACATAAATGTAGTTGCACTTCAGGTATTCGCAAAGGTGATGTCATGAAGAACACCCAGTCCCTGGAAGGAAAACTTGCAGGATTATTCACGGTGTGGGCTACAGTAGTGTATTTATGAATGACACAACTACATGTATTAGTGGTTGTGGTAGGGCAAGTTATGGAACAGATCGACTGCTGTTTCTTGTCTCTGCAGTTTGCTCACTGATAGAGCAACTCTGGTTTAAGGCAACTGACTATACTGTTATTTTTGAATTCTTACTCTGTTATGTCATTAGTGAGTAAGAAAATTACACAAGAGGGAAAAAAGAACAAAATAATAGGATAATGTGTCTTTTGTCCAGGTAAATACAGGATACTTATTGCTTAACAACTGGTGAATTGTAGCTTATTTCATGTGAAGTATGTATAATAGAAAAAATGAAATCTATTCCAGACAAAACGGAATGGAAGTCTGCAAAGCTTGAAGTTTGATGAGAATTCACATGCTTCCCTGATACTTAAAAATGTTAAACCAGTTTTTGTAGTACATAGAAAATATGATGATTTAATGTCATAATACTGTTCTAATGCTTTTAAAATGTTTTAAATGAAAGCTGTTCCCAGCAATTGTGTGGTCCTTGTGGTTATGATTTTCAGGGTATTTGGCTCAGTTTCACAGTAAACCACCAAAAAAGAGACATACAAATGTCAACAGGTAACACTCAATGCATGTGCAGTAATTCTGTGGGTTTAGTTTCTGACATAGCCTGACATGAGCTTTAAAATACTTTGATTCCTGCAACCTACTTTCAGTTTTGTTAGGAGTATGTGTTCTAGTTCTCAACTACAATGTGATTTTCATAGTGTAGATGTTATTCTTCATATGCCAGTGGCAAGTGATATGCCAGGTTTTTGATATTTCTTGTGTAATAATTAAGACCAAGTAACTGAAAATATTATTTGGTGAGACCATGTAGCAATCAGAGTTGATAGAACCTAACATCTCTTGTAGAATGGTGTTCACAGAAAGCTCATAACTTACTTTATTCTAACTGTGGGTCCGAAAAGCCTGGCAAAATGTCCATAATTGTTAAAAATCCCAGACATTTATATGTATCAGAGGAGTTTACCCATTGAGTGGGTTATATGCAGTGATACTTGGTATTTCTTTGGTTTTCTGAAATGTTGCTAGTCTCTTTCCCTGGGTACTTCTGAATATTTAGAGCAAAAGTTGTTACAATATCTGTGCAGAGTTTTACAGGTTTCAATTTCCTCTTCTCCCCCCCACACCTGTTAATGAAATGATCCTACATATTTCATCCTGAAAATTAGCTTGAAAATGATGGATGAAGCTGAATGACTGACAATATTGACATTAATTTGAATTTTAATATAGCTTCTGTGATAAAGCATTCTGAAGATAGAACCAAATTTACTTTTGAACATCTGTGTTTTAAAACTGCTGTTGCAAAGTGACAGTAATTTCTTCAAACATCTGTTGTTTGACCAGAAGCAATAACTTGTTTAGTCCAGGAACATAAACTGTAAATGTCTGTTAGGTTTTTTTGATAGAAATAGCATTGTTAGCGCTATCCATCCTGCTGCTCTGGATGTGGTCACAGAAGCTCCTGACAATTGAGCAGCTGTGGGAATGAGGGGGAGTGGGTACTGCTTGTTAATTGTCTGTATGTGTACTGGCACACCTGCACTTGCTTGTGGACAAAGCTGCTAACATCATCCTCATTCCTGTGGTGCTTTGTTTAAATCAGAGCCCTTGTCTTGCTGCGTTGGTTTTCCTCCGTGACATACATACAGGAGTGGCACCTAAGTGGGCACACCATTACAGATCAGTCTAACACACTCTCTGTAGGACAGAAATCTTCTTTATTGGAGGTAGTGACTCAGAGTGAGATGTATTGGTTTATACTGTCATACAAAAATTGCAAATGTTGCAGGTTCAGTTGATATCTGGTAGAAATGTCATGAACTCTGAACAATACGGTATTCCTGGTGTTTTAGGCTACAGCTGCTAATATATAGGTGTTGAAGTGCATTGGAAACGACAACACATTAAAACACACAGCTGTACATTATGCTGCTATATTCAAATGTTCACTTGAATACACCTCCATCTTTTATTGTAGCTTAAGGAGGAAAGGTTCAAATGTGGTATAAAGAGATCTCATTAGAATAATAGTTAGGAGAGTTGTCTGTGCTGCTAAGCCATTGTTACAGGTTAATCATTAATGTCCTGTTCTTTTTTCAGGAGAACTCTTGCTCCTCTATTTTTTACAGACTTCACCTGAAATTCAAAGTGTTTCTCTCTTTTGCAAAGTGAAACTTGATTTCATTTAAAAAAATAGTCAAAATTGCTGTAATTGTCTTGCAGGATATACTGCCCTTTTTCATTAGCCTTTCCTGGGTTGTGATTTTGGACAGAGATTCACCACTGTTTGGAACTGTGTCACCGAGTGACTTTTAGGCTTAGTCTGAGATGCCATCTCTTAATTCTGATTCTTCCAGCAGGGTTGTTTGTGTGGCAACTTCATACTTGGGATGCTGTATTTGTATAACAGTGACTGAGTCTATGTTTTCAAGACTCAAGTTATAAAGTACTACTAGTTTTTAGAGCAAGAAGTTAACAGTGATTTTTTTAAATTTTTTCTAACTTTCTTCTCAATGCACATTTTATGCCCATTGTCGGCAATTTGACATTCCTGAACTGTGTGTTGCTTTCTTTGCCAAAGACTTTATCCACAGGTTAATACTACTTGTTGGGACTGACACCTGATTTAGGATAGGTTCTGAGATTTTTGCCTGGAACAAAGATGAAAGTAGTATGATGTATAAGTTTTGAAAAATAGTCTTGCCATATGTTAATGTTTTCAGAGCTTTTTCTGCAGTGTGCATAGTTATTGTTAGTTGCTGTGGCTTTTGCTTTTCAGAGCAAAATTGAATAATATAATGATATAATGATGCAGGAAGCCATTTATTACATGCATATAGAGCTGCTCATTTTAGCAACTGTTAGGTATTTTTACAAACGATGACACTTTCATTGGTGTCATACCTGAGAAGTAGTTTGTAATACTTAGTCTGCAGACACAAATTTTGGTGATGTAGGAACTTTAAGTGATTTTAGTAAAAAAGTAATTTTTAATTGCAGTTCTTTGACTTAACATTACTTAGAAATGTATATTTGGAAAAAGTTGTCCTTATAGTTTTCTCTTCACTAGTAATACTCTTTCACACCAAAATAGGTTTACAGTCATAATTTTTAGCATGGTTATTCTTACAGTCATTATCCTGATCTGAAATGTTTTAATCATTGGGAAAAAAAAAAAGTTTGAGAACTTCAAATTACTATTGCAGATGATGCTGTTGTTTGCAATGAGTACACGTGACTGCACGTGCCATAAAATAAACTTTGTAATGTATTTCTAAGGTTGGTCATGTTTAAGCTATTATTTTTGCATGCCTTCCTGTTTTGTATATATAGTATCTAAATACAGTGATTTGTATTGCTTGGACAGGCATTTGGATTGCTAAGAACAGGGAGAGAAAACAATTGATTGGGCTACAATGTCAATAACAATACCCAGTGACAGTGATAAAATGGCCCCGTTGTTCTAATCAATGACATACCCTACTAATTAAAAATAGGGTTCTAGTGAATGTAGATGATGTTTCCTCAGGTCCTGCTGTGTATTTAGGTATTTCTGATTCCTATTTGTTAAATACAGAGACTCACTCATCTTGTCATGGGTTGAAAAAGATCTTGTGTTAGGATATGCATAGTGATTTGTAAGGTAAGCAAAGAGGAGTAAAGAAAGGTGCCTTTTTTCATGAAGGCTTTGTTACACAGATCTTCTGTTTGCTTCTTCTGTATATTGTTCTGGTAAATAAAGTGTGACGTAGGGGAGAGAGAAGAAAATAGCATTCAGAGTATTTGGGGTTTATAGGTGTCTGGTGGAACCTGTAGTATCTCTTTTAAGCAATTTTTGAGAAGCTCCTGATGAAAGGGAGCTGCCTTGGTAATAACTTTGTGTTCTGCTTTTAGACCTTTATCTCAACAGATATTAGGGTTTTTCCTTTAGTTCTTCATATTAGAAGATGCCAGCTTTTCTTTTTATTTTTTTTTTTAGTGGTGGTAGTAGTTCACAAATGCTGCCTTATGATTTTCCAGACTATATCTCTGTATCACTTAGGATATGGAGGGGTGACAATTTATTTGGTCTTATTGCAGAATTTGGTCATATTCATCTCAGTGACACAGTCAGTAATAAACTTGCCTGCATACAGTAGAAGTACTTTTTCCTTGTATCTTGGATGGATAAACATGGACTATGATGAAAGTGTTGTACTAGATTTTTAAAGATTCTGTTATGCAAGGACACAAAAGCAAAATTATCTATTGAAACTGGGTATAAATGTTCAGCTCCACAAATATTCAGCTTTCTTAAAAGCTGTCCAAACGTATTTTGCTTTTTTTTTTTTTTTTGGTAATAACTGCTGGAATACTGTGTTTACTGTTGTCTTCTGTGTAGACATCTCTGACACACCTGTCCCTGATAGTGCATATAAATTTGCAATAGGATTATTTTGTGTATGACTGTGTATTTTTTTTAGGCCAGGACTTGCATTCAGAGACTACCCAAGTAATGCTGATTAGGGGTGCACTTACATTAGAGGCTCAGCTAAAGCTGAATTGGGACAAATAGTGTCAAACTCTAATCAATTTTAAAAACTTCTGAATAGCTTTTCTGTGTTTTGTAGGAAGCGTTTAAAGGAAATTCTTTAAATTTCACACACTTAGCCATAGAAGATTTTTCCACTTTCAAATTCTGTTGTAATCTAGGAACAGCATGATTACTTTGTAGTTTACTAGAATTTACTGCTGTGTGAGGTGTTTCAAATTAGAGCAAAATTGTAATTCCTAATTTTTAGAAATGCAGAAGAATATTTGAGGAAAATAAGTATTTGTAATTTGATTTTTTTCTTGGGTAGGTTCTAGCAAAGCAATCTGTTTTATGGAGACACTGGTTATTTGAATAAGAAGAGCAAGAATATAAAAATACATTGTATACTTATAAACATGGTTATGGATGAATGTTCCTTTCTTAATAAAATTTTTACTGCTGCAGTTTCCTGGGAATTTTTATTTTGTTATAGGATGTGATCTGAGCAGTTTTGTCAGTGATACAGGCAACCTACAGGAGTTGCTGATTTGGTAGTTTGTCTTCTAAGTTTTTGTATATATATACCTGTCATTACTGGAGATGGAGCAGGATATGAATGAGACAGATTGTGCAGCTAACTCTGTGTCTTTCTTCTGCTCATGACCAGAAGCAAAGGGAGCCCTGTGGCTGCCAGTCACTCAGCCAGATTACCAGCACTTGATGTGATGGGACATGGTCACAGCAGTGGATGGGGGTAGCTCACCTGCCAGGAACTGGTCTTTTTTCAGATTTTCTACTCAGATAGAACTTCTTCCACTGCTGCCTCTCTTCCATGCTACTCTGCATCCCAGGGCCATCTCCTTTGTCCAATTCCTGTGTAGACTCATGGCCACACTTGCATTTTTCCTCCCTCCCTAGCTTTGAGAAATACTGCTTTAAGACATGAGCTTTGTTTTTCCTTCTTGTGAATTGTGGTGGATAGCACAAGTGATAGGAGGCAAGGAAGCAGTATTTATGCAGTATCTGACACAGTGCTTATATTCCTATCTCAGTCTTTTAAGCAGGCAGATAAAAAACATCGTCATAGATGCTGCTTCTGCATTTGTCAGGTGAGTAAAACCAGAAAAGTGTGCAGTCACATTTGCCCTGTGCTTTGCACCTTCATGCTGCACCCTTGAACATTGCTCTTTTAGAGTAATGGAAAGCTGGCAGAAAATACAGAAATTATTATGGATATAAATAAGTAGCCAAATTAGAATTAAATGAATTAAAATGGTTTCCATTAGCAGTTATGGTACCTATGGAACTCTGCAGTCACATCTACTCTGGCAAACAGCCATCAAAGTGGAATGATGCAAACACACGTGACTTGAGGCATCATTTTCACAGCAGATATTTATGTCAAAATTTCACTTAAAAGTATTTATTGTACATGGTTTCCTTTCAGTTAAATCTGTTAAATGATATTCCTAATAACAGTCAGATTTTGTTGAAAGTTGTTTAATATTAATGTTCATTTTTCCTTAGGAAACCATTCTTTTTTCAAGATATTTTCATCATACCTGATTTAGTAGCAGTCATGCTGAGAGTTTTGATGTCTTCACTCTAGCTTCTTTATTCATGTTGCTTTCAGTGCTTCCCTATTTTAATACAGGTTTCTAGGATTATACTTAATTGATTTGTCACTCAGAGAAAATCAGCACTTCAAGCAATTAAGTGCAGAAAAATACTAGGTAACAAAGACACAAAGATTTTTGTCCTCATCCTAGTTATGAAAAATCCATTATTCATTATCTTACTGTTTTTAAATACTGAAGTACAATTTTCTAACACAATAGCAAAATTGCTTTTGAAACAGAATAAATTGCTTGCCACTTGAGAAGCGGTATTTTGAAGTCAGGATTACCAAACGCGATGGTGCTTATGCTCATTATCTTCACTACTTGGTGAAGCTCCGTATTTAAGAGTGCAAACCTAGATACCGATTGTGGAAAAAACTTGTTTTTAATATAATGGCAAACAAACCTTAAGGAAATTATGATTAGGACATCAGTGTACTCTGCAAATATTATCACATTTACAAAGTAGATTTAAATATTATGTGCATCTGTGAATGTGTTTCCCAGTCAAGTCTCTCCCATGATTCCCTTGCATTAACATGTTCCTTCAAGAGCCATTTAACCATGTTTGCTTTGTTACCTTTGTATATAAAGAATATTATTTTCCAAACACACACTGGTTAACTTTGTATGTAAGAAAAAGGCATCTGTTACTTTGTGGTATCTTGCTGTACATTCCAGTACAGCTAGCAGACTGTGATTTCACTGGATGGTGTTACAAATACACCATTAATTGGATGTCCAAGAGCAAAACACAATGCAACAGAAAGCTCTCTCAAAACTGTGATAATGTAATTTGCAAATATAACTAGGAGAGATTATAAAAGCATTGAACAGGAGTCTGTTTAAACGCAGGCCTGTCCTACTGGAAGTTTTAGCATAAAGTAAGGTCTTAAGTTTTTTTCTAAGCAGTGGTTTTATTACCTACTGTTAATCTAGTCTGAGAGTAATCCATATAATGTAGTATAATATGCACGTTAACCTATAATAACATCTGTGTTTTGTGAAGAGAATTTTTTCTATTGTTTTTTTATAATGACCGTTGATAATAATAGTAAGGGAAAATATATTGCTAGATTGTCGTAGTAAACCAACATCAGATGCAGCTTTTTGCAAACAACATTGTGAAGATCAAGTTTTTCATTTTTTTTTTAATCTTTTTTTTTTTAAGTAGGTACTGGTAGTAATAATTCTGAAAGCATTTCTCATGCCCTATTTTGACATAATGAACTTTCTGGGAACTTGTAACTATTAGCATTTACACAACTTGATTAGTTTGAAACTTTGGTCATGTTTTCTGCAGTCTGGTTGTGCTTTTGCATCTTCTGCAACAGATGAAGATTTCTTGTCACAAAGTCTAATGTGTTTAAGGTTCCAATACTCAATTGACTTGCAGCTGGGGTGGGAGGTGTTTATTTATTATTATTATTCCTAGTTATGCACTGTTTTCTAATCTGGTCTGAACACATTGTTAACATCCCTTAATGATGTACCATACTGTGTTATTCCGAGAAGGTGCAAAAATCTGCCAAAGAAAAGAGGGAGCTAATGATTTGTTAATCAGTAGTGGGTTGGGGGGTTTTTTCCCCTTCCTTATTAGAGCTTCCTTCTTAACTATGTTAATACCAATTTATTATATAGCCAGTGTAAAGTATGTGGTGTACTTTTTCAATAGAAATCTATTAATTACAATTCAATCTCTCCGTCCCTTTCCTGCCATTCAAAAAAGTTAATATCTGCTTTAATATATATTTCTCTATACAATAGGGCTCAACACAGAAAATCTAGGGGAAAAGGAAATGGTTTTAGATTTTTGTATTAAATGTATAGTGAGTTGAAAAAATGCAAACCCAGTGATGATGCCTTTTCGTGATCAGTCACGGTGTTTGTAATATTACTTTCTTTTTAAAATGCTTGGTATGTCTATCAAGACTTTGAACAGAATACTGCTCAGGGTGCTGTTCTCTGTTAGCAGAACTCCCCCCTGCTCAAGCAAGGCCACCTAGACGTTGTTGCCCAGGATCACATCCAGAGAGTTTTAAACATCTCAAAAGATGGAGATGCCACAGTGTCCCTGGATAGCGCTTGCCGGTGCTCACTTATCCTCCTGTTAGAAAAGTGTTTAATGATGTTCCGATGGCACTTCCTGTGTTTCAGTTTGTGCCCATTGCCTCTGGTCACCACTGAAGACAGCCTTGCTCAGTCACCTTTGCAACCTCCCTTCAGGTGTTTGTTCATAGAAATCAATAAGATCCTGCCTATGCCTTGTCTTTTCCAGGCTGAGCAGTCCCACTCTTTTATCCTTTCCTTCTAGGAGAGATGCTGCAGTCCCTTCATTATCATCATGGCCCTTCATTGGACTCTATTCAGTATGTCCATGTCTCTCTTGCACTGAGGAGCCCAAGCATGGCCTTACCAGTGCTGAGCAGAAGGGAAGGATCTTCTTCCTTGATGTGCTGGCAACACTGTGCCTAACACAGTCCAGCATACCAGTAGCTTTCTTTGCAGCAAGGGTACATTGCTGGCTTATGTTCAACTTGGTGTTCACCAGGATCCCCAGGTCCTTTTCTGCCAAGTTCCTTTCCTGTAGTAGCCCCCAGCATATAGTGGTGTGTGGGGTTGTTCAGGTGAAGGAATTTGCAATTCTTGCTGAGCTTCCTGAGGTTCCTATCAAGCTGTTTCTCCAGCCTGTCAAGTTTGTGCTGGATGGCAGCATGCTCATCTGGCCTATCGTCACTCCCTTCGGTTTTCGTGTCATCTGCAAACTTGCTGAGGGTACGCTTTACCCCATCACCCACGTCATTAATCAAGATGTTAAACAGGACTGGACCCTCTATGGACCTCTGGGGTACACTGACCTAGTTTACTGACCTCCAACTAGGCTTTGTGCCACTGATCACCACCCTCTGGACCTGGCCATTCAGACAAAATTCAGTCCACCTCAGTGTCTGCCCATCCAACTACTACAGCAGCAGTTTGTCTATGAGAATTTTATAGGAGACAGTGTCAAAGACCTTACTGAAGTCCAAGCAGACACTATCCACTGCTCTCCCCTCACCTACCAGGCCAGTTATTTCATCTTAGAAGTTTATCAAGCTGGTCAAGTATGACTTCCCGTCGGTGAAGCCATGCTGACTACTCCTGATTTTGTTGTCCTTTGTGCAAAAGGTTTCCAGAATGATCTGCTCTTTCACCTTCTCAGGGGTTGTGGTGAGATGAATGGGTCTGAACAGGTTCCCTGGGTCCTCCTTCTTGCACTTGAAGAGTGTCATTTGCTTTCTTTCAATCTTCAGTCACTTCTCTCAGTTGCCATGATTCATCAAAGATTATTGAAAGTGGCCTTGCCATGACAGCTGACAGGTGCCTCAGTACTTGTGAGTGCATTCCATCAGGACCCATAGACTTTTTTATATTTATATATATATATATACATAAATATATATTCCATTTGCTTAAATGTTCCCTCACTCTCATCTTCCTTGCTTTAGGCCTTCCTCCTGTTCTCTGAGACCTGGGTCTCCTGAAAGCCAGTCTTGCTAGTCAAAGCTGAGGCAAAGAAGAACCCAGTGCCTCAGCCTCTTCCGTGTCCTGTGTAACTACATCCCCATCTCATTCAGCAATGAGCCCATATTCTCCCTAGTCTCCTTTTGTCACCTGTGTACTTTCAAACTTGTCTTTAACATCTCTGGCCAGATTCAATTGCATTTGGCTGTAGCTTTCCTAGCTTTTTCTCTGGAAGCTTGGATAATGTTTTTGTATTTGTAATGGTTTGAGAGCCCCAAAAATTCAATTCCCGAGTCCAAGCCCCCCTCCCACATCTCATCCCAGTGTGAGATGGGTTTTCCAGACAAAAACACGAGACTCAGTATGGGGGGGAAGGGATTATATTACAATGACTGTACAAATAAATATTATAATACATCATATACAATCATAACTATCTTTTCTATGATAAAGCAGTATTTACAATGGATCAAATCTCTTTTCCCTCCAAATAAAAGTCCAGGAGGGAAGAAGGAAGAGATCCTTTCCACTTTCAGAGCAGCAGTCTCTCTAGGGCAGCAGTCTCTCTAGGGCAGCAGTCTCTCTTCCTCCATGCAGCAGCTGTGGCTGGATCTTTTATCATTATACACGAGGGGGGTCTCCAAGCCCCCCTCAGCCCTTGGACTCCAAGCGAGGGTCTTTCTCTTCCATGGGCTGTGTTCACTGGGACAAAGGTCACTTCACCACATCATATCACGAAGTGCAGAAGTCTTCATGACAGTCCCTGTCCTCAGGGGATTCAAACTCCCTTGCAGAGCTCCTGTGCTCTGATCTCAGGCTGCTAGCTTAGCAGCAACAGCGAGGGCGAGGCCCTCCTCTGCATTCCATTCTGGCCATCCTGGTCCAGCTCCAGGATGCCTGAGCTTCTCAGCTGCTCTCTCTGCAGCGCATGCTGCATTTTAGGACTTCCATCCAGTAGGAGTCCATCTCCTCCACTTAGGAGGGATTTCAAAAGGAGTTTGGGGGTTTTGGTTTTCAGTTCTTACCCAAACTCTGTCTCTGTAGGGCTTAGTTCTGCTCTCTCTCTCTCCATTAGAGATCTCTGTGTCTTCCTTCCTTGACTACAATGCCTGTTTGCTGCTTCTCATCTTCTCTGGCTCTTTGCCACTGTTCTCCGGTCAGTACTGTTCTGCTGCTGCTCCGTCTGCTGCTCACAGTAGAGAAAAAGCCTCCCAGCTTCTCAGCTACAGATACTTAGCCCAGTCTAACACTGTTCCAAGTCCCTGTAGCCCAGCCCCCAGTGGGGCTCCTGCCCCTTCTCCTCGTGGCCTTCACAACATGGCCACCTCTCCAACTACAACTAACCTTCTTTTCTGGTCTGAGTGTGATATGTTTATATTTTGCAAAAGTGCTCATTGGCTCAACCCCAAGGGTAACCGCCCCCTGGGGGGTTACCATTTTATAACTGGGGGAAAACTGTTTTTTTCCCCCACCACATTGTTCCTCCCAGGTTACCTGTCCTTATTTCTACCTTCTGTGCACTTCGTTTTTGTGTCCGCGTTTTGACAGTTTGTCCAGTTTTGTCCTCCTTTTGGAGGAGCTGATCCTTGAATACTAACCACCTTTTTTGGGCCCCTCTTCCTTTTCCTTATTCCATGGGACTCTTTCAAGCAGTTTTTGGAAAGGCCAGATCTGTTCTGATTTCCAGAGTTATGAGCTTGTTTGCCACCCTCGTCCCTGCTCTGAAGGTCTTGGACTCAACCGTCTCATGGTCACTGCACTCAAGGTTGTGCTTGGCCTTCACATCCCCAGTGAGCCCATCCTTGCTTGTGGAGTATGAGGTTCAGCAGGGCAGCTCTTCTCGTTGCCCCTCCTGAGTAATTAGGGGAGGAAGTTGTCAAAGCACTGCAGGACCCTCCAGGATTACCTATGCATTGTTCCTCCAGCAGATACCAGAGTGGTGAAAGTTCCCCATGAAGACCAGTGCCTGAGAATGTAAAGCTGCTCCTTTCTGCCTGCAAAGGGCCTCATGTGCTTGTTCTTCCTATGCAGGTGGTCTCTAGCAGACACCTACTAAAATGTTGCCTTTACCTGTCCTCTCTTTAATCCACACACAGAAGCCCTCTGTTGCCTCCTCATCCATCCCTAGCCAAGGCTTCATGCACTCCAGCTGTTCACTGCATAAAGGGAATGAATTTTTGGTTTTGTTAATTACTGTTTTTATATAGATTGTTTTTACATTGCCATGGGGAAAATGGGACAGTCCCAGGATTTACCTTGTAAGAAATGACTTTACAATACAGCTTCATAAAAATCAAACGTACTAATTCTGAGTAATAGTGCTGCTTCTTTCAATCATCCTCACAAAGGTATAGAAGTATGAAATGAGTAAGTTAGTCAATTTACATTCACTGAGGGGAATTTTCTTGTTGAGTATTCCAGTGTTTTGTCTTAGCATAAAAAGCATTCCAGAAATGTAAAATTAGAGTAGATAATGGTTTCTGGAGAGGAAAGGACCGTTGTTAGCTTAATGTTGTTTCCATGGGTCCCACAGGCAAATCTGTTTTGACTCACCGAATGTTTGTGTGTAGAATTATAAAAGTAACTATAATGTTTTAGTAATTAAAACTAAGATACTGATGTGTTGTGTGGAAAGTGAGACTTGAGGGCCTGTGCACACAGGAACAGACATCAGAAAAGCACGTTAAAGAATCCTGGTGGAAATATAAAGTCTGTACTTCCATGAAAACTCAGTCACTTCTGTCTGCTATAAGCTTTGCAAAGTACACTATGTATAACAAAATCTTGTGAAGAATCCTTTGGAAAATAGGAAGCTGCAACTTTGTATGCACAGATTATATAAGAAACAAGAATTTTCCTGGAATGATTTATACTATGATTGACAATGATTAGTTGCAGGCCTTTTTGCTGTATTACACAATTTTAATTCAAATCAGAATTTCTTGCTAATATGTTAGCACAAATTCATGAGATGTTTAGATGAAAATATCTCCCTAATAAAATTCTCTATGGCAAAAATTAACCTGTTACTTTAGGAGATTCCCAATAATAAAAAGTGATGTATTGGCTATTTATTTAGTGCTTTTATTTAATTTTGCCAGGTACCAAGTGGAAGATGAGTCCTCTCATTTGGATGAAATGCCACTAATGATGTCAGAAGAAGGCTTTGAAAATGATGAGAGTGATTACCATACTCTACCAAGAGCCAGAATTTCTCAGAGAAGAAGAGGCTTAGAATGGTTTATCTGTGGCGGCTGGAAGTTCCTTTGCACTAGGTTTGTTGCATACTAGCACTTTTTATTGGGATATTAAACAAATTAAATAAGTAGTAACTTTGTATTTTGCGATGTGTGCAGAGTACAGAACACATAATAATTTGCTTGTCATGAACCTTTTGATTTATTTGCCTGCATTTTCCCTACTAGGACATTGCCAGCTGTTCGTAGAAAAATCTCTGAAGAGCTGTTGCTGCATGCTTCTCCTTTCTGCTTTGCTGACTTGCAAGGAAAAGGCTTCTAAGAGAGATCATGAACTAAACTTGTATTAATATGAGGTCCATAATCTGGCATTTAAACCTGGTTCTCACTTCTACTCAAAACCACATCAGGGCAGAGGGGTTAAATCTTTTACTTTTGAGGACATTAGTGTGTTAAGTTGACAATATATAAATTTTATTGATGTTGCTGAAAGGAAGAAGTACTTTCATTAACTAATGATTAGCTAACTCTTCATCTTAAAAGGTTAAAGTATAACTGGTGGTCTTGGAGTGAATTACAACTGAGATTAGCTCTTGTGATTTGGTTCTTATGTAGAAACTTTCTGTGTTATACTCTGCTGTATGCAGTTGCCTTGGAGTAGTAATTTTCTAATGAATTGTTAGCAAAATTTCTGAATATAGAAATTGCTATTAGGATGATTAAAAATCTTCTTTTTTCTTTAATCCTGAATGATAAAGTCTGAGAATCAGTCAAGTACAGTGAGTGAAGTATTTTCAGTGAATTTAAATGATGAATGCTTTTTTTGGCAGATGATTTTAGAATTAATTTAGATAGAAGTCTTCACAGGTGGTTTTCATGGCACTTCAAGAGGCCTGATACCGTTGTTTTACCTAAACAAAGCTCTGTTTATACACCTTCAGTTTTTTGAAATAATTACGTTCTACAGCTTTAAAAAAATATAATCTGCGTTGATTTCTTTTTTATATAATAATTTAACAAAACCTCATGAATTATTCATTTTATCAAAGGGAATAAGTGTTTGGAAAGTAAAAGGAAGGAGACGAGCAATGTTTACAAAAGCAATGCTCGTATATGCAAATGGATTTTGGAAGCAATGTTTCTGTTATGGAACTAGCTTGTAGTTTTTAGAAAAAAATTGTAAGTATTTAAAGAGGCTTTTAATCTTTTGGATGTGTCTTAAAGTTGAAATACCTTCCAAATAATATATTTTGTGTGAGTTCAGTTCTGTAAGTATTAGTGATTATTAGTTACTGTGATTACATTCCGTAAGTTTCATGAAGACAGGTGGACCAGTGAAAACTGCACCCTGACAGTTACTCTGACAGAGGATTTACTCTTTTTGGATAGAGATAAACAATTGCAGGATGAGTTTATGTTGGAACTAATTAACAATTGTAAGAGACTGTCACAAGAAAGTGTTATTAATCCTGAGGATTGTAAAATTTCGTGATCCTTCTTGCTTTTTAAAATTGATAAGTACATCTCAACTTTCAGTGGAACTCAAGCCTAGAAACTTCCGAACTTATTTGTTAAAATACTTGAGCCATGTTTGTGATGGATTTTTGAGAATGAAAAGAGAAAGGAAATTGGATTAATTTTTTTGCTACATCTTACACATATTTTAATGCTAATGTAGGTGTGTAAAAGAAAAGCCTTCACTAAGGAAAAGGCATTAGAGAAGAGTCTGACTTCTGCTTTGTTGAGTTCCTTGACTGAATATGGACATAGAATCCATTTGGTCTTGTACTTATACCTAGAGGTGTTTTAATCACATTAGTTTTCTACAATGGAATATTATAGTAGATAATTTTCATTTTTCGTGGGAAAAATAATGAAAAAATGACCACCAGATCCTAGCAGAAGCTTGACATTTCAGTAGGGTATTAACAGGCAGAGGGTATGCTCACAGGAAAGGTGTAGATAACCTGTTTAGATGAGATGGGGAAAATTACCTGGAAGGAAAGTCATCCCATGGTATCTTAACTACTGGTCCAGTCAGGCTGGATAAAAACCTCATCTTGGGTGAGTGCCTCTGAGTGATTATGTAAATACCCATTATGGTTATAGGGAGGTTTCATCTGAGCTGAGAGCACTGTTGAAGCTTTGTTATTGACAAAAGTCAGGGAGGTACAGTCAGTGTAAGTTATTCTTTTTGATGGTTTCTCATTATAATAAAACGTTATGAATTTTTGCTGGGGCCCACAGAATACTTGAATTTTTGAAATGCCTAAAGTTTACCTAGGATCATGGAAAAGATCATGCAGGAAGCCTGGAGGGTACTGTATTATATAACTGTGCAGTTATATACACTTACATAAAGTGTAGAATGAGTTGCAGTGTTTTTATGGGGTGTAAAGTATTGATTTGGGATAGAATCGTGTGTTGATGCCTTCACACTTGAAATGGAGAAAAACGTCTGAGAAAACAATATGCATGTTTGTTAGTGTATACATTTTATATAAACAACTGAAATTTATTTCCAGAAGACAAATTGCATTCTTCTAAGTGTAATGTAAGATTCTGAGACCCATTCAGTTAAACAGAATTTAAAATTTTACCCTGTTTTTATGGAAATCAGTATCTCATACCTGAGTCTGAGTGAGGTTGAAATCTCAACCTCCCCATACAGAATTTCTTTTTGTGCTTTAAACTAAATTGTAAATTTTTCAAAGCTGTGACAGAAAGATGACAGAAAGACTAGGCATTTGTCTGGAGCTGAGCTCAGGGGGCCCCTGATTTCTTTTGGGTTCTCAGTGAAAAGTCTTGTGTTTGTGTTCAAAAATCACTTTACTTGTTACAAACAAATAAAAACCCCCATACCCACTAGGGGGTTTTGTCTGTCTTGCATTGTTAGGTTTAATCTCATTTTTGTGAGAGGAAGTTTTCCATCTCTTTGCAGCTTTAGAGTTTTATGTTGTATAGATTTTGTTGCTACATCGCAAACTGTTACTGCTTAATTGAAAAAGTTTCACCAGTTTTGCAGTAGCAAATATGGAAGGTTTGACAAAGTTCACTGTACTGGAGAAATGATTTTGTAAAAATCCTTTATCCAGCTTTTAACTTCTGTTTAGACAATAGACTTGTTGATCAGAACTGTATGGTGTGAATTTTATTTGCAAATCTGCAGCTCTTTAAACAGTTTTTACATTTGGAAGAAAAAAATCATAATGAAATGTTGTCTTTGATTTTGAACAAACTGGAGACTTAATTCAACCAATATAACTTTTAACTTCAGAAACAGCTTATTTCTTGCTTTCATAGCACAGTTAAAAGAAAACTTTGTGATATAGCAGCTGTTTTGTGGTTGTAATCATTTCCCCTTTAACTTACAAATTCTCTTCAAGCTTGTGAAATTATAATGCACATAGATCAATACTCTGGAGTTCTTTGGGCTGGATTGATTTCTTTCTCATGAGATTTACATTCCACTTGTTATCAAAAAACACTTTGTCCCTATGAAAATGGTGCCATTGAATGGCATTTCCATATGAAGTGAAGGGGATATCAAATGCTGGGATTAATTTGGGCTCTAAGATGGCCTGTACGCTTTCAATTAATCTGCAACGCATTTGTTATGCAGAAGCATGGGAAAATGCTGATCTTTTAAGAATGACATGACCACTGTGTTGCTTTTGGCCTGATTACTGAAGCTACCTGTTGAGTACAATAATTACAGTATGTTTTCTTTGCAGAACTAGTTTCTGCTACTTAAAACCTAATAAGGAAAAGCTGACCCTTGCAGACAATATAGAGCTTTTATATTATCTTCCCATTCTGATGAAAGTGCTGTTTTGTGAAAGACACTGGCAGTTAAGCTTGTAGGATAAAAGTAATGAAAAGAGAAAATAAAAAAAACCTTTATTATTAGAGCTGCAGAGTCAGTTGAGACTTTTACTTTAGCTTTTGACTTCGAGAGATATGCTCTATTTATGAAAAAGTTAAGGGTTCTTATTTAACAATTACTCCAGCTTTTGGTTTGTTGGTGGGGTTTTTGGTTTTGGGGTTTGTTTGGGTTTTCTTGGCTGGTTTTTTGCTTGTTTGTTTTTTAATTTAAATGTGGCGTTGGTTACTAATATGAAGACTGCTTATTGTTCCTTCAAATTAAAAAAAGTACATTAGGAAGCAGGTTAGTAAAAAGCCATTTAATAGAGGTACCTTGAAGTTCTTTTATAAATTACTATATTTTTCATATATGCAATCTGTTGTATTGATATAGACAACACAGCTTATACCTGACTTAAGGTAAAAGCTTTCTTTGCATATGTTGAATTTTCTGGTCAAGGGCATTTGAAATACAAACTTAAATCAGTAAACAAGGATGTGATTTATATATTTTTCTTTTTAATTGCTGGATCCTTAGTGTAAGATGTGGCTTTACAAAAGAGTTCGGTAAAATCTGAAGTGTGTCTTGACTGTGTGACATCTTACATTATGGTTTTAGGCCATTTGAAGCTCAGAGAATGCTACTCTGATTTATCATATAAATGTACTGGGTACAAAAGCCCATTAAAGGGTCTATACCCTTGCACAAAAATATTTTCTGTATTGGGGAATGTTAATTCAAGAACAGATTAGGTATTTGTTGGAAGTTGATAATCTTGAGTTTTAAAAATATTGGGTAGACTTCATTGTTGTTAAAAGTCTGAATTGAAGTAAACGGATTAGGATTTCTGAGGTGAGCATGACCACCTCTGATTCTTCCTGTAAAATAGCAGTAATTACTGCTAAGACTGTAAGTGGCAGAATCTAACTGATTTTTACTTTTAAGGTAGTAAAGCTCAGATGAACCATGAAAATACTGATTTGGGCATGACCTGTAATATTTTCATCATCTGCAGTTGTCTCGCATCTGAGAACTTGAGTGTTGTTAGCTCTGTGTCAGTCAAATCCCTTTTATCAAAGGTATCTCAGTTGTTTCCCAGTCAGGCATCACTCTTGTGTCTGTACTTTTTGGCATTTGCTAAACTAGTGGTCATTATGGCATCTCTTGATCTGTAGTAAAAAAGGTAGTTTCAAGAAGGGGAGATTCCATGTCAAGGACAACAGTATAATTATGCCACTTTAGTTGAATGTTTAATTTTAGCAATATCTGAGGAAATGATTCTACAAAAGGCACTGTGCCTAATCAAATGTAAAGTCTGTTTACAGTTTAAATTCAAAAACTGATTTAAACAATTCATCATTTCAAAGGCTGTCAGGGAATTTCTGTCTATGGGATTGTAGATAGAAGCTGTCTTGCTTATTCACTTTCCTCAGGAAAAAACTATTTTCCTTGTTACGTTTTTTTAATATACGTCTAATCTATCTCTTTCGTGTCTCCACACCCTTGCCCTGGAAACTAAAAAGTTTAAAGCTTTAATGCCATGAGCAGTTTTATCAAGTGTAAATCCAAGTTGGCACTGAGTGGAATCGTTCCACCTTCTGCTGTGAGTACATAACCTGCATTGTTTCAACTACTGTTACAGTTTTTTAAAGACCACCAATGGATCTAAGTGAAAATAGTCCCCTTTTATTCTGCATTAGTTTACAGCTGGATCAATTTGCTGGCCTGGTTTTCCCATGCATTTGTGTGAGTATTTGTGCCAGCATAAGGGAAGGAGCAAGAATCCACACCTTTGTTATGGGGGAAGGCCATTTTGGCAGCAGAAGTGTAGGTTCACAGCCAGTAAACTGGTTGTGGATCCATGACATAGAGACTGCAGTTCATTTTGCTTTAAAGACAAATTTAAGTAATGGTCAAGATAACTTGATTTTTCTGATTTGTGTGTTACTAAATAACTGGGCTGAATTTTGAATGTTGAGCGAACACTGTTAGAATTTTTGTGATTAAGTAATTCTTTGTTGCTGTTGTAAAGTGATTTGGGAAAAGTTGATGAATGGGCTCCTATTTGTAACAAAATGAAATGCATGTTTATGTAGGATGAAACCAAATTGATGTCTATCCCATAGTGGAAGTTTCAGGGAGGAAATCTTACGAATCCAGCATTTAAAATTGAAGTGTTTTAAATGTCAGCTTGTGAGTATTGATGTAGTGGCATTTCCGTAACAAAATGATTGTTGCTTTGAATGCTTTTATTATTGCATAACTTCTGATTCTCTTTAGAAAGAACCTACAACTTTTGAATTCCATTCTTTGGCAAAATTAGTTTGTAATAAGCATGGGATAACGTAGACTACAGACAAGAACATATGAATTGGGATTGTGGCAATGTCAGCTAACTATCAGCCTGCCTTCCCTGCGATAGCTGTGTGTGCCATGATTCTATAATTGTGAATAAACAGACTAGGAAAGGACCTTAAGAGGTTATCCAGTTGATTCCTTGCCTGCACAGGATGAATTATACCTATCACTTAACATCTGATCTTACCAGATCTGTTCTCAGTAGTAGCAATTCCAGCCTCTCAGAGTGTTTCCTCCACCCTTGTCATTAAGAGTTTACTCAGTATGTGTCCATGTTATGACTGCCCTGCTTATTGATTTGCCACAGTTGAAGTCTGTCATTACTTAATAATGGCAGACCTAGAGAATAATTGTCCCTCTTCTCTTTGCAGCTGGTTCTTACGTACTTGAAACTATATTAGGTCCACACTCAGCCTTCTGTGAACAGCTCTGTTTCTTTTGGTGTATCTAGTAGTCAGCCTGGCCTGCTTTCTAGACCTGTAATTGTTTTCTTGCTCTTCTGTGTGGTCTCTGTTTTACCAATAGGCCTGTTTGTTGAAATCTGGTATTCAGGATGGTATTGTAAGCTAGCTGAGATCATGCTAGCAGTGGATTGAGAGAAAGGAATATATTCATGACTTGCTAAAAGTATGTCTGTCCATGCTGAACAGATACATGCCCTTTTTTGCACATGTATTTCATTCTCATGCAATAACTGAGTCCTTCTCTTTTGAGCTGCTACCTACTATTTCCCAGTTCTGTATATCTGTAGTTGATTATTTCCTTGTAAATGAACTGTTGTGCTTGTCCCTGTTTAACTGTGTTCTATCACTTCCAGATAGTTTTTGTCATCTGTCAAGACAGCATCAAATTCTGATCTCCTCTTTGCATGTACCCCTGTCTGTTCTAGTTTTCTTGTTGTCTGAAAAATGAAATATTCAGTAGTAAATTACCCAGTAAGTTCTGAATAAAGCTTTGTGTACCTTCACTGAAATTACTTTGGTTTTATACTCTTCAGTTATGATTTTTCCAGCTCTATCAGTTCCAAGAATATGTTACTTAACTTTCTTTATGATAAATGTCTTGAGAGTTAAATTTTATTAGGAACATAGATTCATAGAATGATTTTCGTTGAAAAGGACCTTTAAAGATCATCTAGTCCAACCTCCCCAGCCAAGAGCAGGGACAATTTTCACTAGGTCAGGGTGCTCAAAGCCATCAGGAGTCAAGAGATGACATGAACCACATGCATTACTGCTTCTCAGAGTGAAAGTAGTTCCATTTGAGATGTCAGTGTTGATTATGGCTTCTGTTTTCTTTCAGGTGTGTAGAAATACATGTAAATAGGTTGACTATACAGAATTAATCTAGGAAACAGTGCTGAGGTGTTTGGATTGCAATTTTTCCCACTTGTTCTCAGCAAAATTCTTTCTGTTGGCTTGAATACAATTTATAGAAGTTTCCTAATGGTTGCCTTCTTTTTCCTGCATCAGAAATATTGCCATTGTATTCAAAAACCTCACTAGAAATTGTCACTTCAACTTCATTGACTGATGTAGCTGAAATCTGCTGTGACCAGTTCAGTCTGTTCTACAGCTGCAGTAGGTGCTCATGGAAGGCCTGTCTGCTCAGTCTTCCTGATTCCCTTGCCTAAAACAGACTCCCAGCATGACTGAGGCACCTCCCCACTGTGTTAACGAATTCTCCTTTAACATATGGCATGGTAAACCAAGTACATACAGTGTACAGCAAACCCACTTTTCTTTGCAAATGATCTGTGAGTAGTCTTTCTGCCCCTATGGATAGTCCTAGCAAGTCTTAAGCTGATGAGTTGAGTCACATCCATATTTGTTCCTTGTTTTATGGCTGTTAGTAAATAGTCTGCTGAGCCTCAGAGGCGTCATTTCATTTGCCGGCCTTTTGTTCTTCCTGGCTGTGATCTCATCCCATCATTCCCGTGTCCTTGTCCAAATTGCAGTTGTTTAAAGGTTGCTCTGAGCTCTTCTCTAATTCATTGTTCATAGTTTAAATCCTCTTCAGTAGATTTGTAAACTGGTTAGGCAAGGATGTTCTTCCTTTCTTCTGTGAACTGAAGTTCACCATTTGCACGTCATTGTGCAATATGTATTTACATAGTGGGTTTGGGTTTTGGGGGTTTTTTTTGTTTGGTTTTGGGTTGGATTTTTTTTGGTTGGATATTTGACTGTGGCATTAGCAGTGGTATGGAGAAAACGAAGATTTAGAAATTATTATTACAAGATTTTACAAATTATTTATGAATTACAAATTATGTGGTAATTGTATACAAAACTGTTGCAATTTTTTGAACTTTATCTAATGGAAGCCTTGTTTCTTCTTCAGTCATAAGCATAATCTGAGTATCAGTAATACAAGATAAAGAGTTTAGCCAAAGGACTGTAAGGTATGATGGATGAGTCATTTAATGGTTGGGGAATTTAGTGACTGCTAATGCAGTCTTATTAACCAGAATTTTTTGATACTGTGTCTGGGCAAGGTGTAGTGAAATTTGTGATTATTGTATTAGGATTTTCTATAAGGAATGTGCAAATGTTTATATACGTATGTGTCTGAATGAGTACTGTGTAATTGCCCTAAGTATTAGAACATCATGCTTGCTTATTTAGATGTGGCAAATATTTTTAAGCCTGTTTTTAATAGGTATTTGCCTTTAGGGGTTCCAGGTTTCAAAATGGTACTTGTATTATATATTAGAGTAAATTTTTAGTTTTAAAATAAACAATTGTCTTTCTTTTCAGTTGTTCTGACTGGCTCATAAGCTTTTGCCGAAGAAAGAAAGAGCTGAAGGCTCGCACAGTGTGGCTCGGATGTCCTGAAAAGTGTGAAGAAAAATACCCCAAAAATGCCATAAAAAATCAAAAGTACAACATCTTTACCTTTATACCTGGGGTAAGGCTATTAAACATTTTTTGGCGATGGGCTGACTGTATGTTCTATAGTGTTTCTTGACTATTCTGCAAAAACATAATTTTATTTGCCCAAGTTGTTCTTTTTCTTTTTTTATTTATACTATATTTATATTATATATTTATATTTATCTCAATGTCTTCAATTAAAGTTGACAGTTGAGAGCAAGGTTGCTTTTTCATTAAATTGTTCTGTTTTCAAAGGGATATTTACTAAATTGCAAGTGTGTATGATTGAGTGGTTGGAATTCAGTGAAGCTTTAGAAATTTGAGGTGGGTTTCCTTGCACTTTTCTATTCATCATTAGATTTGTAATCCTTTTTTAAAGAAGAAGCACTTCTACATGCAAAGCACTGACTTAAATTGAGAGGAGTCGAAAATTGCAGTTTAGTCCCATGGATATTTTCTCATACTGCTTGCCATTGAAAGCATAATAAATAATGTATTCTGAAATGGGCAATTCCTTAAAGGACAAAAACAACTAGCCTCTTCAATTTATAAGACAAGTAGACCTAGTTTGGTGCTTTTCAGAGTTGAATTTATTATTGCAGTTTTAAAAACAGCGAGGTCCTTTCATTTTGAATGCCATTCTCCAGGAAATACTTTTGTTGAGGAGTGGAAAGTTGACATTTTTTTCACTTTTTCCTAAGAAGCCATATTACTCCTTAATTTCAACTTTTTGCCTGTAATATTCACAGTGTATATGAAGACAAAAGAGACATTACAGTTTGTCCAGTTCATACTTTTAAAAAAACTTATAATGAAATTATAATGAAATATAGTAACATTATATTGAAATATAGTAACAGCAAAGGCATCTTTTGGAACTTCAGTAGTTAAAACCTAAAAATGTATGCTGCTGTGATATTATAAATTTTACTATTACTCTTTTACTCATACTTTTATTAATAAAACCCAAGAGTCCTGTGTCTTGTTCTAGAAGCTGAATGTTTTGTACATTTAAATACAGACATGCTTTGTCTTAAATTTTTTATTTAAGTGATCATACTGGTTTATAAGAGTATTGATTCTATTCTTCTGGCCTCTTTGGTCCAAAGACTGACAGGTGTTTTCTAACACATTTCTTTATTAGAAAAAAAAAAATTAATGGCCTTGTAATTAAGACTGATCTCCTGTCAGAGAAATAAAATGTGACTTATCACATGTGGATAAAATATTCTCATCATTATTGGACAAAGCAAATGTTTTCTTCTGAAGTTTAAATTATTAAATACACTGAAATTGGTTAAACCACGTATGCTTTCCTAAAGGTCACAACATTCATTAAGCATATAGTAAGCCATTGATTATTGTGACTAGAAATCTGCAGTGTAGATTACAAATCCTAAACTAGATTCATGTGTCCTATAGGGATCAGCCATGGTTTGAAATTCCCTGTTGAGAGAGCATGTTTGTTCTTTTTTTATCTTTTAAAAATCTTGCTTTTACAGTATAGGCGGAATCAGCCTTTTAATTTGGTGGTAGTATTTAAAAACTCATTACTAACTTCAGAATTAAGTGACATCCTAAATATAAAGCCCAATAGTTGGTGAAAATTAAATGTTTTCTAATTTTAATTTTAGATATAAGTTAAGACTTTTCATTGATTAGAATACTGTGTATTCTAGCTATCTCTTTTCATGTTTTTCTACTAAAACTAATTTGTAGGAAACAGCATTTTATTGGTTCCAAACCTGTAAATATAACTAAGTCATAAATATTGACTCCAGTGACCTACTCTGGTTTACCTTTTCATAATGTGAAGTTTTCTCTTATATCTTTTTTCACATTGCATCTGGCAATGGGTAATATTCAATGATTTCATATCCAAATACAAACTTAAAATAATGTTTAGATTAACAGAATTTCATGTACTGGCTAAAAGAGCAGTAATATTTCCAAATTGTCATTTCATTTCTAGATATTTATACAAAATACTTTCTGCTGCTGCCTTTACACTAGTCAGTTAAGATTCTGTTTATGATTTCATATGTATCTTGATACACCTGCTTAGGAATTTTGTGAGAATTTCCATTAAAATTATCTTCTGTGAAGGGAAGGTTTTGAAGATACCTCTCCTGAACTTCAAAGCAGTAGTTTTATTAGTTTTATGTAGCTGGAGACTTCTCAATTTGCTTAACTAGACTGAAGTGCTTAGCTTTGTTTTGAATAGACTCAGTCAGTGGTCTGCCAGGATTCAGAAGATTTGTAGGAAGGTGTTTTTTAACTCCCACCTTCTGCGAGATGGATGCTCTTCCTGATCTGCACCTCCCAAAGTACTCTGTGGACTTTTTTTTTGGCCTGGTGTATCAAGTGTTTGTAAACAGTTAAACATACGGCTAGAAATGAGTGTATAAGCTTCATGAGTATTAGCATAAGGTATAGGTTCAGTCTGAATTAGTTTCATTTTGGAAGAATGCTTTGACCCTTCCTGCAACTTCAGATGTGACTTTTTTAGCTTTACAGTTTTGTTGGTAAATTGTGAAATAGGATTCCACACTCTTGAAAAAAATCTTAGAGGCTGTTTAGGTAGTCTTTAGGTGTACAGTAATTTAGCACTCTTGCAAGAAACTGGTGATTTTGAGGTACTACTACTTTGTTATGTCTGCCAGAAAGACCCTTCAAAATGGAGTTTCCTGAATATTGTTTCCTAGTGCATAGGTTTTTCCATAATTGAGTAATAATGTTGGACTTGTAAGAACAATAAATACCAGTAAAATAACTTCCATTTTTGTGCAGAAGTCATTGTAATATTAACTGAATTGTGAGATGAAAAGCTGGAGACAGTCTTTAAATGTGGCTTTTTGATCTATTTTGAATGTCTTTGAAATAATTGATTATCTGTTTTCTCTAGTCTCAATGTTCCAAGTTCAGTAGCCACTTCTCTTAATCCTGCTGGAGGTGCCATGTTACCCTGGCTTACTAAAGAAATATGTGAAGTCTTTGAAGATACAAAATTCTATAAAATGAATAATGTTCTTAGCACTGTAATTACAAGTAAAGCAGTCTTGAGAACATGTACTTGCTGAAGTGGCACTTTTAATTACCAAAGGATTCCCTGCATCTGTCGTTCCTTTGGAATAGGGGACAATGTATTCTGTGGTGACTTTATTGTGGCTTCACTTAAAACTTGGACAATTACCTTTGAGTTTAGACCAAACCTTCAGTTTATTTAGAAATATCCTTATGTACCTATATTTTTTGCAAAACAATCTTGTGAGAAATTTAATGCTGAGCATTTGAGCATTTCTAAATTACTTCAAAAGTCCATGTTATTCTGTTACAAATTTTTGTAGTTTACACTTTCTGAAAACTTAAACTGTTGTTTTTGTAAAAAGCTTGTCTTCCTATAGAAACTGAGATTTCCACAGAATAGCCATGTGGAAAGAGAACAGTGCTGCTTACCTTTACTCACTGGGTGTTTTCTGTAGGGTTCATTTTATTTTCCTAAACAACATTTATTCTTGAACCTTAAATGGTTTCACTATTTTTAAGAATAGCTGGGAAATGGTAATATAGGAGTGCCTCTGACTTGATGGCAGCTTTTGTCCCTTTGAGAACCAAAGGACTTCAGAAAGAAGGCACACTAGTTTTAGAGCTTCCACTCCTGCAAGAGGAGAAACTTCAGTGGCTGTGTTGAGGAGAGAGCGTGCTGAGGGAATGCTGCCAATAAAAGTGATGAGGAGTTCATGTACATTATTTTCTGTATGTGCTGCAGACAGGGATGAAGCTTTAGGGTATTCTCACAGTGATGCAAAGCAGCATGGTACAGCCTACTCAGTTTTGTTACTCTATAGAAGGTTCAAATGCCAAACACTAAGATAATATTTTTGTAGATGGTTTCTGATTTTTTGATGCCGATAATTTTTTTTTTTTAGATAATACTTTTATTTAAGGCCAGGATATGAAAATTTTAAGACAAAAAGATGTTGTAAAACAGATAAAAGAGAATTTAAGTATTGCTACCTTAGGAAAAATTAAGATTTAATGCTGTATTTTTAGGAAAAGAAGTTTTAGCTTCTTTTGTAAGCAGTGAAAGTTCAGATACAAACTTATTTTGCTTTTTTTGTATTGATACTATATAAAAAAGAAAATTTTCAAAACCTTTTGACTAATAAACATAACGGTAACTATTGTGGATGTAAAATTATTGCAAGATGCTTCTGCAAGTACAAATTAATGCAAATATGAAATTATGTTTACTGTTAAAATTTTAAGTAAATATTTGCAAAGTGATCTTGATACATAGTCCAGTTTTCAAAATACCCAAAATGTAGCAAATTGTTTTTTCAGAGTGAAAAGAGGCAATAATATCACAGTATTTTCTCTCACCGAAAATAACAATACTATACTAAAATAGCATAGTGCATATAGTAGTGTGTGATGATATATAACAAATTGTGCTATATAGGCACTATAATATTGGCATCTATAATAGCATGACATATAATGGTTTTATGTCTACTATCATGAAAAAATATATTTTATGTATATTGTGGGTACAAATTTTAGAGCATTTATCTATTTTTCTTTTTCATTTTAGGTTTTATATGAACAGTTCAAGTTTTTCTTGAATCTCTACTTCCTCGTCGTGTCCTGCTCACAGTTTGTACCAGCACTGAAAATAGGCTACCTGTACACATACTGGGCTCCTCTGGTAAACAGAAAAATACTATTAACTAGAAGTTTTGGGGTTTTTTTTATTTCAGATCAAAGGTTCATGTCTATGTACATTTCATAAATTTGCAACTGGAAAACTGCATTGATCAAAGAACATAACAGAAGTAAAGTGCTTATTTGAAATGAGGGTATTTTACATCAGATACTCCAGAAGCTGTTGTTTGATAGCCTTCCCTTCCCCTTGCCTACCACTTTCCTGCCCCACAGACTGGAAGTCGTTTTTTAACCATCTGGTGTGAGCAAGTAGTGCTCCGTTCTGGCTGCTGGTCACTTGGGAGTTTTTTGAAAAAAACAACAAAACAAAAAACAAACAAACAAACAAAACCCCAACAAAACCAAACAAATAAACCCAACCCCCACAAACAAACAAACAAACAAACAAAAACAACACAAATCCCCCCAAAAAAACCAGAACAACAACAACAAAAAAACCCCCAAACAAAAAAACAAACCAAAAAAAAGGAGAAAAAAGCTCCAGCTACTAGAGAAACTTAATGGATAACATAGGTAATTTTTGTGCTAATTTCTTTCAGTTTATCGTTATGTGTTCACTAATTCTTACTTTCAGACTAGGTCAGAATTGTGAGCATACATTTTTTGCATTCCTTCTGTACCAATTTTGATCACAACCTTTTCTTACAAAAATTGAGATGAAATATTTTAAACCATGAATAAAACAGGAGGAAATAATGTCTTTAAGTTACTAATTAAACACGCTTTTCCGAAATGATCACCACCCTGCCAGTTACACTGGCTTTCTTTTGATATATCTTTTTGTTATTGAGCCCTCTGCAGTATTTTCTTGGGAAAATGTTAAAACCACTAGCTTCGGACTCAGGTTTCCTAAGGTTTGAAAAATGTATTCAGAGGAGACCTTTTTTGGTAGTCTGCCAGCTGTATTCCCATGATTTGGAATTCTTTTCTCATTGGTAACCAGATCATTACCTTCTCTTTCATCTTCTTCCTGGTCCCTCCGTACCAGGTTTAAAGGCAGGAGGAACAAATGCCTTACATTCTAAACTTATAAAAAAAAAAGGTATTTTTCAGTAGCATTTATTCTCAGTGGTATTCAAGGGAACGGTGACATGCTGACTGCTTGAGTAAAGGTCGTTCTTAACAAGTCAATAGAGTAAATATTCTGGATTGATTTCATTGTTTTAATTGTTGTAACATGTGTCCTTTTAAGTATGGATAAATGGAGAGACTGTCCTGGGTGTTCTTCATACCTCTTTCCAGACAACTTTTTGCTTCTGCTCCAACAAAAAAACACTTTCAAGACAGAAAGCTTGTTCAACAGTGGGATTTCAAATGGATATTTACAAAGGTCTTTGTCACTGACACAGTAAGAAAAGGCAGAAGTCAGCTTTGTCTGGAAGTCGCTCTCTTCACAGTGAAGTACTGTGTAAAGCTCTATACATCAGTGGGGTAGTAAGGAAAAAAAATGCTTGTCTTATTCAAGGGTATTTTGAATTATGTTTCCCAGTTTTCACATACAGTTTGAAAATACCAATATCTCAATGCTAGTGGTGCCACTTTTTGCTAAACTGACTTGTTTCTACTTCAATAGCATTTCTACTAATGATCAACCTTCAGGTTGAATATAGCTCAATATCTGTGAAAATATAAAACATTTAAGGCCCATTGGGCTGCTTTTGTTGCTTAACGGATTACTTTGGTTTTCTTTGAAGAGCATGTAACTGCTGATAAATCTTCAGTAATAATCAGAGGAGCAGCTGTGACTTGTATTTTTTCTCAAGATTTTAAAGGAAAATTGTTTGCCCTGATACTTAAAACCAGATGAATAGAAGTTGACTATTGCTAGTAGAGTTCTGGGTTTTTTGATAGTGTATGTGGGTTTTGTGGGTTTTGTTAGGGTTTTCTTGTCTTTGGTTTATTTGTTTTGGGGTTTTTTATTTCAACAGCTTTTACAGCAAACATGGTACACTTAGATAAAACTCTGAAGTTCTTAAAACAAGACTATTTTGCTAATTGGTTGTCATTTGTGTAGTAGGGAATGCACTTCTCATTTCGACTCCAGCATACAAGGGTTGTAAAGCATACAAGTATGATTGTAAGCAGTATGCTAAAGATATTTACCTGCTTACAGTTAAAGAAGGATGACAGGTTTCTTTTGTAAGATTGCTTCACAACTTCAGCTCTCCTTTGGAAGAGTATCAAGTTCCTTTGAGCAAATGAGCAAAAAGGGAGGTTTCTTTCTAAAATTGTTCCTAGTAGTCATGGTCAGCTGTACTCAGCTGCTCAGCAAGGTACAGGGACTGCCAGGGGAAATTCTTCCAGTTAGCACCTTGCATTCTGTGTTTTGGTTACTGTCTAGTTAACAAGATATGTGCAAATGGCTAATAATACATTTGAGGGTGCTTCAGGAGTGCCCTTTTTTTATGCTGCTAGAATATCTATACTGACAAAGCATGTGAAAATGCTGCTGCTGGAAGAGGGGAAAATCCGACTGCTCATTCATTTATGCCCTAGGAGTGAAAAGGAACGCATTTTGCATGGGCTCTTTTGGGTTCTGTAGAGTTGTAATGCAATTTGTACCTAACAGAAACCTCAACAAACAAGAAGTGTTTGACTATAAGGTCACAACAGAGTAAGCCTTGGAACTTTGGTCTGGAACTGTACAACAACCCTAAAATCCCCAGGAGGATTTTAGTCAACATTCCTTTAGGAAAGCTCTACGCCTTCACTCCTTTCGTATTGCTGGGAGGTTAGGGTAAGGTTGGCATACTGTTGGACTTCTGCAAGAATGGCATAAATTTTCTTCTGTAAAGTATCGGTGTGTGTCTAAAGCTGTATAGATAATCTAGAACCTTATCTGTTGGTGGATTTATCAATTACTTAAAATAATGCTAAGATCACTGTACTATTGAAAATTTTATTTCTCTTTCTCTGATAGAGAAAAAACTGAAGTGCTCAGTCTAAGGCAGGAGACACTAACTGAGAAGGTTTAGAGAGGGCGAGAGGAAAGTTATATGCTTATCCCTGAACTGTTCTGTATTCTTTTTAACTTAGCATCCTTTGTGGCCAGAGATCATCATAGTTGAGTGAAGCACTTTGTACGCTTCAGCAGAAGCTGCAGTGGCACTATCCTGTGAAAGGAGCAGCCAAAGCATTTAGACACTTAGTTTTTCAGAACAAACCCCCTTTTTCTTTGTCAATGTTTGTGATGTATTGCCAAGTAACTTCATTTAAGGTGGCAAAATAAACTAGCCACCCATTTGTCTTTTTCTGTCTGTTAGGAAAAAGGCAATTTTTCAACATTAGAACTGGAGGCTTTTTAAATGTTTTTGGTAAGGCCCTAAAATTTGTGGGATATAGGGAAATATGCTTATTGAACTTATAAAGGCTGTCTTTAACTCATCCAAACCTTTTTCATTTTTTACATTTCAAAATACTATCTTAATTTTGTGTATTTGGGAGATGTGGTTACTCTAATTATATTCGTACAATGTGCAAGTATGATATTTTTTTTCCTGGAGTAAACAAAGATATTATTTGAACAAATGGAAGAAAACACATCCAAATTAAAAATAAGTAAATATTCTAAACACACGTTTCTACTCTGCATAGTGTTCATACTTGTCTGTTTTTGTTCTAACACTGAAAATTCTGAATTGCATATTTGTATCTTTAACAGGGATTTGTTTTGACGGTCACGGTGGTGCGGGAAGCTGTGGATGAATTTCGACGTTACAAAAGAGACAAAGAAATGAACTCACAGTTATACAGCAAGCTGACAGTACGAGGTTAGCAAACCATTTGTGTAAATCCTTAAAATATCTCATCTTTTTCTTATATGTACATTTGCAGACTTTCAGTTCAAAGAAATGTCTCAAGCATCAGTATTCAGAATGAAACAGTGATACTCAACTAAATAAAGTGTGATTTCCCTTAGATGAATATTGTTGTTAAGCTTGATCTTTTTAAGAAGTTTTATAAATATTTTGTTGTTTGTAAATGAAAGGTGTATGTATATAATTGTATATATTTTTGAAGAATTCTGCTGTTTAGCACCCTTACTTCAAAGTGCAGTTCTCTTCTGAAATTTATATTGAACAGTAACTCAACAACATTGTCAACTATGTATCAGGTGTATTTAGTAAATAAGGGATAAGTAAATAATTAAGCTAATTAAAATTCACTAGAACCTTTCAAATTTGGTGGATAAATTCATGTTTGAGAAGAGGAAGATGTATTGTGAATCATCTTCAGTATCAAAAATATTGATTCAATTTTTGCATATAATTTGAAATCTACTTGATCGTGCAGAATCAAGAACAGACAGTTTTCTTTGTAGAAATTAATAAAAGGAGAAATCAGTTATGACTCTTTTTTTTAATGAACTTTGAATCCCATGTTGACAATGATTTGTGATCCTTGAACTAGCAGTGTTTTGAGTTGTGTCCAGTTTTAAGAGTGAAAACGTTATTGCTGTCACCACTTAAAATTCAGTTGCACTACACATTGCCACAAACCTATATATAAAATCATGAATAGGTGACTGCACCTTTTTCTTAAAATAGGATTCTTTCATAATAAGGCATTCTGAAACTGAAAGATACCATTTTGAGATAAAAACTGGGATTTCTTACTGTGATAAAATTAGACTAAAATTTTGTAGTGGATTTAGGTATTTATGTGCAAATTAAGGAAGTCAAATACTATGCTTCCATAAACTATATTTATAAATGACTTTCAGTATAATTACCTAACTTTTAATATTAGTAATATTCTTCATGTGGAAAAATTTGGTTAGGCTTACTATACTAACCTACAGGTTAGTGGTTTGGAGAAAGAAGACTTTGTTACTTGTGAGTGAACAAACTTGATACTAATTTAATTAAAACCCTGAAAATTGATGCCACTCTGAAGAGTCACTTTTCAGAGTGGAACTGCACTTTATACTAACGTCTTTTTTTTTTCCTAGTGATTTTATGGCTTGTGTAGGTTTTACAGTCTTTGTTTTGAACCTGTTCTTTTTTTCCATTTCAAAGAGAGAAACTGACACAGAGAGGTTAAGCAGGTTGCCCTTGTTCAAATTGGACAGTAGGAAAACTTCAACAAGATTAAGTGTTACCCTTAATTTAATCACTTCCAGTTAGTTGTTTTGCAAAATTGTGTTTACTAAAGGGAAATAAACATATTTGTCGCAATAGAAGTTAGCGGGATCTGAATTGTGATTAGGTACTTGAGTAAATATAGTGTGGGTAGGCTGATTTGTAGGCTAAAATCTTCTTATGCAGAGTTACATAGATGAAAATTAGGAAGTCTGTCACTACCTAACAGGGTTAACTTTCTCTTGGAGTCTTTCTTAGCTGTGAGAAACACTGAACAGGTAAAACATGTGAATGCTGACTTACCACTTGCATGTTGCTAGTGTAAGAAGTACCAGCTTTTGAAGATAAGGGGGTTCACATTAGTGACTCTTGAAGACATAGCATTTCTTTTTAGTAATTGGAGAACTTGAATATATGTTTGTTGTAATCAGTAAGTCTTAACTTTTTTTTTATAATAATGAACTGTTCTGATTAGGAAATCAAGGGAGAATGGGACATCTCTATTAAATGTTACTTATTTGTACTCGAACAGCAATTGGCCAGATTAATATCCATAGACTAATTCTGATCCATGAGATATCCAGTATTATGCAGTTCTCTATTTTTCATGTAACATGGAAAAGCTCAGTCACCCCTTGGTGAATTTGCTATGTATAGCTTTGCATTTCTCAAGTAGGTGGACTGCTATACGTGAAGTTTGAATAGTTTCTGCTTTTTCAAGCCTTTATGGCAAGTGATGAAACATGCAAATCAGTAAATGCATTGAATTTTTTTAGTGAGCAAATCAATGAAGTGTACTCCTGTCCATCTCTATCATGTGATTCTTTTCCCTTGTATACTTGGTTATGGTACCAAATATCTTAAGGTGTTCAGTGTATATGATGCATTCTGCTGTTTTAATCTTATTGAGATGCTTGCTGCAAAATCTACTTTCCTTTTCTATATATCAAAGCCTACAGATTGTTAATAGGTAGTTTCCAGTCAGCATGCAAGTTTAACTTGGAGGGAAGAAGAATATTTGCCTGTAGAATTGAAACTACCTGACTGTTGAAGATTCTGTGAGTTTAATTGCCTTTTTCTGCTTCAGAGTGGTTCAGCTCTGTATCCTTTTGTAGAGCAGAAACTGCAATGGAAAAAATTTTAGACCTATGCATGCAGGTTTAGGAGGACTTCTGTTTTGCTTTCTTAAGGAACCATTATACATTTGGGACAGTTTCTTGTCTCCTATACTCAGGTATGACCAGCTAAGTGCCTCTGAAAAGACTCTGCTACTCTGCAGAGAATCACCTCAAGTTTATGAATAGGCTATTATCTCTTTCATTAACCTGTGAAGAGCCAATTGGCTAATAAAATTGTAAAGCAATTTTTTTTCCCTTCCCATTCTTGAAGTTGGCAGTCCTGCCCTGAGCCTTTCATAGTTAGGTTTCTCTGTGCAGTGTTACTGAAGTTTCTAAGAAATAAAAAAGATCAAGAAGAAAACAACTAACTGTAATAGTCTTAACAACAAGTGGCAGAAGAGGCAGAAGTGCCTGCATCTGTCACTTTATCTCAAGATTTTTAACATGCTGCAGAACTCTCACTTTGCAACTTGCAAAGCAAAAGAAAAATTGAATGACAGGAGAGATGAGTTTAATGAAATAATTCCATCCAGGCTTCAAATGTGAAAGACTTATGTCTTTGCAGTATTCTTAAAGGATGTTAAGGCATGAAGTTGAAAGCATATATTTAAAACTGTGAAATTGAGAAAATATCAATAACTGCTATGCAAGAGAAAGATGTTTCCTTTCAAATGGGAGAATTGAGAAGACTGTTTTGGAGAGCTACAGTGATTTAAATATTTTTTAAATTTTTTTTTTTTTTTTTAATTTTTTTTTAGAACTTCAGCTCTCCAAGAACGAGTTATCCTTCTGCTTTTTAAAAAGCCAATTCATTAAAAAAACCCCCATTATATCTGAATCTAAAGGTACAACATTACATCTTTATTGCTTGCCATATTTCAGACTCCTGATGACTTAATTCCTGGTATTCAGACCATTTGGAACAGATATGTTTTTAAAGAATTGTATCAACTTGATCTAACTGATTAGAGGAGCAGTAGCAACAACAGAAACAGAACTTGAGTTTTAACGTAAGAAAAAATTTGAAATGGAGGCCAAAAGAGAGGAAAAGTCAAGGGGGCTTTTCTTCCACATTTTTGCAGCATTGAGGAGATTGGATAAGAAGGAATGAAGGTTGTCCATTTCACCTTCACAAAAGGAGACAGGTCACAGGATCTCTCTAGAGTTTTTACATTGGTAATTAAAGACTAATCTGAGTTCTATATAAGATAGAGTTTGAAAGAAGGACCGAAGGACAGCACTTGCTCTGAAAGCTCAGCATCCTCACCCTGGACTTGCTGTAGCTTTAAGCTTCCCCTCACTGCCTGCCTGCTCGCTCCTCCTCCAGCTCCCCATTATATTATGTGTACTGTAATTATGCTGACAATTTAGGCTAATAGATACCAGGCAAAACTTTCATATGTTTCTTTACTTTACTAGTGTCCTAGTGTCTTTCAAGAGTTTCGTATTTTAGGGTTAGACACAAGCTGTATTACCAACTCCACCAGCAGTACTTCAGACGGTATTTAAAGTATCATGGGTAAGATGTAATAGCAACTTAAAAATAATTTGAAAATCCTATTTTCAGAAGTGGCTGTTCTTTCATGAGTGGCACTCGTGTAGTGGAGAGACTTTATTAATAACAAGAAGTAAAGTTTATAGCCACATTTTGTTTACTTCATTTCTTAATTTTTTTGTGTGAAGTACTTGTTAGCACATATGAGGTATTTATTAGTTTCTCAGATCACTGCAGTTCATTGAAACGGCTTTATCTTGAGAACATAATGAGTTACTACAGACACATTTCAGTGTTCCAGTTCTGCATAATTCTATATGTTGCTGTAGGCGAAAGCCTTGCGCCTCAGTGGACTATAAAGTCTGGATGCGTAGCCACTTCTGACAGCTTTGGACTTTTTATTGGTAATTGCACAGATGGTGAAGTGTGTTTTGCTACAGAGATGTTTTTAGAGAAAAATAGTTTGCAAAAATAATTTATGCAGTGAATAACACTCAGTGTCTTATTTCTCCAAATGCAGCTTCACTAAGATGTAGTATTGCATTATTTTAATGTTCTGTGAAATGGTATCTCATGAGTCTTTTTTTTGCTAGTCTAAAAGAAAGTGTTATGTGTTGAGTTCTCAGAATTTTAAGCCACTTTTTTAATTACTACCACATTTTGCCATTTAGTTTTTAATGGAATATGTCCTGCCATTCAAACTCATTGTAGAATTGTCTTGTATGTCACAGGCCACTTCCTTGTGTGTGAGGATGCACAGGATGCTCTTAACAAAACATGTTAGTGTCTAATAAAGACAGCATTCTGTGCTGTTTTACTAAGCCACCTGGAAAACAGTCTAATAAGGAAACTTTTCAATTCATAATGTGAAATTCCTGGAATTGCTAGACTAAGTACAAACAAAGGTGCAGTGTGGGTTCCTGTTGGTATACTTGACACCCTGCGTCTTTGCTTCGTGTCTGCACTACATCATGTTGCAAATGAATGTTCTACCTTCTCTTGTCCTCTGAGGTTTAGTGTCTTTTGATCTTTACTGTAGATGCTGTTAGAACATGACCGTGGAAAATTGGATTATTTTAGTTGATAAAATTGCTAATAGTTGCATTTGGTGAGTAGCTCTGAATGGTTTTGCTCCTACACGACTGTACAGGTGGTATATATCTGAGTGTTGGCACAGCTCATACTAGGATTTTTGTTGTTGTTATTATTATAATCAGTGGATTGATAAACTAATGAAAATTATTAGGGGAAGAATGGAAAACAATATAAAGAATGGTATTCTTTTAGCAAAGCCAACAGACAGAAAGCAAAGTAAACATTACAGTATTTCTTTGTATGCTATTCACTGCTAGTCAAAACTTGAGAATTTTTAAGGAGAATTCACAGCCTTGTGCAGTTAAGCAGGGGAAATATGTTGATTTTATATCAGACTATTCTTTTAGTGATTGAGCTTTAGTATTAAGTTACTTTAAATTTAAAAAAAATAAAAGTTTGATACCTATGGAAATTAACTGAGTGTCAATGTATCTTGAAACTCTTGTAGATTACTGCTTATGTTCTTGCTACAGCTTTATATACCTTCTGTAGTCTTCTGCTACCGCCTTTACCCTCACAAATGTTGAATGAAGACATAATTTGTTTTATATTTGAGAGCAGAGGAGGGAAAGTGTTTTTGGCAACTAGTGTAAAAGGTCACTATCAATAGCAAAGTCTGGCTTTATGAAGGTTACTTTGCATACAAGGCAAACAAAAATTGTGATTTTCGTGACATTGCACATTTTACAAGTGCAAATTTCATGGAAAGTGTATTAAATATTAGCTGCATATCATAGGAATACATTTATTATTGACTGAATTAAACATAAAATACCTTACTTTGGCATGAAATGCAATTTTAAAGAGCAAGTACTGAAAAAAATTCCTCATGTTATGAATCTTACTACCTTTTAATCAACATACATGTAAGTTTATGGAGTTCTTTGAGGTTAACTACCTGATCTGTCTTTATTGAGAACTGCGATGAAAAGGGCTCATGGATTTGGAGCCTAACTTAGGGGTTTTTTTGATACTTAGTATAACTTTGAGAGATGATGGTGCATTGACAAATCTACTCCTTGTGGTATTTTTGATTAAACTTCAATCTGATTGCTGCTCCTTCTGTGCTTTTGTGGGTTTTCTGTTTTAATTCATTCAGTTTGATTTTCATTTAGACCTCTACCACTTTACCATGTTTTGACATACTTGCCATCAGATACCTGCTGATCACACACCTGGAAATCATGATAATGTTTCTGTTGAGAAAAGATCATACTTGTGGGGATGTGTTTCAGGTCATCAGGCTATGTAAATATGCATGTGTTTATATACTGAGGGTTTTTTGGGTCTTGGTTGTTTTTAACTCAGAGAAGCAACTTTATTCTGGAACTGTGGCAAGGACTTGGGATTAGAACTCCTGAATTCTAATGAGATCAACAATAACATACTTTGGGCAGTTGCTTAACCTCTCTGTCTCGGTTTTTCAGTATGTCAAATAAAAATGTTAAAACTTTACAGTCTTACAAATATTAATACCCTACAGAACATATAGAAATTAAATTGGAAAATGTGCTGTGTACATTTTTGAACGAGTTGTTCACAGCAGTTACTGAATAGGCTGCTTTAGAGAATGAAAAAATCAGCTTTTGAAATTTTAGTTTTTTGAAATTAAATCTTCAGGCATTTCTTTTGACTTCAGAGAAATTTACCTCTTTTCTACTATAATTGCCAATAAGTGTCAGGTGGTGCCAATTACATCAGTAACTTCAGTGGTCAAGAAAAGCTACCTGTTGATAACTGGGCTGTGAATAACAATTCATGCATGTGAGACTGCTCCATGGCTGTAAGCTTAACAACTCTTTACTTGTCAGACACAAAAGTGCTGTTTAGTAGGTGATGTGAAAGATTCCTGTTTCCAATTTATAACTCTATTACTGGTAATATAGGTCAGACTTGAGCATCTCCCATACATTTGTTTTTCTTCTAATACTTCTAGAATACCTAATTGCTTACAAAAGTAGAATTTTTTAACCAGTCAGTTATTTATTCAAGCAGATGAAATCTATGTATTAACGTGTTCAGCAAAAATCTGTTTTGTAAAAATTGTAACATTTTCACCAAACAATACCATCTTCAAATAATTAGTGCATCTGGGGATTTATATTCTTATTTGTTATTAATGTCTGCCTAAGTTGATTACATTTCTTCTTTTTTTTTAAGGTAAAGTGCAAGTTAAGAGTTCAGACATACAAGTTGGAGACCTCATCATAGTGGAAAAGGTTGATACTTTTAAAATATATTTTAAAGCCTAAAGATTATTAACATGCTAATTATCTTCTGAAGAAAAGTGTATCAAGGTACTTATCTGTGGAGTACTAACTAGATAGTGTTTTAGTTCAAGTCTTATTTGAGAATCCTCAAGGAAGTCTATTTTAGAATTAATTATAAGCTTAATTAAATGTACCCATTTATATTTTATGAATTGGTATATGCTTAAATCTATCTTGTGAAGGGAATACAATTACAGAATTAAATTCCCTGATTTGCTGTGCTGAATGTTTTGTCTGAGTACTGGTACCTTCCTTCTGATGCTCAAATCAGTGTTTTTCTGTCTGAAACCTTCAAGGATAAGCTTTATTTATGTGTATGTGTGTATATATATATATGTATATAAAATGTTTGTATTATCTAATCATAGTATGTATCTAGCTATATATATAATTAAGTAATAAGAAAGTTTACATATTTTAAAAAGGGAGAAAAAGCTTTTCAGTTGGATTGCAAATGGTGAGTGAGAGCTGTGAATTCTTTTTCACTCTATGTTAACATGACAATAAAGACTGTTGCTTATTTCAGTTGCCTTTCTGGGCTACTAAGAGGTTATTGTGACCTTAGAATTCAGAAGTAACTATTTTTACTTACATTAATTCTGGAAAGGTGACTTACTTTCTGTGTGCCATCAAGTAATTCCCATCACACTTTCTGTTAGAGAGTTAGTCCATGGAGATGCTGGAAGGAGGCACCTTGAAGCTTGTATCTGCTTTTGCTTGTTTTGGAAAGCTTCTGTTTCCTTTGTTTCTTCTGTAAGTCTAAAGAAAGAAGAATGCACCCAACTCTGATTTGGTTTGCTGCTTTCGGCTTAAAATATATATTTTTCCATGTTAGTTTGCATTATTTCTTGCTCTTTTTAGCTTTCTTTTTGTCTGCTCTGTGTACCTTATATCTTTTGGGACCTGTCTGGGCAGCATATACTAGCATCCACAAGTTAGGCACTAATATATCTGGCCTTCACATCTGTTTTGCCTTACCCCTTGCTCTCTTAGAGTGCAGTGGAATCAGCTTGCACGGGCTTGCTTGCACCTATTCCAGATTTTCTAGGAGACTGAGAATTAGATATTTGTTTTGATTTTTATTAGGGAGCTTTTTTTGGCCTCTTTAATCTCTATACCTGAAATTAATTATTATAGAATGTAGAGGTAATCTGCCTTCCCCAAAATTTACTGAGATCCATCTGTCTGTTAGATTATACTAGAATTTGAAAAAGTTGAGTTACTTTGGAGATCAGTCTGTCTTGAATGAAGTGGGTCATTATCTATTTCAGAATTATTTGCAGTAGCTTAGAGCTCATACGTTGTGAGTACCTGAAGTTTCTAATGAAAAAAAAAAGTTATGTTTAAGGATGTAGGGAAATAATGAGTAGTGTTCTTTTTGATGGAAGATTTTCCTCTGGTATCTCCATAAGATGCATGTAGTTGTTTGAATGTTGTGTTTCAGCTTCAAACTCCCTACTGTCCCAGCAGAGCAGCTTTTTTTTTTTCTTTTGAGCTATCTGGGGGTGCTTTCAGACTAATGAATTTCAATGTTTTCTGGTTCTTTTGAGAAGTGTATTTTGTTGCAGCAAGCAATTTTCAATTTCAGAGTATGACTCTTAAGCCAAAGAACCACTCAGGAGTGAAATGTTCAATTGCTCACTCTAATGGCAGAGGAACAAGTTAACATTGTATTTGACTGGTAGATGCATCAACAGCATTTCCGCAGTGAAATTAATGACTCATTTGAGCTGAAGATCCATATGTTAACTAGTGACTGCATCACAAATACTAACAACTTAAGTGAAAGGCTTTTCTAGATTTAAACCTTGAATATCCTCTGATTATTGTCTTTTTTTAAATAGTCCTAATTAATTTCAAAGTATCTCTTAAGTGACTGTAACGTGCTTAAAACAGTTTAGTTTCAAGTAGTATATCTATTGTTCCAACTGAAAATTTTGTAGTGCACTATTACTAGGGCAGAAAGAAGCCTGAATAGATGAAAATATTGCCTGTTTTTTAAAAACTAAAAGACATTTGTGTATGGAAGCTGAAAAATGGTCCCCTGCCTTGAACAGGCAAGGTACTTCTAGATGTTCTCCTTGTTTTGTTTTAAGATAGATTTTTAGTTTCCAGTGGGAGCACAGATATGCGGAGTGATCCTAAATAACACAATTGAAGGGAGGAGTTGATGGGTTCAGATATTGTTGTTTAGACAAACTGTAGCATATTGACAGTTTGGAATATGTTTTGGAGGTGTGAAGAGTATATAAAACTTAACACTTTTAGTTAATAATAATAACTACACATTTATGTGACAACCTTTAATAGTAACAACACATAGTAGTGTTTAAAAACATGCAGAACCATAATGCTTTATTTTAAAACCTTGTGAGTTTTTCTTGGAGCTGTAAGGGGACACAATCGGGTTTTTCTTAATCTCTGGTGTAAAATGAAGTTAATCCAGTATTTGCAAGGATTGCAGCTAATGCTAGCATGCAGTATTGCACAGCATGCAGATCCGGGAAGACAACTGGGAAGTGCCTCTTCCATTTATAACTCAGAAGCAAGCAGGAATATTTTAGTCAATGAGAAAAGCAGACGGTTCATTGCATGACATGAGAAGAAAGGACAGTAAATGCAAAATTCTGAGGGTCTGTAGACATTGGCAATTAAGGGCAACTGGAAGACTGACTAGGGAACTAGAAAAGCTTATGTAAATAACAATTTCATGATAATAATGTGTGAAAAATGCAAAAGAAATTTGAAAGCTATTAGAAGCCATATTTTTCAAGTGAATATTGTAGCCTGTGCTGCAGGGAAGTGTAGGTGTGTTTATGGGTCTTGTTTGCCAATCTGACTAGTATTCCTGGATGACATAGAGTTACTCATGAGAACCCAGCAGCGGGGGAAGCACTTACTTTATGTTGACCATTGTCTTACTGTAGTTAGATCTCTAGGACTGAATCTGTAAGTCTGCAAACAGTGAGATAAATGGAAGCCCTCCTTTTCTGGAGCTCTATTTCTGCCTGGATTTAAGCAAAACAATGTATTCAAGTCATTTTCATGACTTATATATTCAAATTTCAGTATATATCAATAAACATTTCTAGCTTCATCTCCATGGTAATTGAGATTACATAGTTTCTTCATGGGTTTCTGAATGCTTGAAGTTATATGTGTTGTCATTTTAACTTGTTCTACTTTGATAAATATGACATGAGAGGGCTAACATGATTGACATATTGCTGCTGTTTGTCTGTGACAATGTACAACAGAATTTCATTTTCTCCATAATGAGATGTTAAAGATTTTTGTAGCATACTTGCCATCTGTTTCTGTGTAGTCACTCTTTTATAGAGACTAGGTATGTCTTTGCAGGAGTATCTTTGCTCTTCAGTGTCAGCAGTAAAAATGACAATGTGTTTTGGTACCTACTACTCCTGCAGTATCTTTCTGCCCACTTCCAAAATATGAAAATCCTGATGAAAAACAAGATGTCGGTTTTAAATACTTTAAAGACAAACCGGTCTCTAGCCTTCACTACTGTGGTTTGGGAGGGAGGGAGGGAGGGAAGGAAGGGAGGGAGGGAAGCTGGCAGGGAGCCAGCTTCAGACCATATCAACTACATAGTAGGATACGTTCAGATACGTTTTTGCAGAAAAGCTTACCTTATTTTACAGGAAAGAAAAAGGAGCAGAGAGAACATAAAAGGAGGCAAAAATCAATATGCATTTTTTCTGTTAAAATAAGAAAATATTCACATGACTAGCTGGATAGCAGTCTATCATGGAGGCAGTGTGGGAAGGAGTTGCTGATCTCTCTCTGGTGATCAGCGATAGGACACGAGGAAGTGGAATCACAAGGACATGTAGTGACAGTACAAGGGGTAATGGCTTTAAACTGAAAGAGGGTCTATTTAGCTTAGATAGTAGCCAGAAATTCTTCACTATGAAGGTGGTGAGGCACTGGAACAGGTTGCCCAGAGCAGCTGTGGATGCCCTGTCCCTGGAAGTGTTCAAGGCCATGTTGGATAAGGCTCTGAGTAACCTGGTCTAGTGAAAGCTGTCCCTGTCCATGGTAGAGGATTTGGAACTAGGTGATTTTTAAGGTCCCTTCCAACCCAAACAATTCTGATTCTATGAATGAAACTGTGTCAGGGAAAATTCTGGGAAAAGACTCTTCACTGAGAGACTGGTTGATCACTGGAACAGGCTCCCCGGGGAAGTGGTCATGGCCCCGAGCCTGTCCAAGTTCAAGAAGTGCCTGGATTATGCTCTTAGTCAAATGGTTTAGTCTTAGGTGGTCCCCAAACAAGCAGGGAGTTGGACTCTGTGATCCATATTGGTCGGGTCCCTTCCAACTTGAGCTATTCTATGATTCTGCCCAATTTTGTCAGGCATAAAGTACCTGAATCTTGAATAGTGTGTACCAGGTGACTGTTTCATTTACTGAATGGGAAACATGTCCTCTGGAAGCTGGTAATCACTATAGAAACTTGATGCCTCATTCGTATTATTAGAATTTCTGTTTAATTTGGTATTAGATCAGTTGACTGTTACTTTTGCAAAATTTTTGAATGTTGGTGAAGTGTTTTAGCTTGTTTACAAGTAACTGGAAGTTTGTAGGCATGAAGTCAGTAACCTGAAACTTGTGTAATGGATTTATGTCAGAGCTGTCAGGGAAGCTGCAAAAATGTATAGCTAATCTATATGAAGACTGGATATCTGTTTAATTGTTATTGTCATTTAAGGACAGAATTATTTAATTTTCAAGTTGCCTTTTCCTTTTCCTCTTTTTTCATCTAATAGGTGCATAATAATATAGTTTAAGGTTAATGCTTTTACCGCAGTTTTTTCTGTGTATAATTATTATGTGTTGTGAGGCAAGATGCAAAAAATTGCTGTGCTAGTTGCAGATGAGCAGCCTCTTCAAGGTGAATACTGCTGGCATACAGACAAGCACATGAATTTTATTTTTATTGTAAAAACACAAAGAGTTAAAATGGAAATTGCTGCAAATCAGGAAGTATTCGTGCATGGAAATGCATAGTTTTAAGGTATGCAGAGGGTTTTTTGCTACCTACAAAAGATTTTTAGGTAAACTAGAATGTGCGTCTATTTTCTAGTGTTTCCCGAATTGCTTGTTTTCCAAGCATCATTTTTGCTTATGATGGTACCATCTCTGTGGCCCTTTGTGGCCCCTCTCTACTGAAGTGCCCATAGTGGATACAGGTATAGTTGCTTCCAGTCCCATTTCTCAATTGGTGTCCTTGAGAGTATGTTGCAGGGAGTGGTAAGAAGTATGTGCCTCCCAGAAATTTAGAGAGGTTTACATCATCTTATTTTCAAAGCTAAGCCCATATAACACATAGTTTGCCAGTTGACTTTGGCAGATCCATTCAGATCACACTATTCCAAGTGGCACTGTTGTGGCTGCATGCTGATCTTGGGAAGGTTTCTTTGGACTGATGGAAAACTTTGCCTATAGTATCCAGGATGTTTTCGATCAGAAATAATATTGCTGTGTGACTGAGGCAAATGTTAGAGTTCAGCATTACATACAGGGAAGACGCATCAGCTTCAGTGCTGTTGTCTGGTATAAATACATATTTATTCTCCATTGTGAGTGAGACTGAATTTTTTCACGCTCTGAACTGATTTTTATGGATAGTCAGGCATAATATTTTGGAGGTCCCACACAGTGTGTCATACCAAGCAGTGTTTATTTATCTTGACGGATGTATTTTGAGCTGTTTTATTGGAGGGAACTGGGAGTGTATGTATTTCAAATATTTTTCTTTGGCTTGGAGTGATGAAAGCAAAGTGCAACTTTCAATTAAAGTAAAAGGTGGAGGGTTAAAAATAAAAAAAAATACATATCTGGTTTCGAATGAAAGCAGTTTGAGAATGCTGGGTTTCTTTCTGTTTATAGCAGTGTTGTGTCCTTAATTGTTGAGATGGAGGACTAGTTGACTCGAATAAGCAAAAAATACCCCTCTGTCTTTGTGCTGATTCTTCTACAAGCTTTTTTGAATGTTTGCTAATGCTGTGGTTTGGGCTTTTCCTGGGATAAGAGCTTTCAGGGCTGCTCCATGCTGAATGCACTTGCATTTCATGTAAATATAATTTTGAACCCATTATGTTTTTCTTTGATAGTTGTGTCTTTGTAACAATTCATGCCTTCCACTCTGATTCAGTGAATCAAGGTATCGTGATTAGGATTATCCTTATAAAATTTACAGACAGGACTGTGTGCTGCATTCAGTATGTGAGATACTCCAGTGCTTAATGCCTTCAGCCCTTCAGGTTAGCTTGACCTCATCTGCATTGCTGTTTCTTCTGTACAAAATAATTAACCAGTTTTCTGTAGCTGGTAGTTAATGCTCAAAATACAGCCATAATTGAATTATTATTGCTGTATCAATTTTGCAGTTTGATTATAATTGAAGTGTGACATAGGGAATTATTGAATAGTTTTGAAATGCTCAGATAGCAATTTGAGCCCCTTAAATTTTATGTTGAGTAAATTTGGTCAGTTTTTTAAGACTGAATTCTGAGGTTCATGTATGCCGTGGTCAGATTTCTCACTATATATATTTTCTTTTCCACTCAATTAGACAGTAGAGCTCTTAAAAATTAAAAGATGATGACCCCAAGATATGCAGTGGCTTTCAAGGCAATATCAACCAAGTATAAAGGGGAAACCTGAAATTTATTCTCAAATGGGGTTACTGTCTATATGAAAAATATTTATGCGCTATGTCCTCTTAACAAGTAATCAGAAACAAGTATTAGGAAATATTTCTGTGCATGAAACTTGTAATGTCATTGCTAATAATCAACTGAGATTTCTTAAATTGGTTAAAGATAGTCTGTAAATGAAATCCAAATCATTCTTTGTGTGTAACTTCAATATCAAATTGTACAGCATGTGGCATACTGGACATAAGTTGTGATGAAAGAAATTGCAATTCAGTACAGCATCTTCTCTAATTGCTCTGTCTGCTCTTCACTCTGGTCCCTGTTGACTTCGTATGTTGCTTTTTATCTTTCCAGTCCTGTATCTCTTTCAGGTTTTGACATGTTGGTTATTTTTACTTCTTCCAGTTTTTCATTCCTAAACCCTGTGTTGGCAATGTGTATCTAGTGCTGGTAAATGCCTTGAGAACAAGTGGAGGGAGAGCTAAGGATTTGGGTAGCCATGTAGCAGATAGCATGGGTGCGGGGGAGGGTGGTATTGTTCATTTTGTTGAACCCGTGAAGGCTTAGATTGGCCTTTCCGTGGTCAACAAATAATTGAAAATGTGATTTGATACATATAGTTCCGTGCTGGAAAGGGAAATGGCAGAACAGGTGTGCAGAGGCACTAACTACGCATGTGGCTCTATGCCTTAGATAGTGAGGAAGAAATTCTGGTCATTTTAGATACATGAAATAGGAAAATGCTGTTCCCTATTTTGCTGTTTCCCTCCTGTACATTTGTGTGTGTTGGGAGAGAGGAGAATGCTTGATATGCATTATGTTTGCCACTTGAGTGCCAAGACAGATATTTTAAATTTCACCTTTTTTTTTTTTCTATTATATATGCTAACTACATGTCAGAGTTTTACTCAGTGAAATTATTTTAAAAGATATTTCAGTTGGATGTTTATATTCTTGGAGTAGTGTTTTCAGTTAAGGAAATGTTAATATGTTCTTCAGGTATTTATGATTCACTTATAAAGAGCATCTGAAAGGATTAACTGTTGTTTGCTTATTGTATAATTTTTCGAAAATATTGATTTCTGAATTGCAAATGCTGAATGTAAAGTACTGTGAGAAATCCTATTTTAATTGAGTTTCAATCCAAGTGTGACCTTTTGGTGATAGATCTTACTGGACATTTGATTGGAATTTATTTTTTTTCCTACTTAGAAAAAATATACTTTTTTTTTTTCTCCTCTCAGAATCAACGAATCCCATCTGACATGGTGTTTCTTAGAACATCGGAAAAAACGGGTATGTTTTGACAATTCACATTGCTTACACGATAATTTGGTGACTTGTGGTAAAATTTTAGATTGTGCATTGTGGCCAATTTGAATTGGTCGAATAGATTGATGGAGCTCTACCTTCATTCAATTAATGGGAAAGAGTCCATACGTGAGAAATACAGTATGCTTGGACTATAAACCAGGAGTAATCTTATTGTGAACCTGAGACTTCTATAGGTATGTTTCTCTAAATAGGTGATTTTTATGAATTGTTTTAACAAAAGGTTTAAATATTAAAAATATTTAGCAAATACTTGATTATTATGATTTGACAGCATTTTAAATTATCTACAATTAATCATTGTCTCGCAACATACATTTAAATATTATCTGATTGTATTACAGCTATTAAATGGAAAAGAACTGAAATATGAACCCACCAATATGTGATTAAAGTTGTTATTTTTGGAAAAAATGTTTTACCATTATCTAAACCCCTGAAATAACTGATTTTTTTCATTTTGTTTTACTTAAAAATAATAATACCTTTTTGGTCAGCCAAAAAAATTCCCCAGGAATTTTCTTGAGTGAGAGAAAGAAAAGTACTTCTTGTTAGGTCTATTTCCCTTCACATGGTGGTGGGGGAGTACTCCTAATCTTTGAGAAACAAATATCTCCTTTATAGGAACCCTATAAATTATAGCTGTTTTGTAAAGTTTAGAAATTACTATTGGATGCCCCTCCCATATAATTCAATGAGTTTTCCTCATTTATATTACCAGTTCTCTTCAGATCCTTAAGAACTGTCTGTTTTTTGTCAGACAGCACTAAATTTCAGAAAGCTAATAGCTGTGATACTGGTAAGCCCTGTGTTAGTGGCACTTGGTGTGTTACTGTGGCACTAGAGGTCTATCATATATTTCAGGTAAAAGGCTAAATTTGCAGAGATCATTTGACTAGAACTATATATTTGCTGAAAGAAGGAGTTACTGTGTAGTTACTGGGTCTTGCTAATGACTTTCAAATGCTGATTAGAGGCAGTTGGTCATCTATAACTGGCCTGGACTGATGAAGTTTCCTAGTAGTCTTTATATGACCTCCATCTTCATTAACTACCTTCTGGTTCAGGATACAAGGGCTTTTCCTTTTATTCCCTCTCACAGTACCACATTTTATTAAAAAGCATAATGCTTTTGACTGTTCAAATCTTTTGTATCCAACATGATAATAAAAGGATTGATATTGCCCTTACTGCCCCAAATGTGTTTTGGCTCAAGTCACAGCTCCTAGAAAAGTGGAAAGTAGGACTTCTGCACCTGTACAAGAATTACTTTAAATTAGGCCACTTGCATGCAAAATGGGAGTGGTAGAAGGTGAATATAGAATCATAGAATCATAGAATCGATTGGGTTGGAAAAGACCTCCAAGATCATCGAGTCCAACCCTTGGTCCAAATCCAGTCCATTTACTAGATCATGGCACTCAGTGCCACGTCCAATCTGCGTTTAAAAATCTCCAGGGATGGTGAATCAACCACCTCTCTGGGCAGCCCATTCCAATGTTTGTGTTGATCCAAAGTTTTCCTAGCCTTTACTAGCCTGTGTTGGATTATATGTTATATATCAGGGTGTTTGGAAACAATCATCATGTACTCCAGCACGAGTATGTAGCAGTTGTAATTTAAGTCATGTACACACAGTGGAAATGTATAGGAAACTCAATATGTAACACTGTGCAGTGTTTGCTGTTGGAGGAGCACCAAGAACTGTTTGGTGAGAGCTAGCTCACTCTCCTTAGGATCCTTGCAGCAGTTTGTATGAGGTGTGTTGTCAGTGCAGGAATAAACAAACAAGAACATTATGAGACAGTTGCCTAACTTGCAACAAAACAAGTCCTAAAATCGTATGGATTCTGCTTGTGAGGTTATAAGACTCCCTGTCTTCAACTGTTAGTTGAAGGGTGGGGCACAGGTATGGTTGTCAATGAACTACAGGCCAGAAATGCATCTGTACAGGATACCTCTGTGTCTTGACTGGAATATATATGAATAGTAAATCTGGAAGGGCCACAGTTAATAGAACTTAGACTATTTCTTTGTCAAGATATAGATGGGGGAAGGGAACAGGGTGAATCCCTGTGTCAGAAATGTGTGAAGAAAATATTTTTGGAAGTAAGATCTATTGAGTCTGGTTCCGTGTTTAAGTGTACTTCAGTCAGCTTTCTTTGAATGTTAGATTTTTTCCTCTAAGACACTCCATTAATTTGCTATCTAGAAAATAAAGCTATTTGATTTAAAAGTTTATCATGTTGTAACAATAGACTTTCCATAACTGATATTACAAAATGCTTGTGAGCAATTTGCAAGAGTTCTGTACCTACTATGTAAATGTTCATGATAATGTAAAGTAAGTAAAGAGCAAATTTAGTGAAATCTTCCTAGAATTCCAATATAAGTTATTTATATAAACTTCTGCTACACCTGGAACATGAAATTTAACGTTAAAAATACACTTTCTATAAATAAGCAACAGGTTAACTAGTTTTATTTGTGTTGCACTTGTTTAAAAATAAAACAAGAAAACAAAACACACAAAAATAATCCCCTGAATTTCAAGCATATGGCAGTAATTGTTTTTTTACTAAAGAGTGAACACTTATATCTGTAATTGTTGCTTCCTGATGTTGCAGTTTTGACTGATTTATGGTTTAATTTATAGTTGACACTTTTAAGTACTTTGTGAAACAGTTTCTGATGGTTTTATGTTCTGTATGTAATTTTATCTTCTGTGCAATAAAGCAGTTTAACTATAGCTTCTTACTATAAATCTATGAAGAGTAGAGTTTGAACTAATCTTAAAATCCAATCCACCCTGTAAGCTTCTTTTGAGGCAAAGTACTATTTTCCAACTTCAGTATTTACATTGCATATTAGTGTAGTCTGCAGCACTGCAACATCTTATATCTTCAGTCAGAAAAAGAAGCCATTTGAGTTATAAATAAGTAGGTTAAACAGTTCAGCCTAAAACCCACCCCCCTAATGCACTTTTAGGATTGTTGAGTTTTCTAGGGTACTTTTAATTCTACATAGCACAAGCTGCATTTTGGGGTATCAGTCTTATTTTGATAAAACTAATTTCTTATTAGATCTATTTTTTTCCTTTCTTTATCAGATGCATTGTCTTTTAGCTGGAATGATATCTTCAAAGAATCTGATGTAATGACTTGATGATAATTGTGTGCCTGTGTCCAATTTCTAAGTTTCTTATGTTTTTTTAATCAGACATTTACAAAAGTTATAGTCTAGAGACTAATATAGGTGGGACTTTGTTTTGTATTCATGTGGCAGTCCGTAACATTGGTATTCCTCTCTTTCATGAGTGGAGGCAGCTAGATGGCTATTCATATTTAGAGTTAGGATTACTTCCCAGGGGAATGGAGCAGGTGGAAATCAGATGAGAATTCTTTGCTGCTGTCAGGCTCCCCATATAACAGAGGCTTCCAAAAGATGTTCATTGATTGAAAATAAATAAAATTTTAAAAAAAAGGAAATTAAAAAAACCCAAAGAGCAACAAGTTTATGGAATTATATATTGGGGTTTTATATATTTAAAATGGTAGGAGGGGATTAGTTATGGCTGAATCTTGGTTTTGCTCATTATAAATGATAGAGGTGACAAGCAATTTGAAAGATTTGTCCCATTTATCATCCTTCCACCAAATGAAAGGAAATGTTCATGCTGAGCCAACTGCAAAAGACAGTTTAAAGGTTATTTTCATTTTTTGTATAAGTAGGCATCATGCCAAAACCATCTGACTACCTTAGTGTAAAGTTGTTATGCAAATGTAGGCAAGATCTCTGTTACACCAATACAAAGCTCCCTTGCTGAAATTAGGCTAGATTCTAAGTGGCCCTTAACAGTGTCCATTTCAAGTCCATTTTTAAATTGCTTGTCATGCTCTCTGCATTTTATTTGTCTATATGCTACCTCAGTCGTAAATCAAAAGCTAGACAGAGCATTCCAGAGATCATCATATAACTTTATAATTGTCCATAGGAACTGCCAGCTGGAGCATGTGTTAATAACTTCAGCATTATGGGAATATTATCAAAGACACTCTGTGTGTAAAACACAAGAAAAATTCAAATATGAGCTCGTTCCTTCTTTAAGGTAAAATCCTTGTACTCCACATTGGCTGTGCCTTGGTTTGATGCCGTGGTTGTGCCTTGATTCAGTAACTGGCTTCTGATCCAGGTCAGGTGTTCCTATGCTAACATGTGTCATGGTCTGACATGAACGGGATCTGGTCTTTCATGAAAATCTGGTGCATGTGTTCATAATACTTTGGAATATTTGTGCCCTGGTAACTTTCAAATGTGAAATTCTGAGAGGAACACAAATTTTATAGGGTGGCTACAAAGTGTCAGTAAAGAATGAAGGAAAGTTTTTTTTTCTCTCCAAGTTTTTCTTTTACACACACAATAACCTCAGAGCCTTATTATTCATGGAGAAAAGCTGCATATGCAGTGGCTGGTTCTGAGCTAAGCAAATGTTGATTTTTAGCTATTAGTTTTTGCTAGGTCCTAGAACAGATTACTGTTGGAGCTGACGGCTTGGCTTTCCTCTTATTCGTGTGGCTCTTTGATCATTTCTTTTTTCACAAAAATTCAAGGCACTTTATAACCTTGAGATTGCTGATCTACCATACTTGGTTGAAATTGGCCACAAGTCGAAAATTACTGGGAGAAAGATGTGATGGCATTGTACATGGAATTAGGGCTAAACAGACTGTGTGCTCAAATCTGCAGCTGGAAGAGCCAATGAGCTTTAGGGCTTGGGATGTGCTGCATAGACACTAGGACTGCAAAGAATTGTTTCTGTTCTGTACTGCTGCTAACTACTGAGGCCTGTAAAGACTAACCACAGTGCTGTTATGATACTGGCTTTTGTTAGTAGCTTTTTAGGGGATAAGAATTGATTAATCTTAGTTAAACCCTTATTGTTCGTAAGGTCCCCTACCAAACTGGACAAAAGCCTGGGGTTTTTTATTTTTTATTGTTAGAGGTGATACTCTGGAGAGAGCAACTGCCACTTACTGATCAGTTCCACTGCTGTCAAGCATGCTGTCATGCAAAAATCTTTATCATAAACCAAGTTTATTATTGTATGTCTTTAAATCCAGCATATAGTAATTTTCTGGCTTGAACATTGCAAGATACTGTTTATCTACCACTACAGCTGTGCAATGCAAGCAATAGGGAAATGGAAAATCATTTTGAAATTCTCACAATCCTTTGTGAAGAACCTTTAATTCTTTGTAAGGTAATGCCAGTTGCACAGTTGCTACATCTGTTGTTTTTCAGGCCAGAGTTACATTGTTTTGGTCTTACTTCTGTGAGCACTTGAGATGATACTGCAGAGTGGTTGAGGCTGGAAGGAATCTCCCGGTATCATCTGGTCCAACACCTCTGCTCAAGCAAGACCACCTAGAATTGGTTGCCCAGACACCATGTCCAGAAAGCTTTTGAGCATTGCCAAGGAGGGAAATTTCACAGGCTCTCTGGGCAAGCTGTGCCAGTGCTTAGTAATCCTCACAGTTAAAAAATAATAATTCTTGTCACCTTACGTTCAGAGGTGTTTCTGTCGTTGTTTCTGTCACTGAAAAGAGCCTGGCTCAGTCTTTGCACCCTCCCTCCAGGTATTCATAGACATTATTAGGGGCATCCCGAAGCCTTGTTTTTTTGATGCTGAGTAGTCCCAGCTCTCTCAGACTTCCCTCATATGGGAGATGCTCCAGTCCATAATTTTCATGGCACTGTTTGGACCTTTTCCAGCATACTCATACCACCTTGTACGGGAGAGACCCACACAGGACACAATATTGCAGGCATAACCTTACCAGTGCAGAGCAGAGAGGAAGGAGCGCCTCCTTCGACCTCTGGCAATACTTTACCTAACGTAGCCCAGGATACCATTACCCTCTGCTGCTACAATGCCCCTGGCTCACGGTCAGCCTGGTGCCCCCAGGATCCCCAGGTCCTTTTCTACCAAGCTCCTTTCTAGTTGGATGGCCCCCAGCATGTACTGGTTGTTCCTCACCAGGTTCAAGATTTTTCACCATTTCTTGTTGAACTTTAAGGTTCTTGTCAGCCCATTTCTCCAGCTTGTCGACATCCCTCTGGACATCCCCCATTGCATAGATCAGTGTCTTGAATTCCACTTACTAAACTATTTAAAAATTATATATTTACTCAAGTATAAAATACTAGTTGCAAACATATTTATACTTTTCGGAATTGTAGCAAGAAGAGTAATTTCACTTGTATTAAAATTTGTAGTTAAGAGTTTTCAGGATTCTTTACTTGTAATTACGTTAACAGCAATGGTATGAGTAAAGTGTGGGAATAAAACAGGAAAATAATTTTTATTTTGAGGCTTTGTAGCCATTCATTTCTGTAGCAATATAACTGTCTCAGATGTGATTTTTATTTTAAATGCTAACCATTTTACTGGCATAAACTCTGCAGTGCAAGTACAGACTTAAGTAATCATTCATATAGCTTGATTTGCTGTTGGAAGGAGCTGTGAATTAATCAGTAAAGGCTTCCTCCAGAGTCTACCATCTCAAACAAAGTCTGCTTATCAAAGAAGGGAGTTATTTTGAAAACTTTGAGTTCTTAAGCATTGCTCTACAGAAAGAGAGTGTGGTGCCAGCAAGTATTGTTTACTTGTTAAAAAGATCCAGTTTTGTAATCTTAAAAAGCAAGTATTAGCAGAACATTTATGTTGAAGAATTAAACTTCAAACTCACTGCAAGGAAAAATATAATAAAGATGATGCAAGTACTGTCTATTTATTCTGAACAGTTAAGAGTAAGTGTTCTACAAATAATTTAATTGTCTGAACCCCAACCTGTTCTGGAACTTCAGATATTTAAAAACCAAAGTGGTATTTCTTCCTCTGATTTGAAATTCAGTTGTGCAACTGATGTCTCTTTTTATCTCTTCATAAAACCAGCCACTGCAGAATAATAAGGCTGAAGGAGTTGCATTAGTCACACATTCTGGAATTTTCTATTATGTTTAGAAAACAAGCGTTCTAAAACCTACCTGTCTGGAAACTGAAATGCTTTGAAAATCTATTGCTATAGAGAATGATAAATGACTAGAGTTAAGTTTTGCACATACGGCCAGATAAAAGTTTATCTTCGGGGCATGAGTAGCTGCCAACAATCTGTCCAAACTACTTTAATCTGTTTCTGTACTTCAGTTCCTATTCTGTTTTTAGCGTTTGATTTAACTTGGGCTTGAAATGTTTTGGTATCTGCTTTAAGCCACTGAGTAATAGTAATTCGATGTGATCAGCTACTTGTTTAAGATATAGTCAGATAGTATGAATGTGATGTGGTGGAAGGAGGTGGTCTCAGCAGGCATTAAGCCTCCAATAATATTACTCTGTATTAGAGATGAAAATGTTATTAGAAGATATGTATTTCATTCCCTAATTATTTTATTTTCTGTGCATACTTGGGCAACTGGCACAATCCATGTGTTTCATTAGATTTGTAGCAAAATAAGCAGTGACAAAGTAATATTTTATTCTTTATTTAACTTTTGTATTTAAAAAAAAGACTTGTAAGAATTGAAAAAATTTATCTGTGAGGAGACCGTGTACTGTGTTAGGCATAAACTCACCTGTTCCCACTTGCCAGTGATAATGCATTTCCCCAGAAATTTAAGGGCATTTGGTGGCTTGGCTGGAGTAGCAATTCAAATATCCTGAAATCCCAAACAATTCCCCCAATTTGGGGTAACAACTTAAAGAAGCTGAAGGTGAAAATCATCAAAGCACATCTCAGAGGCAGGGCAAATCAGGCAGACAAACTATATGTATATTAAGAAGTGGTGAACTGTGGGTATTTTGTCAAAGGCTTTGAATATAAAAGACGAAGAAATTACTCTTGCAGGGTAAGGTTCAAGAATTCCTTGTGTAGAAGCAGTTTATAATATGGTGCCTACAAGAAGTATCTGTTCATAAGATTGATACCATGCATTATGGGGGTTTTTTAGGCCGCTCTCACCTCTTTCTTAGATTATTGAATTTAGAGTGGTTTTTTTCTTCTCTTACTTCAAGACTTTCTGGGCAAGCTGCTAATATTACCTTGATTCTTTGAAATGATTGGAAAATGTCTCTTGGTGAGCCTCATCTTTATTGTGAAAAAGGAATTTCTGCAAAACCTACAAATTTCCGATTAGTAGGTCTAATGAGGAGCAATCTTGCAATAGAGTTGTCTTTCTAAAAATTTAGAAATGATCTTCAAATCAATCTTGATGTACTCATAAGGAAAGGATGGCCTGCACATATTGATCTGATTCTGACTTTCATATGGGACTTGAGGTGTCTGGCTGGCTGGAGTTGGAATGTAAGCTTATTTAGTCTTGAACTACCTTAGTCTGGCAGCTCTCTTTCTAGCGGTAGAAAACCTAACTTGGAGGACCTGCCTTGTAAGGAATACCCAGCTGAGGAGAGCACTGGGTTTTTCCATGCAAGTGTTACGACCTGTGTTGCTGTGCTGTCAGTGCTCTTGGTACATGTGAAGGCTAAATACAATTTAGCTCAAATATTTAACTTCTTCAGTTACAGTTCTGATTTCAGGTGTCCATGTAGCTTTGCACAGCCTTCCTCTGTCTTTCAAGTAAAAAGAAATTGGAAAAAGTAGAAATCCTCTGCTTTTTGCATAATGAAGTCCAGTTTTCAATCTTCGCAGCTGGGTCTCTTGCTTCTTTCCAGTTATCAAACATTAAAGTAGAATGTGCTTTTCCCTGCTAAATTTTAATGAAAAATATATCCTCTTGTTTTTCACTTGCCTATTGTAACCTGATGATTTTGTCAACTCCTTTGACTTGCACTTTTCTGTGTTTAAGCTTTATACCTGCTCCTTGTAATTTAGTTAATGAAATGTCCTTCTAGTTGATTACTATTGCTGCTGCTAAAATCTTCAAGGCAAAACATGCTCTCGGTGAATTCTAGTTTTGGCCATATGCTTTTCTCAACCTCTTGTTTGTGAGTTCTCCTTTCTTCAAGAGAGAAAATGCTTTTTAAGTCTGCTATAAGCACTTTTTTTTGAGATGCATATGTATTTTTTGTATTACTGGTCTTTAGAAATATTTAAGTACATTAGGGAGGTTGATGGGGACAGTGAGCTCTGCTGTGCTGTCAGTGCTCTCAAATCAAGGAGCTTTTGAGTCAGTATTCTTATTTTGATCTGAAAAGCAAGAAGTTTTTCAGTGTTCTAAGCATTCTGTATGGCAGAGTTTTTGATTCAGTCGTTACTCTGAAGACATAAATAACACATACTATCTTTCGTCTGTAACACTGCGTTTCTGCAAAAAGAGATAGCTAGTGTACATCAGAAGAATAATGAAGTAAAAGTGGTGCATAAAATCCTATTAAATGGAAAAGATTAATGCTTTTGAGCATCCTTCTGTATATATCAAAATAATATAAATCAGTAAGTGAAAATTTGAGAATGTGAATATGGATGTGAATAAATTTTTTCTTTTAACTTGGAACATTGTTTACTATATATAAGAGAATTCCATAATGTTTTAACACAGATAAAAATTCCTAAAGCGTACTGAATCAATACAGCAATTCAAAAAAGATGCAATGTGATCAAGCTTGGATTAAAAAACATCTGAGTTCTTGTCAATAAGGAACTGTGATGAGTTTAGGGGTATCATATTGACTGTGTATTAATACGTGGTATCCTATAAGACCATCAGCTGATTGTTTAGAATGTAAATGAAACTGTTGATGGATCCAGTGACTGATGGCTTAAATTCCAATTAATCAATTGCTTCATCGGTTTCTTAATTCAGATCAAATATCTCAAGTACACACAGTTCTTCCCTGGTCTTAAGAGAAATTAATGCTTTTAAACTAATTTAATCAGTCTTCTGTAAATGCCATTACATTTTTTGATTGCATCCTATGGGATGGCATTGTAGCTTAAATGTTTGGGATGTTTCAGGCATCTTGGGGTTTTTTCGTCCCTAGAAGCTATCATAATTGAAAGCTTCTTATTGTAGTAGTAAATGAAACTCTGTACTGCGGTATGTTGTCTTGGTGCTGCTATTTATCTTGTCACCGGTTTAAAATTTTCATGCACATAGTCATTTAAGTAATATAAATGATTTAAAAATTAAGTTGTTTGTAAATTATCTGGTGTTAGGTGTGCAAAGTCAAAGTGTGTTTTCCTTCTTTTGGATATATTTTAGTAACCCATCTCTTTCAATGCTTTTCACTTAAAGCAGGAAGGCTGGTAATATTACCAGACAATATATAGCTGTTTATGACACTGCAGTTCCACGTGCCCTGTTTCCCAGTGACCCATCAATTAATTCATCAACACTTGACACAAGCTCTTCACTGTGACACTTATACCAGTTGATCTTAATTTGATTGCCGTTAAAACCTTCGTTTCCTGACAACTGTTGTCAATTATACAAAATAAAATCAAGTATTCATAAGTAGGCTGTAATAGGATATAGGCAGACAGATTTAATAATTCAGTTTTGCTGAGGCTTGAAAGGCATTAGTTGTAGCTGTTGTTCTCATTTGTAAAAAATTCATTGGATGCCACTCTAGAGAGAGAAGGCAGACATGATTTTATTTATTTAGATTTGACAGAGAAGAGCCCAGACGTGTAGTGATGGTTTAGCATTATCTCTGTTTAATAAAAACTGACATGAATTCTTATCAGTTTACATATCATATGAAGTAAATGTAATTTACTTTTATGATTTTTTTTTAAGACTAATTAAAGTGCACACATTCTACAATTGCTTTCTGACAATATATTTGTAATGGAGTGTGGAATTCAACCCTGCATTTATGCAGAAATAAAACAATACCTTTTCAAGACTGGGATGCTTGGTCTTTAATATGCTTGTAAAGTATGCATCCTCCTGTACATCTGCTATATATGACTAAGTTATAGTTGTTTCCCTCCGATGCATCTTCATCGCACATTAAAACGTATGCTATGTGGCATATTTGAATTATACCTATAAGTTCTCTTCAGTGCTTATCATCAAGCTTAAAAAAGAGCCTCGCCAATATATGGCAAAAAAATTGCTAGCAGAAATCTGTTAACTTTAATGTTCTCCATGAGAAAGTTAAATATAGTTTTCAGCACTTCTTCTGAGTTGATTGACTTCTTATATACTATTCTTTACTGTTTATACTGACGTTTGTAACAAATACCGCCTGTGGGTTGTTTGTGAAGGTTCTTTGGAAGGTATTTGTTTGAATGTGCTTGTGAAATCTAAAAATGGAAACATTTTTAAAAATAATTTCGCTTGTAAAATGCTGATTAAATAGGTGCAGTTGAAGACAAGATCTTCTGTAAGTGACTGTTCAAAGCAAGGGCAGAAAAAGTGAGGGACAGAAGCATGGAACTCTTCTGATAACATGTCATTCACTTGGTCATTTTTTAATGCTAATCCAAATAAGTTATTCCTTGATATTTTTTTTTCTCCTGAATTGAGAATCCTCTCTCTTCCATCTAATCTCATGATTTAGGACTTCTTTCTCAGACCCTTCTTCCAGGCCAGGAGCTGGGAAATGAAAATTAAGTTCTGAATACAAGACAAGTGGGAGAGTTTAGTGGCAAGAAAACCATTATAAGTTCTCATGTTCTCATGCAAATATTCAATCTTAGTGTAATTCAGATAATTTTAATGACTTTTTTTTTTTATTATAGCTTTCCATTAAAATCAGGTGATGCAATTTTATATAGACTAGATCATTTCTCTTTTGCAAAGTATTTGCTCTTTGTCTGTCAATACTGCTATTTTGGGTATCTTGTGTATTTTGGGTGTCTTCTGTTAACTACACTTTCTTTAGAAACTACTTGTTAAACAGACTGAATATTAAGCTAATTGTTTTAAGGAGAAATTAACCATATTTCTGCTTATGGAAACAATATTTCCATATTTCTTATTGGAAACAACATTTCCAAACAAAATAGGAATAAATAATTTCATTAGTACACAGCAGTTTTTCTTTTCTGAGTGACTTGCTTAAAAAACCCTGGAAGCTAGAATGCATTTAAGAAAATAAGTAACATCCCAAGTAATAGCTTGTTTTCAGAAGCCTATACTAAAAACTGTAATTAATACTTAGACGTATGTGTATAAAAATAAAATTTGAGGGCTTCATGTAAGCGCAAGTTTATTTACATTACTATAATTTCAGGAATTAAAGATATCCACATATAAAGAAATTAACACATAAAATATGATAAGCAAGTTTGGTAGTATAAAAAAATACTAGATTTGGCTATCTGATGATTATGCACAGTATTAATTAGGAGAAAGTTTATGATATAATTGAATTTTACTTGATTAAGAAGCTTCCGTTTCTTGTTTGGGGGGAATTTTTTCCTCTTTTTTATTCCCCCCCCCATTTTTTTAAGTTTGAGATGAAAATATAACTAGCATTTTCCAAGGATAACCTGTGTTTATTTTGAGAATTTTTGTTCAGGGCCCTTTTCTTTGGGATTTCTAGGGATAAGTAGGTCACTGATGCATGTGTACATGTACACCATTCCCAGAAGCATTTGTTGTGTACATGTCCTTCAGGTATGTTCTGATTGAAGCCTTAAGTCCAGCACACACTGAGTAAGTAGAATTCTTCCTGTATTGAGCACTGTACCTTTGTTTGATAAATCTAGGCCAGGCATGTCATGGCCCTAAATTAGTGCTTTTATAGATGAGCTTTTGTACCTCTGTGTCAAAACACTATAAAAGCTACTGAAATGAACATTATTTTTCTTAAGTATTCTATTAACACACAAAATAGTTTTAAAAAAAGATTTTTAATCCACAGTATCTCAAGGAAACATTAGTAAAAAGTCTGTAAATAATTAGCAATATATCCTTATAATTTGAAGTTACATAGTTACTTCAGGTTCTTCAAATTATTTTCATCCTTTGTATTCAAGTGCTGTTTTGCCACAGAAGAGCAATCTTAGGGTAAATTGTGGACTCAAATAATTGAGCTTTTGCTAAATCAGCAAAACAGAATTTAGTCTCAGGACTTTGCTAAGCATTCAGGTTTCACAATTTCACCTGAAATGGTTTTAAAAATCAGTTTAGTTGCACTTGGGCAGCACCTTGCATGGACTTGCTCTACATTGATTTATGCCTGTCTTCAACTGATTAGGCTAAATGAATATTACGTACATAGTTTGCTCGTGAAGTTTACGCCACTTTTGATAAATGATTAAGCTATTTAAGCCCAGTGTAATTTCCTTAAATCAACCCTTAAATTCTACTTTGCATAGTTCCAAAATTTTCACTAGAATGACAGAAGTCAGACATTCAGTGTTCAACTTTGTGCACTTATTTTGAATGACTGTGTGTTGTTATGGGAAATGAGCATGTGAGTGTTCTCACTGTATAAAATAGAAGGCTTAAATGTATGCATTCTCCTTTGTATGTGGCCTTTTTAAAATTTCTTATGTTCAGTCTAGAATTTTTTTCCTTTTTGTTTCTTTTTAAATTTTTTTTTTTTTGTAAACAGCTATGCTTAGGTTGGTAACTAGTTAACTTAATGACATTTCCTTAAAGCAGCACAGAACTTAAAAAGAATTTCATTATTTGTGCACTGTAAAATAATTGTCAGGTTCAAGAGTTATCACTCAATCCAGCGGGAACAGCAATTCCTGACATGTATATAGATGGGTTTTTTACCTGGCAAGTCATATTCAAGTTAGAAATACAAGAAATTTTTGACACTGATCTAAACCATTCTGCTAGAGTATGTAACACAATTCTTTACTACTTTTTTGTGTGGTTTTTTGTTTTTAATTTTGTCACTGGGGGAGGAAGGTGCAATGCTTCCAAGAATTTTAAAAGTGGAGCAATTAAAATAGTTATTTTTTCAAAATACTTTGATTTTTTTAGAAGTTTTATGTGCTGTTAACTGAAATACCTCTCAAATGTTAAGTACTTGTGACTTCCACATGATACACAGTGGGGAATATTTAGTTTTACACAAGTCTAAGGGTTTGGTAGGGGTGAAGAGTTAATTTTTTTTTCTAATTACATGTTTAATCTTCCATGTTTATAGCTAACTTAAGCCAGGTTTAAAATCAGTACCTTATAGAATATTAAAGTTACTCAGTCAAATCTGCTGCAGTATTTGAGATAGAGAAGACGACTGTATTGTTTCAGTTTTGCTTTTGTGATCACTATTGAAAGCTGACTTGGCAGAAAGCAGTCCCTTTTTCTGGATAAAAGGGAAACAAGCTATGAGATAAGTTATTGATGAAATTAACTGCTGAAGTGGAGAGGAAATGCAGCTGGCCAATAGATGTCATAGTGTGAAGCTCTATTAAATGAATATATGTGCAGTCAACCATTCACAGGAGCCACACTGGTCTTGAACTGCATTGATCTATAGTATAATTCTAAATGAAATTGATGGAAGAGAGCAACCATTGACAGGAAGGGTAAAGAGAACCATGAAATGCCTTGTACAGGAAAAGTATGATGGAGAGTAGGCTTATCTATGCCATTGCCAGAAAGTGTGGTGAATCCATGGTATTTCTAGTTGTTCCTAGGTACTTCATGCTTCATTATAATGCACAGTATGTCACTGGACTCTCCAAAAAATGCTTTATGGTATTTCATTTTTAGAAGAAAATCCGTAAAGAATCCTGTCATGAGTTTAAAACCAGTCTTTCAAGAACTTCAGACACATCTTTGCAGCTTGCATCTCTGAGCTTTTGGTGAAATTTAGCTGTGATAATGTGTTCTGAGATCTGTCTACATTAACATTAAAGATTTGTTTACTTATTACACACTTAAATATAACTGTTACATGAAAGCTTGTAGGCTTCTTTGTAGTCTGTTGTGCAAAAATACTACCTTCCAGTCAGATAAAATTTCAGGTGGCTGCTCTCTCAACCATGTCCTTTCAGACCACTAGCTCATCGAACAGCCTAATTTGGAGGCCTTGATGAATAAAACATTGGGTCCTGTTAGATTTTACTTATACCAGGGCCCACATGTCCTGTAAAAGAATCTCTCTTAATTTGTGTTCGCTGGTAGGTACCGTTTCTTAAAGTATTGCCTTGACACGTTCTAGCAGACTGTCTTCTTGTCTGTAATAAGACTCAAACCTCGATGAACTCCTTTGCAGTGTTTTCGTCCATTTAATTGCTACCACATCACTTCTAAGGGTGAAACTACTTCATTAGATTTTATTGGATCGGTTGAAATATAGAAGGAATTATAGGTATATATGCATGTATGTCTATACACATTTGTTAAAATCTACAGATAACTGGAAAAATCTATTCTTTTCACACCCATAGCACCCAGTAACAATAGTGTATACAGTTGTTAAGCTGTAGTGTAATGGGAATTGTAATTACTACTTCAGAAATATTTAAGGCTTCTCTAGTGTAGCAATTGTGAAGAGTACTGCTAAAGTTTTACCACCTTTTTTAAAAGGCTTCAAGCTTGATGGAATTGTAATTAATTGTCAATATTTTAATAGATTTGCCATGTTCCTGTGCAGTCTTTTTTGAATCTTACAGTAGTGACCTATGTAATACTCTAGATTTGATGATATCCATCACACTAATTATTGGTGTGGGGGGGAGGCTTTGCACTGGTCTCAGTTTTCTGTTTCTTGAATACTGGTCTTCTGTCTGTACAGAACACTGATTCTCTGCAGCGTGTATCAGTCTGTATCTTGAGCTTCCCTCATATCTTACATACTTTGCATGTGTTGACAGATTTCCTTAGTCTTCAATCCCTGATAGATGATTTAAAATTACTTCTTTTAAGTATGATACAATGGGACACAAGTTGTTTTGAATGATATCCATGTTAAGGATTTATTTAAAAAAATAGTTTTTTCAGAGAAGCGGAGAAACTATAAGCAGTGGAAGTTTGTGATGTCATACCAGCAAGGAGAAAAAAATCACAGACTTCAGTTCATTATTCTGTTGTGACAGAATTCCATAAAGAAATTAAACTAACCCTTTTTCAACTTCAACTGAAGTTGTATCTCTTGCTGATAACATTTGGAGACCTGTTTAGAAACTATAAAGGAACCCGTAAAGTAGGATTTCCCTCAGTTCATAAACAGGCATATTGTTACTTTCATCAGAAAAATGGTGCAGTTTTTTGGCATCTGGAGCATTCCTGGAAGAAAATACACAGACACTCCAAAATATTAAGCACATTTATTTAAAAATGTTTGTAAATTGTGTTACTTTCACTGTTCTTAATGGCTTAACCCAAACTGAATTTTTGAAATCAAAATAATAGTTTGATGTCTTTTTATAACTTCAAGGTTCATGTTTCATTCGAACTGACCAGCTGGATGGAGAAACAGACTGGAAACTGAAGGTTGCTGTCAGTTGCACACAAAGATTGCCAGCTTTGGGGGTAAGCATTTTATCTGTTTACTTTTAAGATACCTTCTATGTGTGCATCTGTATCCGTTATCTAAGAGATTATTACAGTTACTGTAAGTATTGGAAAATACCTGTTACTACAGCCTTAATTTGTGCAATAAATAAGACACACATATTCCACTGGATGCTGAACGAGAAGTTGATTATGCAAATATACTTGGTTTTGCTTTGAAAAGAAACTGAGTCAGAATTGGATTTTTACCTTTCAACTTAGTGTGTCTCGTTTTGGTCTCCACTGAGATCCGCACTCCACAGAAGCATATCACAGTTACAGTGTTTTGAAGCAAGTTAGACTGCCAGTGCAAGTCATTCTTGCCTCAGGAACCATTGCTTTAATCAGTAAATTGTGAGCTTGGGAAACAGCAGTCTGCTCCTGGAAAGTAAAGTGCTTTTTGTTGACGAGATGCTTTCTGGTCTGACTATGTGCAATGTGCAAGTTCTTGCAAAGAGGGCTTTCTAAGAGTTGCTTGAATGTGTGTATTTTTTGAGTGCATGTATATGTTGTGTCATGGATAAATCTAAAATTAGGAAAAAGGACATGAGTGTCTGTGTGTGTGTATATATACACATTCAAAATAGACACGTACCTACAAAAGCACATGTAAAATTGTATAAATGTCTCTTAACAAGAAGCTGAATTGTGTCCCTTATACTGGGGAAGCTTGCTGTTTTACAGGAGATTTGGCTTGGTGTTGAGACTTCCTCTGAAAACATACTCAAGTCACAAGCTTGTGGAAATTTATCTTTACAGAATTTCTGGTGTTTTGACACTAAATATTTTAGGTGTTTTATTAAAGGCAAATGTACCTTGAAAGGGCTGTTTGTATGTCATCTCAATAGAAGTGTTAGATTATGTGCCAGATCTTAGCAGGACTTCTGCATTTACACTTCCAGAATTAGAGTTGCTGCCACACTCAAATTTAGCAAAAGGGAGAGGTTTTTTTTCTGTGTTCATGTTCTCTGGCTATTGGCTTCACATGTAGTATTTTAGAGTGGAAAATAAATCAGAAGTGGTTGAAGTTTGGGGAGTCTGCATTTGAATGGTAGGACATGCAGCATCATCTTCTGCAGAAGTGAAAGTTTGCTATAGGTAGTGGTTGTTTTGGGCTCGTTAGGGGAGAGAAATGCAAGATATCACCATCTTGGAAACAGTATACAGGGTTTAACTGTACAATATAGTAATCATTTCTTCCTTAGTTGTTTCCACTTAAGGCTACTAACCTACCTCTAACTGATCTGTGCTTCTTGCAAGGTCTTTGTACTCTCCCTCTTGAGCTGTAGGTGACAGTCTGAGTTGAGTCATCAGATGTGGTTAATCAGGAGCTGCTTATACTTAACATACCTTCTCTGGCTACCAGCAGCAAATGGAATCCACCAAGCAGTTGATGTGCCTCTGCCCTTTCTCACACCACTCAGTTGCTGGTGTTTAACCACACTAGAATAGGCTTTGTCTGCATTAAGCTGGCATTCCATCTTGAAGTAACTGACACCAGGTGTGATACGTCCTGCCAACTAAACTAAACTACCTCTAAATTTTTATGCTGCATGGTTTGGTCAAACCACTGACACTTAGTGGTTCTTTATTGAGGTCATTTTAAGTGACTGCTTCTCAGCAAGTCTTAGACTCAGAAATTAGTATGAAGGTCTAAGCAAGCTGTGAATATTAAACTAACGAAAAATAACATTATGGAATTATTTTCTCATAAGCCTAGTTTTTGTGCTTTATAATAGAGTCATAAACTATATTTGTACGTGGGCCCTTCATGTAGTTATATATTCTTTTAAAAATTAAAATGCAGCATCCAAAATTATTTCTTTATAGTTACAGTAAAAATAATGGTTTCAGAAAAAAGAGCAAAAATAGGCTGCATGATTTAAACATGCAGGGATAGTGCTTGAAACTTCACAACCAACTTATCTAGAAAAGGGATGCTTAAAATACGTAGTTGAAGTTTTCTCAGCAAACAATATTCAAACTGCCACACACAGTGGAAAAAAAAAGGCAAGCAACTTGGTTAGAAGTAAGGATCATTTGAGAAATCCATTTCTTCTTTGTTGCTGAAAACTGCTGTTAATAAAAGTGGAAAATCAGACAAGTTACCTGGAAGATATTAAGTGGAAAATGTCAGTTGCTTTGTAAAACATCTCTGTGCTTTGTTTCTGACTTGGGAAAAAAGCAAATTTACAGCGATCACCTCGCTTATCTGTACAGTGTGTAATAGGGGCATAGGCTTTTTGATAGGCTTAAGGTTACTTCTGCAGAAACTTGGGGTTGGAAGCAGTGTGGGCTGAGAGCTTTGTGTTGCTGTCTGAGATCAGCGTTGGGTTCCTTTCCTGTACAAAATGTCCGGCAGGTCAGGCAGCGACCTTTCCTGCTGCTAAAGGAAGCTGCCGGGATGGGATGACCCTGTCCCACTGTGTGCACCATGTGCAGCATGAATGCCTGGTGTGTGCCTGGTGTGTGCCTGGTGTTTGCCACCGGCACAGCCGGCGTGGTGTGGGTGAGGCACTCGGGGGCAGACCAGCTGTGTCCCACTCTGGGTGTGTTACATCCAGCCCTGCAGGCTGCAACACGCAAGTCAACTCTCAGCTCAGGATGGCAACAGTGACCCAGTCCCCAGGGTTAACTTGCGGTGGGTTACGGTGAGCCAGCAGCTGGCTGCTTCTCCTAGGGAGAACCCGTGCTGACCAGTGGAGCGGGGCGCAGTCCCTGGGGCTCTGCCCTTGCTGCACCTGGACTGCCATCCTGGCGTGTTGCTGGATGGATCACACCATTCCAGCCAGCCTTCTGCCTGTAGTAACAACTGGGCTTTTCCCAACTGCCAGGGACTTACTGCACATAAGACCTGTTACGGTATCTTCTCCGTGACGTGACGTGTTTTCAAAGCTGAGACTTGCAGTTCGTATTTACATATGGAAATATATTTTTAGTAATTCAAAAATATAACATAGGCAAGTTGAGCATAAAATAGACTATAAGCAATTTGATTGCATGTTTGACAGAATATACTCTCTGTAATGGTCCCTCGTTTGGATTTCTTTAGTTATCAGATGTAAAAACATGGACTCATTAAGATTGGAGAAGACCTCTAAGATCATCAAGTCTAACCCTTAACCCAGCATTGCCATGTTCACCACTAAACCACAAGTGCCACATCCACATGCCTTCTGCACACTTCCAGGGATGGTGATTCCACCACTTCCCTAGGCAGCCTTTTTCGATGCCTGACCACCCTTGTGGAGAAATTTTTCCTAACAGTCAATGTAAATCTCCCCTTGTGCAACTTGGGGCCGTTTTTTATGCTCCTGTCACTTGTTGCCTGGGAGAAGAGACTGAACCCCACCTTGCTACAACCTCTTTTCAGACAAGAGGGTGAATATCTTTTGCTGGCACAAGCTGTCAGCCGTGTCAACAGAGCACTGCTGTAACCCTACCCACTGTGACACCCAGAATAAACAAAACTGCAGACCTTCAGAGCTTTTCTTAAAGAACAGATGACACCACCAAGACGATCGGTACAGATTTTGTTGTCTTTCTAAAGCACTTAATGTGATCAGAGAATTAAAATTTCAACAAGTCATTTAATGATGGCTGTGCAACAAATATTGTAACACCTAGATTAGGTTTCTTGCAATTTCATAGTTATGGGTGGGACAGTTCTGGTGATGGACGAGTTCTGAGGCATTCTTCTGTAGCTTGTGTGATCAGCTATATTTATTAACAGCAATGAGGTCACTGTAATTTTCAATAAATGGTGACTTGCTGATTTATATCAGAAGATCCATACAGCAGTAAACAATACCATTTACATTTAATTAGTTTTATTGAACCAAAGGCAATTTTATTTGTAATGAACTACATGTTATGATTAAGAATGTATTTTAATGATCTTTAAGTAAGGTGAACAAATGTTGCCCTTGACCTAATAGGGGAGATTTTTCTATGTTATTGATAAGTTTATGGTGATTTCTTAAATGGTGAAATGCAAAAGAAAACATTTTCATTATTGTACCATGATCAAGTAATTTTCTGACTTTCAGTATAGAAGGATGAAATGTATTCTTCTGCATTACTGTTTCAAGTAAGATAATTAAATGCATAGAAATTTTTAAGAAAAATCTCAGTACTGTTTTATAAGAATAATTGTTATTACTTAAGATTCAAATCTTTCATATAGTTTCTTTAATCTAGAACTGTTACAATTCCCACCCAAATGTGGTTTGTATCCTTGAGTAAGAAAATAACTGAGGCCATTTGCCCTTATTGTATTCTAAAAACAACGTAATTTTAGATGCAGAATACTGTTTCCATTGAAGGTATCAGAAGAACTATTTAGCTTCTGAGAACGAGCAGTTCAATGCTTAAAGTATGAAAATAATTCTTTACTGAATCTGAGTTTCACAAAGATCAAGTCCCTCATTAGTTAAATCGTTAATAAACAGTAATTTTAAAAGTAATAAAAGTGATTTTAATAAAAATAATTTTAGAAGAATATAATCAAATCCTTTATTTAAGATTATTTTCCTTCTCTCTACTTTTATATAAGGGAAAGCAATGATATAACCTAACCAGATAAATTCTTCTCACCTAGTGAGCAGAAATTATATTTACATGTACTGTTGTGTACAAATCTCGGTGTCTCCTTGTTAAATTCACCCTTATGACTTCTCTCAAGAAACTGAGATAATGCACAACTTCTACTTCTGGAAAAGCAGCATTTGGTGAAGGAACATCTTTGTATTATTATAGCAAGCTTTACTGTTTGTTGGCTGTAGTTCAAATTGGTAATTTGTCTTGTGTAACTGTATCATTCTTTGGACTTTTCTTTCTTTGTATTATAAAACTTCAACTCCTATGTTTTATTCATCTAAGAACAACGTCCGTCCAGAGGACACAGCACTGGCCTACAGAAAAAAAAAGCCTTTAACTCTTTTCTTTACCCTAATAATGAAAAGAATTATATCAGAAATCCAATAAGCACATGTAATATGCTTTTGTCTTTCTGCTACTTGTGAATGAAATACCAATGAACTACCACCCTACATTTCTCTCAGAGCATAGGTTTTTCTTATGTTTTTAGTTTTACGAAAAAAGCGTGCACCTTTGGAATACTCTGCCAGTTCTAGTTTGTGGCATTCCAGAGTAATGCCAATAATGTGTAAGGAATGTGCAGATTTCAGTTTTTCAGAAAGATAAGTAAGTTTATTTCAGAGTTGAAATTCAAAAAAGAAAGAAAGGAAAACATGAAAGGTTAGGTGTTAAATCAGAAATACAAAATGGGAACTAAAACATAAAAAGACACCAAAGAGATATGGTAGGTAGAAATTTTTACATTTGAAATATAACAAAGGAGAACACTGCAGTAGAAGAAAATTGAAATATTAGAATCCAGGAAAATATATTACTGTACAAATGCCAATAAACTTTAAAAGGTGGATGTTTCTGCTTTCTTTTATTCTGATGTTGCTTTCCACTAAGGTCTTCTTTGAAAAGAGAGAAGTTGACGCATTTCACTAGCAGTTTTTATTCTATATATGAGTATGTGTGTGGTATTAGTTTTCTTCTGTGCTATCCACTACTGAGAGACTTTATTTTTCTTTGTGTAATAAAGCACATAATAACCTGGATTAGCTAGATTGTAGGTGATAACAGATTGGAAAGAAGTGAATGATGAAGATATAGGACACCACATGTGTATTAGTTTCATATGAATTATTTCTCGTGAACCCGTTGAAAGTGGGTTGGAAGAACAAGGATTCAATGAATGAACTTCATGTGAAAGACTACAATAAATAGCCAGTGGCTTAAGATAAAGAGAATTTATGAGATTTAATGTTCAGATTTGATTCATATTTTAAAAAGCATATAAAATACAAAGTATGTGTGTGTTTTGCAGGCTATGAAATGAGAGATGTCTTGCCTGCAAAATATAAAAATAAATACGAATTCAGTATTTATAGAGCTACACATTTTTAAACTACAGTGAAACATATTTGATAAACGTACATTAGATTTCAAGAAAACATTCATTTTTATAAGGAAAAGCAGAAAAATAATGATACTCGTCAGTCAACCCTTTTAATTGGAGAAACTAAAGGATATAAACATGTCAGGCTTTAAGACATTAATATAGGTGGACAATTGCACCCTTAGTTAATCTTTGTAATGTTCAACTTGTGAAATATTGAAACAAAGTTATTTTTTCTTACATTCGAAATTATGGACAGAAAGTAATGGCATACTTTTAAAAGTAGTACATTTGAGCCAATGTGTGGTTATATATCCATGAAAGGGGTCATAAAATTAATTCTGCTTTTGAAGACAGCACTTTCTACCTAGCATGAACAGGGTATTGTAGCCATGTAATTTTCTGCCCAGAGGTAGTGTCTGATTAGCCTTTAGCAAAATTCATCTGGTAATGCAGTATGGAGATAACCCAAATAGATGCTACATACAGTGAAAAGAGGGGCCTCTGGTGGTCTAGTGGTTAGGGTGCAGGACTCTCACCGCTGCGACCCGGGTTCGATTCCCAGCCCCCCGGGCAGATGGAGCTCGTTAGCCCTGTGAGGCAATCCATCTAAGAGAAGGTCACTCTAAACAAACCTACGTCCTGGGGACCTCACTGCCACTGTCCAAGCTTGCTCGGCCCCAGCAGATGAACCTCAGGATTAAAGGGTGGGCTCAGTTCAGCGCACGCTGTGTCTCACCTAAAAAATCCACTGCGCAGGCTCGAAGGGTTAATGACCTTTCCCAAATCTTCGCTCGTGAAGACTGGCCATTATTTATTATTACAGTGAAAAGGTAGACACTCTTGCATTTTATCAGATGTTAGTATTCTTAGGTTGTCTGGGACTTGGTATCAAGCACGTGCTCCACTCCAGAGTAGAATTTGGATTGTTGTGGATCCATGCATGAGTGGTCAACTCCTGTTGACATCTGTTAGCTGCTGTTGGTCCTGACCATCTAAAAAGCACCAAAAATTTTGCTTTTATGATGAAAAGAAAGTCCTTTGTATCAGGGTTTTAGTCTGTGGTATTCTTTCTGTAGGAAGTGGATGTTTTAGAACAATTACCCAACAAAATAATTGTTTCCGAATTTTAAGATGAACCTCCCTGGGCCTCTAGGGACAGCTCTTAAGATATAACAATGATCAGATTTTTTTTTTTCCTTCTTTTGTTTATACCAAACTGCCATCTATTTATAGAGCCTGCTACTGTAGTATCTGAAGAGTTTCCTATTTTTCTTAGTGCCACCACCTATACTAGACCAAATTTTATCAGAGTAGTTTTGGTATCTCTGACTTTAAACGCTTGAGTAATCCTGTTGATGTAGCCAGTCTTTCCAGAAGGTGATGGGGTTTTCTCTTGGGTTTTTCACAGAGGTGCTTGAGCATTTAAGAGAATTTGAATCAATGTCATTTTTTCTTCTTGTATTCAGATGGCTTTGTCCTTTCTGGAAGAATATTTTGTTTCCAGTTTCATTTAAAAAAAAAAATGAAAAAAACCCCTACTTTATTTTTAAAAGAACAAATGTATGGAATATATTTTAAGATTACACTATTATTAATTAAAACAGGGCTGTTAAGAGAAAATGAATTGTATAAAATGGGTAGCTCATGTTATAAGTGTAAAAAAGTGTAGTGTTTAAACTATCAACACATTTAGGGTATCATCTTGGATCTGGTTCCTCTATAACAAGATGTCCTGAGAAAACCAGCATGTTTCTTAGTTGGGTAAAAGTTGCATGAACTTTGTTTGGGATGGGGTAATGGGGGTCTGGAATTTTTGCCAGTTCTTCAAAATGTGTGATTAAATTTAAGTTTAAATAATAGTAAGTACATTAATCTGTTTTACAGGATCTCTTTTCGATCAATGCTTATGTTTATGCTCAGAAGCCACAGCTGGATATCCACAGTTTTGAGGGTACCTTCACACGGGTAGGTAGTGTATGTAAATACAGTTCTACTTCTCTCTTTCATTTCTCAATGTAAGTGAAACCTACCCTTAGGTCAACATTTTATCAGATCTTTCCTTGACTTTACTGCAGTATTTTTGTCCATGTTCCTGCCATGGCTGTACTTCATATAAAAGATATTCTTTTAAATGTGTATTGCAGAAAGCTAATACAAAAAGAGTATCTGAAAAAAGCAGAATCTGAGAGTTGAATATTTGTTGGTTGACATCACCATAATCTTTTTACATGAAAGCTTTTGAAGGCAGTATAGTTTATTTCCAGGCATCTGATGTATTGTTCACATATGTCAAAAACTGACAAGTTGAACAATATCAGTAGCCTGATACAATGCAATTGCTAGTTTGTGTGCAATGAAAGTGTGCCTTGCTTAGCAGCATTTCTGTTCAAGGGAAAGGTAGTTCCCTTCCAAAGTTCGTTTTTCTCAAAAAGTAAAATAAAACTAAAAGCTACTTATGGGGGCTTTTTTGAATCTCTTCTCCAGAAATAATTGTATTCAAAAGTGAATATGAAAATAACATTGTAATAATATCTGTGACTTTCTTTTATTTTCAAAAGGTGGCCTGCTAAAGCTGACCCTTTAAAGCAGGGTGTCCTAATAGGTAGTAATTCTTTTTTTTAAATCGATTTACAGTTTTGTAGCATTATGTTAGTAGCTATAGTGATAGTGCTGTTTATCTTAGCCAAACTCAGTGGTGTTAGACTCATTTCTCTTGGTAGTTTGTTTCTAAAATAATTCGAGAGAATTGACTGCTGTGGAGGTAAAGAGAAGGGTTTTTTACCCATGACTCAGATTGGTAATAGATTTTGTTCCGTAATTGGACTTTCAGTTCACAATTCTAAATACACTGATGAATGAGATATTGCAGTTGCTGGCTCTCAAAGACCAATTTGTACCAGTTACATAGTTCATGCTGCCTACAAAGTAAATGTCATTTGTCCACACCTTCTAAAGCAGTAAGCAACAGTGTTTAGTTAAGCCTTGTATTGACCAATTGTCCAAATGAAACTTCTATTAACAGCTGTAAATTCATGTTATTCCTGTCCCAGTGACTAAGTGTGTACTTTCCTAAATATAAATTGAACTGTTCAGAGCCTTTTAACAACTCTGGTACATGTAATCGAGACATTGGGAAATCATCACTAAACAGTTGCTCCCTGTTGTGAGTTCTGTTTGCACATGTAATAAGAGCTGTATGATTCAAACATTCTGATATATGTAAATAACGGGGATGAATTTTATGCTTTCAGGTTTGCATATATATATTTTTGGAAGCTTCCATAGGAAGGACAGTTTAAACTGAACTTGTGTGTGCAATGATCTGAGGGCATTTGGTTCACAGTGAATCATAATAGATATTTTTAGAAGGTTTGTTTTTTTTTTTTGTACTGGTGTACATTCTGCAAAATGTTGTTTTAGGACACTTGTTTACTGATTTATCTTTCTACTTTTGCTGTGAGTCCTTGCTTCTTACAATAAGTCAGTTCTTGCATCTAATTTCTATTTTATGTTAAAGTAAAAAAATTAGTGTGCTTAGTGATGCTAATGCATACATTTTTTTCTACTTAAGCATTGATGTTCAAAGAATTCTTGCAAGGCTAGGTTGACAGGGTAATAGCACATTGATTTTTCTTTTTCTTTTTTTTCCTCCATTATGAAGACAGAGTACTAACAATGTAAAAGACAAACTTAGATAATTTCAAAAAGTGCGTGACCATAAAACAAACCAGAAAAGTAGATGCACAGCGCTGGAGTTTTTATGAGGGAGCAAATTCTCTTAAGTACTTCTCCGTGAGAAAAAAACCTGATAGCTGACAGTAGATACCTTTTGCAGTACACCTGTGTAACTGTGTCAGGAGTTGTAAAAGCTCTGCTGTACTCTATTGATGTCTGCCAGCTTCATATGAAGTTTTCTGTTGTTCTCCATGGATTTTAATGTGTTACATGCAGTCAGTGCATGAAAGTGAGTGTGTGTCCTTGCATGAACATGCAGGAAGGATCATGTCTGGCCTTTAAATAATGGCATAAATTAATTTCTCTCTTCCTCTCACCTCTTCTGGACAACCTATCAGGAAACAATAATGAGCTAAAGTAGTGTTTTTTGAATATTTGTCAGATTGTTTTATTTGCTCTGAGGGCATCATCCGTGTCTTGACTGAGCTTATCTTTAAATAGTGATGCACAGGACAGGGATGTACACAGATGTAAGTACTTCTGTCTGATGTTCCTCTGTAGGCTTGATACATTAGGAAGCTATTTTATCAATGCTGAAAAAGCATGAGAAAAGCACGTCTGTTGAAAGGCAGTAAAAGGTAGCCCTACTTCTTAACCCAGCTTTTACCAGTTGGAGCCTGAAGAGTAGAGTACTTACATCAGTGTGTGCTGGCATGGAGAGTATTATTTAGCCTTTGCTTACTGCTTCTGTGTAGAAACATGGAAATTCTGTCTTCTGCTTTTAACCTTGGCTGGTTTTTGTTTAAATTTGGGTTCTTCTTTCACCATTCCCTTAAGAATATTTTCCTTTCATTTCTCCTATGTTGCAGCTCTGAGATGTCACCTCACTCTCTTCATTTACTTTGGGAATGTCTTATTTCTTTATAGTCTAATAGGAATCTCGGAGAATGAATTTCATTGAGTTTAGTTCAACTACTTTAATAACCTTTTTTTTTCCCTATGATACAGAACTATACCATATATAATATATATAATTTTTTCCAATATAGATGAAACACCTGATGCAGGTAGCTGTATTCATTTATGAGTAGAATCTCTGACCTGAGGCTAATTATGTGCATTTTCCTGGATAAGTCTTGTATTTTAGCAGCAAGAATGTTGAGTCATTTTTTGCTTCATATTTGCTGTTGAAGAATTGCCTGTTTTGAAGCAATCAATAGTTGTGCTCACTTCAATCTGCCTTAATTTTATGTTGCCACTGAAGGGAATGATATTGTCTTTTACAAATCCTTTTTATTTGCCTTCCTCACTGGCTGTAACAACTATACAGGCAGCCTGACTAGGGAGTTAACATGGTTAGAACCAAATCTGACCCTGTTTAAAACACATATGCCAGTAAAAGGAACATAACCAGAAGAATTAACTGTGGGATTGGTGTGGAGAAGGAATCTCTTTCAATGGTGCAAGTAAACTAATGTGTATTCCACTTTCCTACAAAAGTTGGTGGGTGTTGTTGTGCTGGATCCTGTCAGGCAGCAGCAGAGCTAGAAGAGGTCAAATAGAAGTTCAGTGGTTCACTCAAGGATTAGGTATTTAGACTCAAAGGCCTCTGTCATTATTTGCAAAAATTTGTAATAAGTTGTAGCTTTGTCACCTTTTAAATGACTTCTTGAAATTTGTCTTGGTATTTGGTCAGTTATATTAAGAATTCAGGACTAGGAGTAGCATATATTCAATTTTTATTTTGCTGTTCATCTTTCCTTTTTCTCTGCACATGCAAGAGCTACAGACTAATTTCCAAATAAGAACTGTAGACAGTTTAAACCTCTATGATCAATACTGCACATGGATGAAAAAAACAAGCCTGTATAGAAGCTTGAATACAATACTGAACTGCACTATTCTGGTAATGAATTTAATTCAGAATTCAAAGATCAATAAACGTAGAGCTGCCAAATGAAATTCAACCCAGCAGACCTTAAGTGGAAACTTTGTCAGCTGATGATAGGTAGAATTGTAAAAGTCAAGCAAGTTGAAACAATTTGAACTATGCAGAACAGTTTGTGGATGATATGAAGTAATGAAGGTTAGCATGTGTGTTACTGACTGAGAAAAACCTGTGGATCTCATGGCAAGTCATGTGAAATTAAGACTCCTGTTTGGTGCCAGGCTCACCATTTGGGTTGAAAGTGGCAGCCTTTCACTCTTGTCACAAGTGGCTAATCCGCATTGGCTGATATGAAAGAATTTTGGGAAAGTTGTCCTGTTAGATTCAGCAATTCTTGAAAAGCCCATGACAGGAATGAAAAAATTTAATAACTGTTTTCAACTCACATATGACCAGTTTGTTTCCAATTTCTAATCTTGTAGAAACAGATGCTAAAACCTCATGTGAAAACTTACCACTGGATATGGTTGTGTTTCAACATTATAGGTATAGAACAGTGGTATAGATGGCACTCTCTGCACTAACTGCCATGCCCCAAGCTGCCACAGTTGGTATTTTGACTATATAAGTGACATATTCCTCTGGAAAAACTTGCGGTTTTGGATGATTTCTTTTTAGACTTATATGTCTGTACACTGCTTAATGAGACTTTCAGAAGGCCGAAATAATCCCAGAATTCAAATAATTCAGGAACAACTGTAAATCAAACCAGGAACCTAAGCATTATGAGTTAGGGGTAAAGCAAATAATTCTTGCAGTATTAATTCCTTAGGTAAGAATTAAAAAATAATTCTCTTTTTTTTTAATTTAAGGTTAATCTTATAGAACAATGATGCTTCTTCACAGAATCACAAAATATTCTGAGTTGGAAGGGACCCACAACGATCATCAAGTCCAACTCTTAAGTGAATGGCTTGTACAGGCATACAACCTGCAACCTTGGCATTATTAGCTCCATGCTCTCACCAACTGAGCTAATTTCAGGGTCATCAGAATTTAAATCTTGATTCAAAATTTGTGGTGTTCTTCTTAGGGCTAACTCCATGTTCTCCCTCTCTTTCCCTCTGTTTTTGATAGAATGATTCTCTATGCCTTTTAAACAATGATTTTTCCTCACTTAAGACAATAAGAGCTGTAGTTTCCTTGCTATGTAGGGGTCTTTTGAAGTACGCACAAAAACATATCTGTTTAGTTTGAGATTTTTCTTTTTTAGAAATAGAAATTTCTATGCAGCTCATACTGTGTTTGGTGGTCGTTTCAAAATAGAGATGAAAAATAGATGTAGGTTTTGATTATTGACAATTTGTAGAATTTATTGTGTATTTTCATAAATCAGTCATCCCCTTTTCCTGCAATATGTTTAGCACAATCTGTAATTTGATCAAATACACCTGATTATTCTACCTCCTAAAGTTTCCTGTAGTTGTACACAGCACATTCCACAGCTGCTAGTGAGTAACAAATCTGTACATGCTCCAAATTGATTATGAGAGATAGTTTACAATCTGTGGATCATTATTGCTTGGGAGGAGAGAGGGGAGGGGAAAAAAAAGAAAGTTTAAAGTAATCATGGAATCAATTTTCTATTGGAAGTATTTTCCCATGGAATATATATTTTTTAAGTGTGTGGTAAGACAACAAAAGCCTGCATTTCTTTTTAGAAGTCTAAATATTCTTCCCTGAAGTTGATATCATGTTGATCGGGTACAAAATTATGATGACCATAACTTACTGTATGAATTATAGATTATTTAAATAGAGAACAGGGTATTAATTTTTGGTGGTTAATTTTCGTAATTCCCTTTAACTGCTTGCTACAGGAAACTCTTCTGCAGTTTGATACATCTAAGAAAAGAATATGTTCCTTTTAAAACATTTTTACTTTAGATCTTTGAATATAGTTGGATTTAAGTAGTATGAACTTCAATCACTATTTCACTTTTTGGAAAATTATTTGTGTGTATACAGACGAAGTATGTGCAATGAATGCTGTTATACAGTGATTGATAGAAGGATGCAAGCATCCTGTGCAAGTTACTCAGATGGTTTGGCATGGTTCTTAACACTTTGTGATGGTGATTTACTTATTAGGTGTTCATATTTTTAACAGGAAGACAGTGATCCTGCAGTTCATGAAAGCCTAAGCATAGAAAATACATTATGGGCAAGCACTGTTGTTGCTTCAGGTAAGTGTTGCAATAGAAAGGCTGATAATGAATCTAAAAACTTCTGTGGAAGCACATCTTTATTTTTCAAAAGCCATTAATATTTCACATTATAAAATGTCTTTCTCTTCCAGGCTATTAAACTCTTGCTTTTCTGCCTTCTCATTGATTTCATCATGTTACTCAAAATATATTCATGTGTTTTTAATCCTCCTTAATAGCTTTGGGGGTTTTTTACTTAGATTTTGCTCTTTCAGTAGTGCTATCCTTTGTACCCCACTGAAGTCACTGACCTTTTTGATTTAGTTAAAACTTCAGGTTGTAAGGTCCTCTCAGAAGCACTGTGGATGCTTCTTCTTGCTAAAAAGCAAGAGTGGTTTTGCATTTGTTAGGAGGTTTTCTTTTATATACTCCATGCTTAAAATCTTCTTTCAGGCAAAATCTTAATCAGAAAGAATAGATCAGTTATACAATTATTTAATTTTAAAATAATAGGATCTAAATGTTAGTAATGTTTCATATATGTCCTAGATATTATAAAGAGTTCACATTTCCAAGATGCTGTAATTGGCCTTCAAGCCATTGCAATGTTTCTTTTTTGAGAGCAGAAATTTATTTTCTTTCACTTTTGCTCTATGTAAAAAAAGTCAAAAGGGCTGTGGTTATTCTTCTGCACAAAATGACTGAGAATAAGGAATTGGTAAATAATTTTTAAAAAGAACTAAGATTTAATATGGGGAATTGGAACAACTGGAAACATAAGCTGAGAGAGGGGGGGGAAGAAAGTAAAAAAGGGTCTCCACCTAAATTATAATGTTAGTCCCTACTCTGAAGATGACTTACATCAGAGAGGGGTCTGCCAGAAGGCTGTGGGAAAGAGATTAATTTTGAGAAGGTTGCAAAGGAGTCTGTGACCGAGCGCTCCTTTCCAGAGTCTGAAAAGGTAGTCATGTTCTTTGATCCTTAGTATTGTTGGGCTTGATTGCACTGGAAAACTATTCTCTCTAAAACTGTCAAATGGATGCCTAAAGTTGTCCTCAGTTAGATTTTTAACTTACGTAGCCAAGATCTGTAACTTTGTCTGAAAAGGTGTTTCTCATGAATTATAAATTTCAATACTGTACATATTTGAGTTTGCTTTCCTCAAATCTTTGTACAGGGGAAAACTACACTCAAAAAATATGCATTTGCAAACTCACTAATTCTGAATTATTAATTTTGAATTTTAATTGAAAGCTGTTCATGTTTTCATTTCCAAGATAGGTGATTTTGTTTAGAATTGTAGCTATTGACTGAGGCCTCTTGATCTGCCGTCTAAAGTTGTCACCTATGTTAATGAAAACAGTGTTCCTTAAAATTTTTACCTTAGGGTATCTTAGGATTTTTCACTTCTGAGGGATCTTGTGAAAGTCTAATTACTTATGAAGGACTTAAGTTCATTAATAATGGCAGTAGAAAACCATAAGAAAAGATAATTCTCTTGTTGGAGCGTAGTTTTGAATAGTGGAATAAGACTCTAAGGGAGACTCAGGGCAAACTCACTGAGTGATACAAAGGAAAAAATATTGAATGACTCTTCAAGACTGCAGCCCCTTCTGAAGGGAAAAATAGCATGATCAAGAAATTAAAAATTGTGTCCTGATATGCATACAGAAGTTGGCTTGAATTAAGGTACCAGAGAAAAATAATTCCTTCACTAATTGATTTTGTGACATTAATTATGCCTGAACTTTGGCATATGATGCATTTCACTTAACCTTATTTCATGTATTACCTACAATTTAATACCATGGTAATGTGCTTCTCTCATGTAAGTATTGCGGCTATTAAGCATGTAAGAATTCTGTTTGGGTATTTCCTCATTCTGTATGGCATCATAAATCCGGATCTTAAGAATTACTCAGCACCTCTGTGGAGGTAATTTTAGCATTTGGTAGGATTAGGCCTTTAACAAAAGGTAGGAAATTATTGTCTTCAGTCTGTTGCTTATCTGTTAAGACAATTGTAAGGTGCACTGTGCATGTAGTCATGAGAAAGACTGTAAGGCAAAACATCTAACAGATTGTCAAAATGTCCTAGATTTGGTTGATAACAATGTATCATTCAGTTGTTTTCATCCCACTTCCAATTTGAGTGTACATAGCTAAGTTAAGGATACTTGATTGTAAGCTAGTTAAATTTGTATTTTTTTTAAAAGTAGACTTAATAATTGAATTTCCGAGATTTGTGACAACTGAAAATCTGAATGAAAACACTTGTCACTATCTGACTGCATTATAAACACATATAGGCTGCCTTGCTTATACCTGCCATGGCAGAATATCAAAGGTGGACTCTGCCTACACAGGTTTGCAGACACCTCTGCATCTCCTCCCTTACTATGATCTATCACAGTCCTTGATTGTATCTGAAAAATTTAATGGAAGATTATGCTTGCGGACAACTTCTGCGGACGAGCGCCACTTGGATTCCCATGAAAACAGAAGAATAAAAAGCCCATAGCATGTGAAATTTGCACTGTTTTTCTACTCTGTAGTTAGCTACCTCGCCTCACCCACAGTTGCATCTTATTTCAGTCTCCTTAGTGTCTAGGTTTACAGTTCTGTTACGTGCTGATTTTTTTTTTAACCAGATAGTATACCATGTCTGTGTGCAAGTCTAATATTCCATTACTTTGCCACTTGGATTCAAGAAAGTGGGTTTATAGCCTGTGCCCAGTTGGTAGTGGGTAGAGTTCCACCCTGCAATGTTTACTGTACATCTCTTCATTTAACCTAAGACTGTTCAGTATGATAGTCTTTAATGCAGTCTAGCTTGGAAGGCTGCTTCCTTCGGTGCTCTTTAGGCAGCCTGGACATCATCTGTTACTAAGCCAAGCAAATGTGTGACCCACTGGGACTTGTTCTGTCCTTGCCAGCCCCTTGTAGGTTGTGACAAAGCATTCTTGGTCAACCTGTGCGATTATCTGGACATACTACTGACTGATGCTGTCAGTCGCAGGAGTGGAGACAGAGAGCTACATCACTGGTGTCCAGGAAAGGAGTATGTAGCTGAGTTGCAGATACAAAGTCTTATTTAATTTTCAAAAAGGTTTTGCATAGGACATATTCTAGAGTGAGAGGATTCTCCTTTCAGTGACTAAATAAATGCTGAATTTCCTGATACTCTCTTCGAGGTATTACGTGAACACCATTGCATGAGATTGGAGAGCCCACTATCTCCAAGATATATGTAATTGCTATTTGTCAAGCTGATATGGAGGGTCAAGGTCAGGCTGGGAAAACTGTTTGGGCAATTGCATGGGGAGTACCTCAGAAAACTTGAGCTGTGGTTGCTGATGCCCTGACAGGTCTAGAAGAAAGAGACCACAAATCAATATTTTTGCAGAGCAGTAACAGTAAATTTAAGTATATAAAGGCTTCAAGGAATCTTATCAACAGTATCTTGAATGCAGGTTACCAAAGCTCATGAAAATATTAGGATACTACAATAATGGATTCTGCAGGAAAAAAAAAACCAACACCAACACCTATTGAGTAGAGCAGTACAAATGACAAGAAAACTATTTGCTATAGTTTCAGATTTTTATTTTCTTTTTGAATTTTGGGAACCATAAAAATTGGTTTAACAAAATCATGTAATGTCAAACAACTCAAGAATAAAATATTGAACATCCTTTTTTAGATCAAACAAATTAATACAGTGAGCTAAATGGGCGGGAGGGAGGGAATCCATTTTGCCACACCTAATATATCCCCTGTTGTTCTAGTTTCAAAATTGATAGTTTAGATATCTAAAGTGAGATTCCTAGTACTATCACATATGCACTGCTTCCTTTCTGCCTTTTGCTGCAAAGCCCTGACAGAGATATGGTGACCGTGTGTATGATGCTTATCCTGACCATAGAAAACACAAACATTGATGTGCCAGGATCACACTGGAAGCCTCAGGTACGGGTAGAAATCAAAAGCCTTTCTCAAGTACACAGCATGCAGTCATCCTTTTGTTATTCTTTAATAAGTGAGATAGGAAAAAACATTCGGACTTCTTCCACTTATGGGCAATACCTCAGTGGGTTTCAAAAAGGTAACAGCAAGGTATGGAGTCTGTCATTCATAGTATCACTGTGGAATTAATAATAGTGCCTGAAGGAAAGGAAATTTTGATTAGTGAAAACTTGAAAAACTGCTGTCACCGGAGAAAGAATTTTAAATATAAGCAAATAATTTAAACCATCAAGTATTCTGAAAACCTCTTAGTTTATTTTTAATTAAATTACATATCTTTCAGTTCATTTGTGCCTGTGGCATCAATGACTGTGGTGTTTGTGTTTATTGAAAGCTTTGGTGGGTTTCCTTTCAGAAAGGGATAGAGGAGAGTCAGCAGTTAAATTTTAAAAAGCCTCAAAAGGTCCACTACAGTATGGACTTCAGCTTTTTGTTCTCCGTTTGCAGTAATGATCAGTGTGGTTCAAATGCTAAGGAAGATAAGAAGATAATGCAGTTTTCTGAGAAACCTGCTGAGATACCTATTAAGAGGACATTTGTATTAATGAAATTTTGTCATCATTTCAGCAGGTGTCAGTCTTGCAAAGTTACTTTAGATAAAATCAGAACAATTTGTATAACTGCACAGCTGTAAAAAGCACTATTTTCTGCCAAGTCCTACACATGATTTTAATTAATTTGCATGCACTCTAGTTTTTATATGGTTCACATAGTGCTTGGGAGATACCAAAAATGGGTATGATCACACAGTGGATTCAGAGTATGCCTATTTGTGTGTGTTAATTCTTCACTAGTCCACTTTTGCTTTTTTTTTTCCCCCAAGCCCACATATTTATTCTAGTGGTATCTCATAACTTCTTCATCCTTCATTAACCACTCTACCTATTTGCTCAACTGACATGAGACCCAGTTTGCGGAGGCCCTATACATAAAAATACATGAGTCATTGCTTTTAGTAAGCCCAGGCTTTCAGCTATGCTTCCAGGAACCCCAAACTGGATTCAGTTTTTTTGTATAGGACACAACAGTCCCTGGTGCAACCACTGTGGGATGAAACTGAAATTAGGCTTGGAATTCCTTACACCAATATACTTCAGGTCTAAGGAACCCCTGGTTTACCATTGTTATGGTGCTAATACCACGAAAGTTTAAAATCTAAGATGAATATCTTAGTACAAGCAGCAGTTTAGTTAAGATCTAACCAAAATTCTGTTCCAAATTCATTACTCAAAATGAATTTATCTGACTTTGACCTTTGAAACCAACTTTTCAAGGAGCAAAATATGAGACAAGTAGGACAGCTTGTTTTCCTGAGCTGCAGCAGCCTAGCCAGGTGAAACTTAGCGGAAAGGTGCCATCTGGGATGTAGAAGTCTTCCCTGACTTCTATTGAACTAAAGAGCTACCAAGGCAGAGATTGCTGGAGAGTGCAGAAAGGGATTTCCTACAAGATATTGTCCAGTGCATTGTGACAGTTGGGCAGAGGTCAGTTCTGAGGATCACTTCAAAATAAAATGGCCAAAAGGGATGTATGGGCATTCGTTGGAGAACAGTCAAGTTCAGAAATTATGGACCAATGGACTATTGGAGAAATTTTGAGTGTGTCAGGGGCATGTTACATATATGTTAATGTGTAGATTTGCATGTGAAACTGTCAGCAGAGGCAGACTAGCTTTGGGGAAATTATCCTGTCAAGGGAAATTGTAAGAAAAAGCTTTTGTATGGAGAGGAAAATAATAGAAAAAAACATTTTTTAAGTGTCCAGAAGGTATAATGTATAATACTGATGTTTTGCGTGTGGATTCAAAGTTTTTGTTTGCATTCTTTTCTTGGCTGACACAGAGAGAGTTAATTTTCCTCTTAGTAAGTGGTACAGTGCTGTGTTCTGGATTCAGTGTGAGACTAATGTTGAAAACACACTCATGGTGTAGTTGTTGCTCAGCAGTGCTTACCAGGGGCTTTTCAGTTTGCCATGCTCTGACAGGGAGGAGCTGCACAAGAAGAAGCTGGGCGGGAGTGTGGCCAGGACAGCTGACACAAACTGACCAAAGGGATATCCCGTACCATACAGCTTCATGCCCAGTGTAAAAACTGGGGGAGTTGATTGGGAGGGGCTGATCGCTGCTGGGGGATGGGCTGGGCATCAGTCACCAGGTGGTGAGCAATGGTACTATGAATCCCTTGTTTCTCTTGGGGTTTTTCTTTTTTTTTATTACAGTATTTATTATCATTAATATTATCATTAGTATTACTAGTATTGTTGTTATATTTTACTTTGTTTCTGTTATTAAACGTTCTTATCTCAACCCACAAAGTGGAGAGTTTTTTCTTTTTTTTTTTTCTGAGTCTCCTCCCCATCCTACCAGTAGCACACTGTGGGAGAAGAAGTGAGTGAGCAGCTGCATAGACCTTAGTTGCCATCTGGGGACAGGACACGGTCTTATTTTTGAGTAAATGAAACTTCTTTTCTTTAATGCCAACATCTTTTAACTATCATCTTTTTTTCTTTGAGTATTACCTGCAAGACCAGTAGCAGATCTTGCATGTGGTCCTGATTGCCCCAGACAAGTTAATGTCAGACAAACATATAATACTTTTTTTTAAAAAACTTTTCTGAGCAGGGAGTTTCTGACAAGTTGCATTAATTATTTCTTTGTAGCATAATGACCTCCAAAAAAAATCACGTTATTGGTTGTACTGCCATAAAGCCATTTCAGATCACTCGATAAAGTAATAGAAATAAGGGGGTTGTTTTATGCAAGAAAGTGTTATAGTGGAATATTAATAAAACCCCTAAAATTTTCTTTACTATAAAAATTTATTTAGTGATACTGAAGCCAAATTTTCCTGTATCATCCTGTAAAAATTGACTAAAAGGTAATTGAAACTTGGGAATCATTTTTATAAGTTAATGAACAGAAGAATATTTTTGTATCAAAGTGATTAATAGGATGAACTAGATTTTCACTGGAGATGACAGAGATAGTAGGCCGTTTGTGTGTGATGTATTCAGCACCATTTTACTCATTTTTGTATTCCTTGTGCAGTTGTTTATGCTGTGTGTTAACTTCCAAAAACAGTTGGAGACTATTTTAAGTTGAAATACAAATTTTTAACCAGTTACATGGGAAGTATCGTTTCCATAAAAAAGAAGGAAAGCATGTAATGATTTTTATGGATGTTAATTACAGAAGTTATGATGATCCTTTCATTGTCAATTATGAAAAACAGCATTCACAGTACTGCTCATAAGTGTTTGGGCTTTTTCATACAATTGATTTAAGGAAGTGTAAATTATTGCACGTTTTAATTCAAGCAAATTTTCTCTTATTTACTAGATACCTCTGTTTTACTTTTTGTTTGTTTGTTTGTTTGTTTTTCAGGAACTGTAATTGGTGTTGTTATTTACACAGGCAAGGAAACACGAAGTGTAATGAACACATCCAATCCAAAAAATAAGGTAAGTTAGTCTTACTGTGGGATTTCCAACTTCTGTTTTCATAAAACTTAAACACAGATGTACCTAAGCCCAAAAATCTACAGATTCTTGCTCTGATGTATTTCATGTTGCTGGACTGATTTGAATTTTGGTACAAGAAGTGAATTCTGCTGCAGTCTCCTTTTGGAAGTAAAATTATTCTTCCTTTAGCTTGGAGCATTACAGGTACTAATGGAGGCATTTGTCTTTGAAGTATCAATGTGCATATTCATAATTTTGTACTTCTGTCTCATAACTAAATATTAATTCTCACTTCATTTCTCTCAGATTATTTTACTGTAAAGTATTTGGCTAAAGCTACACAGTAGTTTTCAGGAGTGTTTATAACAGACTACTAAAGTGTATTTGGGTTCCAGAGAAGGTAGAACACAGTAAGTGAAATTCCATTCAGTACCCAGAACAGAACACTGTTTCAGGGATTTTTGCAAGCAATGAAAACATTGTCAAGAGATTTTTCTGTCAAAAAGATACCAGAAGTTTGAGTGCTTCCCTCTGTACAAGGTTCTTTCAGTTCTAATCAAGGCAAATAGCTCTTCACTTAATCGGTAATGTTTCTAATGTAAGTTGGGGAGAGCCCTCAATTATAAAGAAATAAAACTTCAGCTATGGGCTGTATCTTACAACCTAGACCAGTGTTTAGTAGGAAGATAATTATATTAAGAAAGGAAAAAATTATTGCAAGAGGTTTAGAAAAAAAATCAATTGTGACAGGTTGCCATTTTCACGCCATTCATAATAAGTTGCTCTGAGTAGGAACATCAAGAATGAAATGATAATACAAATTGCTTGAAGCAGTTACTGCAGTCCCCTGAGTGTATTGATTTGTGTTTCTAATAAAGAGATGCTTTTAAATGTCTCATTGACAGAGACAGGTGATATGTACCATTACGTAGATTAAAATGGCCATTTATTATTTTAATCTTTGTAACATGCGTTTTAAAATAATAGAGTAAAATGAAACTGGAATGTTTATGGTACATAGTTATTTTCTGTTCCATCTGATACAAAGATGAGCCCTTTAGTAATAGAATCTTTCTCTTAAGAATTCTGAACAACTTCTGACTAATAAATAATTCTCACAAGTGTTTAAAATTAAATTAATGTGGTAAATTGATAGGGGAGTATACATAAACGTAACATGCATTACCCCAATTCAGCAGATTGTATGAGATGAGAGTTGTATGAGATTTTTAGTAAAAGTTTGTTAAAATTTTTTTGCTTGAATATTTCACACAGAAGCTATGATAAAGCATAAAAGGATTTGGTTTAAAATTTCCCCAGTGTTTTCAAAATTATTATTAATATTAAAAGAGTTGCTCCAAATTTTCATCAGCAAGATTAGGAAGCAGATAAACCTAGAGCAAAGAGATCCAGCTGCATGTTGACAAGCTGCAGCATGGTTCTTACTACTGCATATATCACCTTTAATGTTACAGCTGCTAACAATTAAATGCTGTGTTCTATCATCTTCAGTGAGAACCTAAATAAACCTAAAATTTTCATGAAGCACTAAGAAGCAAAATATTGTGTACGCATGAACATACACAAACTTAACAGAACAAAATCCAAATAATAGAATCTAGAATATATTGAATTATCTAAATACTATCTAAAATAATTAGCTTAGGAGCACTTATGGGGAGATTTAGACTGGACATTAGGAAGCACTTCTTTACCAAGAGGGTGGTTCAAGCCCTGGAACAGGCTTTATGGAGAGGTGGTTGATATCCCAGGCCTGTCACTGTTTGAGACATTTGGACAGTGCCCTTAATGCCATGCTTTAACTTTTGGTCAACCCCGAAGTGGTCGGGCAGTTGGACTTGATGGTCACTGTAGATCCCTTCCAACAGAAATAGTCTATTCTATTCTGTTTAGAAATCATGCTTTTAATTAGCATTTTATCTGCCATTGATAAATGAGGTGATGCATGTCTAACAAAACTGTACTCAGTAGCTGTCCAAAGGCCTTTCCAGGAGTCACTGACCTATGAAGATGTTCTGTATTCTAAATATGTGTATTCATTTGTTGCTTCGAAGCATTTAGTTCTTTGTATCATAGTTAGCTTATTGGAATCTAGTAAATGTGAAGAATGAGGTTTAATATAGTATGTGTAAAATTACTTGCTTTAAATGCCTGTGCCTTGGTAATTGCTCTGTAGAATATCTTAAAAATGTAAAAGATTTTAATGCTGCAAACTGACATTGAATGCAAACTGAGCAGGTGAAGACTTTCTCTAGGGTCTGTTTTCTGCATCAGCTGCATCAACTCTGCATCAACTGTCTTTTTAAATTAATCTGTAAATGTGTAAATGATTCTTGTGTGTATCAATTCTTCAGCAGTAATACTGGCATGAGGTTTTCTTCTCTATGGGCTGAACAACCTTGTTTAAAGCAGTAGCCAACATGTAACATGACCAGTAAGGATGTGTTTGGGAACTGAAAACAGAAAAACACTTAAGGCTATCACAGATGAGCAAGTGATAAAATGCGGTACTGCAGTGTAAAAAGTGGTTGTCATCATTTTTTAACACTTAATTTTAACTGTGTTTTTCTGTGAAGTTAGCATTGTACTGCCTCTGTACTTTTTTCTACCATGGGGGGAGATTGGTTTGCATACTTCTGCAAGATGAGACGCTGCCTGTAGGTGATATTTCATGCTAGCTAGCCTTACAGAAGGTAGACAAACAGTAGTCAGTACATTCCTCCTCTGTGTATTTGGGAATCTTCTTGTGTTTTCTCAAGCTTGATAGTAGCAATTACATGTTAGGTAGGGTATGTAGCATTAGGAGCCAAAAAGAGGGCAAAGGAAGTCTAAAATAGTCTTTGAGATTAGAAGATATATTACTGTTGAGAGATTGAAGATTTGAACATTAAAAAAAAATTTTTGTACCTAACTTGCTGAAACAAAATTGAAATTACATTGATAGATTGTGCTATTGCTGCAAACTTGAGAGGAAATAAGTATGCCTCCTCTTCTGCTTTAGGAAAGAATTGTTTCAAATACTGTTTGAGACTGGTTTTAAATGGCACATTGTTTCTCTCTGCTGCTCTTTGAAAACAAATAAAATTAAGATTTTCTTGTACCATGTGCTCGTTTAGAATTTAGTTCAATGATGCTGTTGTCTTCTGGCCTTGGGAGAAAGCAAACACTGAGATCTATGATTCTCAGTTTACATTGTCAGACTGAAACTCCTATGTCCAGAAATAAGCAAGAAACACATGGGCTTGACTTTTATCAGTCCTCTCTTCATTGAAATACAGATAAGTGCTTCAGTAGTATTTCTTGCTGGAGAATAACTTTGCTGCTCTACTTTGTACTATAAACTTGGTTTTTCTAATGGCAAATTTTTAGTTTCCATGCTTAAGGGTAGATGCTTTTTGACTGAATGAATATTAAAATTTGGAGATGCAGACCTGCTCTATAAACACTCAGCAGAAGACTAAAACTGAAATAAGTTTAAGCAAACTTACATATGAAAAATTGTGAAATGTATGTACCTGTTCAAGCATGGAGTTGATCTGTATATTAAACTTAGAAGGATTTATTGTGTTTGCTGAAGTATTTAGTCATTCAAGCAACAATTTTCTTAACTTAAAGTCAACACTTAGTTGTTTTATTACAATTGTAAAAATTGTTTCATTGCCTAAGGATGCAGACACAGTCTGAAAAACACAAAGATAGAGAGCATAGAATTTTCTTAATGGATCAATTCAATATGTTTTTAATTCCAAACAATATAAAGAAAAATTATTTCTGGCAAGGTTTAATTTCAGCCTGAAATGATATATGTTCTGTGCTTTAGATAAATGTAGAAATGGTAACATCAACATTATAGTGTAATGGCTCTCTGCATTTTGCCTCATTGGCAGTCACATCAGCTTACTCAGGAATGCAGTTCCAGCCTTTAAAGGAAAAAAAAAATCAGATTGAATTGTGCTTCTCACAATGCTGTAATCAGTAATCAATCCTATTTGGATAGATATTCTTAAACCTTGGCTTTCTGGATGAAGTTGGACTTGTCAATGGTAAAGGTCATTTATAGGTGTTAATTAACCAAGAGGGAAATTAACAAACTAAGGTTATTTATTTATTTTGTCTGGCATTTTAGTATGTTCTCATTCTTACCTATTTAAAGTGCAGAACAGTTTTTTGTTATCTAAATTCAGAGTTGCTTTTGCAGCTTTGCTCTTCATACAAAGCAAGATTGTTAGTGCAGCCCTTCTGCAAATGTGACCTGTTCCCATAAGTGAAAAGAGATTTTGGGGGTAAAATTAAAAAAACACAGTATAGTTGGAGGGAGATGGAAATAAATTCAGGGGAATATATTTTGTGTACTAAGATTGAAACATTAAAATTACTTGGACTTTGCAATATATATGCACTCAGAATGTACACAGTACATCAAAATGAGTAGAAATTATCTTAAATGGAACTCCTTAAATGGAAATCAGTAGCCTCTCTAAAGGAGCTATAGCATGTAATCTGCCTAGTGCACTTCAGATTAGTATAAAAATAGTTTTAGTGTTGCTAATCCTTACAAGCAGCATTCAAAAGACTTTTATTTTTGCCTTATTTTATGGAATTCTACATCTGCTGTTAAGTTTTAACATCAGAAGTAAAACTTCATAGTAACTATCCAGTGTTGATGAAAATAATATTTTTTTTTTACCCTAATTCTTAACTAGCCTGAAAGCTAACTACTGCATGTCTTGTGGTTTGTGCTTTTGTTATTGGTTTGTTGTTTTGGTTTGTTCTTTTTTAACAAATGAAAATCTAAGAACAGTTATTATTTTTCTTTCTGTGTGTATGTATTTTGATTATTTGAAAATGGGCTTACTGGTGAGCCTTGAAGTAGAGAATAATATTTCTATTCTGATAAACTGAGGCAAAATCACTTTCCCTCTCTTTCTTTCTTATTCTCTCCTCACACAAAATTTCTTCCTGGTGTTCTGTGACCAAATTTACTTCTCTGTGTTTAAAAGGCTTATCTATGCTTGTTCTTCTCTTTCCCCCCTTTTTATGGGGATAATTTTTGAAAAAATATTTACTAAAAAAGGACACCACTCCCTCCAGTTCCTTATTTGGAGTGAAATAGAGTGGCTGGAGCAGATTCATGGGTTCCCAGAAAGTGATACCACTTCACCAATTTTCCTATTCATACCTTTTTCAATACTCAAAGTATATGCTTCTCCTACCTTGACACATTTTTTGAACATCAATAAATTTGGTTGTCCAACATCTTGTAGTAGCATTAGTAAGCCATTCTTATCTGTTCCCCCTCAAAGGCTGACATTTCTAAGTTCAACTTCATTTGTGTTCAGAGCTTCTTCATAAGGGCATTGACTTTATCCTGCTGCTACACTGTTATGCAAGAACCCAGTACCTTCGCTTGTATGTTTTTCTTATTAAATGGATAATTTGATGTTCATAGTCTATTTGAGAAGAATGGTTTTCTGTGGCTTTATGCCTGAAGGATCTGGGATAAAAGCAGAACCTTGAAAACTGTTATGTGGCTCTTAATGACAAATGTCAGTGAATTATAAGAAAAAGGTTTATGTAGCACTTTTTATTGGAGTATAGTCTGCTGTGGTTAATCCTCCTAAAAGCTACTCTTTGTTATGGGATAAAATTGAGAAAGCTGTCACCTGCAGGTAGTAAGTACTCCCCATGCTTAGTTTGTCCCCTGACGCAGAGCTTCTGTCCAAGAAAGTGCTTATCTACCAGCTTTCCGTGAAGTATGAGAATCTCTCTTGGTGTACAGGAGAACTCTTGGGAGCAGGCCACAGGGGAAAACATGTAATATAGTGTTGATGTTTTTCTCTCTATGTGCTGTCATCTCTGAACATAGGAAGAAGAGTAGCAAAAGATAGAAAATAGAGTAACACCTTGAAAACCCTAGAGTGTCTCAGCAAGAAGAATGAAACAGGGTTAAATAAGGAGGAAGACGAAAGACTTTTTTCTTGAAAAGTTTGGGAAGAAAAGGCTGAATGCCAGAGGAGCCACCTTTGTTCCAAACCTCCAAAACCAGGATTAGAACATAGGAATTCTGATGCTTGGGAATGGTCAGCAGTGTTTGGGCAAACCAAAAGCAAAATTTCTGTGTCCTTCACTCTGAAACAGAAAGAACATCTACCTATTTTAATTACCTTCAACTCCATTGACTGGAATAGCAAGTGGAGATTTCAATCCTCGGGTGATTAGTATGGAAAAAGTATAAAGGAGCTGAGGTTTTCAGTTTTCTTTCATATATAGAAAATGGCAAGAATACTAGATTTATACCATGATATTAAGGCAATAAGAAAACATTAGGACTGAAAGTCTTGATTGACTTCCTTGAGTGCATATGTGGACAGGAATCACTTAATGCAAACAGTGTGTCATACCTGGTTTTTTTTGTACACGTCTGTATTTTACATAGAGCACGCTGCTTCATTTCAGAGACTTGGTGGAGCATTTTTATGCACATTAGCAGTGCTTCTCAAATAGCAGTGTATATATTTTTATTCTCTTCTTTATATTCTTCTTCTCAACAATAATAAAATGGTAGTACTAAAAATGGGAAATTGGGGCACAAGAGATCAAAGGGACAGAGGGGGAGAAAGCCACAAACAAAAGAAATGGGAACTGAGAGTGGTCAGTTTAAGGTATTAGACTTCATTTGTCATCCAACTTAGTGTCTTATAGTACTCTTATATTTCAAGTACTGCTACTTTTGGGTTTGCATGTAAATGATGCCTGTAGCCTTAAAGTAAACTTGATCCTAATGTATTTGCTTTGGCATCTGAAAAATAATATTAGATCATCACTTGCTTATCTACTTTGCTGTTATATCCCTGAGCTGCAGAGTAAGTTGTTCTGTGTTGTGGCCTGCTATCAATTCACATGTTAAAGTTACAGAATAACCTGTGCCCTAACCTCTGATTTGTTCTGAAAGCAACAATTAAACATATTATGCAATTGATAGCCGAAGTCATGTGATAGGTCTTTTCTGCCTGCATGTAATTTAGTGTGGTGCACTGCATTGCTGTGTGGTGTCTGAGTCACTCAGCCTAAGTGCTGCACAAGGACCCAACTGAGGAGATTGACTGTGCTGTGTTATGGTACTGTGCTTCTTGGGACATGGATGTTGAATCATATTCCTACTGCAGTTGGTACCACTGTCTGTTTACATTCCTGCTGTAAGGTAGAGTATGTGGAAATGTACAGTTCAGTACTAAGCAAAATAATTGTTATATAATAATATACAGAACAGCAAGGGAATGGCACTTTGGTCGTAAGAGAATACTCACTGTATTCTGGGTATACTTCTGGCTTTACTGTATTTTTTAGAGTTGATGGCAAACACTTCCACTGATTTTGCAAAGCCCAATAATTTATTCACAGCTGTAAAATCCCTACAATGTTAAATTCATTCCTTATTATAAGAATATAGAAGGATGAAATTTGATATGTTCCAATCAAAAACTGGCCATAAGCCAGTTCTGAGATCTATCTCTTGCCCTTTTGGAGACTCCCATTAAAAGTTGCTTGGATTTTTTTTCTCTTTTAGTATGTTTAGAACATGAATATGTTAGAATTTGTGTCAGCAGCTTGATGTCATTTCGCACTGGTGTTTGAGGAAGGATCAGTGGTGGAGTATACCATTTCTGCAGCAGTCTATTAATCTATGAAAATAGATTACTCTCACAAAACAGTCTGAACAACTCTTAAAATGGATCAAATTATGGAATAACAACAACCTGTTGCTCATTCATGAAAAATGCTGTGTATTTTACCAGTAACAAACTAGGCTAACCTGAATGATTTGTGGTAACGTTTCAAATGATTTCTTTATTTTATCATTCTACAAAAGACAGTGCAAAAGGGAGATTGCTTGCATAGTTGGCTTGTGTGGAGTAACCAAGTGAGCTCTAAAAGAGGCAGACCCTGATGGCTGTTTCCTGTCAGCTGCTGCATTCACTGCTGCTAATCAGTTGTGGTAGTTTGCTTTTACATTTACATTGCTCCTTATGGCTTTGTTGCCATTCAGAATTTAATCATGCCATTGGCAAAATGCAGCTGCTGGGAGCTGGAGAGAGTAGGGGCAAAGGGCACAGCCTCTCAGAGGATATTTGTTACCTTATCCAATGGCTTAGAACTGCACCACCTTCATAACGCTCTACCTACAAGGCCTCGCTTGCAGTGTGCAAGTAGGTGACCAAAATACTGACGGTAGTGGAAGGGGGCTGTTGTGTGTTTTCCTATATTAGGGTTCTGTTCTGTGCATTGAGTGTTTGTTAATAAGAGCAATGTAACACAGTTGGCACCTGTTTTTATGTTACATTTTTTACTTACTGCGTATTTTATTGGAAATCTGAGACCTTTAACTGATATGTTCAAAGTCTATTAATTATTATTTTTTAAAATTATTATGAAAGAAGGATGTCTTAAATGTCAGATACTAGGATCTTTGAGACCTGAAGAGCATTCTTGAAATAGATGCTCATCTGATGTTCACATCTTTTATTTGGATGCTTTACAGGCATTAATTACTGTTCAGCTGGATAGCCTTCTCTTCACGTACAGCAAGTACAGAAAAACAGGTCTTTTGTGGGTTTCATTTATGCAACTTAATAATTTATACAGCTGAAGTCTGATGTATTTCTCTAAGTACTGGAGGCTCAATAACCATCACGAGTCACATGACTTGAAATCTCAGTCTACAGTGATGAATATCTAGAGGGAAAGTTCTCTCCATATCAGGCTATAGTATTTGTTTTGATGTAGGCTGAACATACTGGTCATGACTAAAATAGTTTACTTAGTTCTGTTTACGCGCTTGAACTAACAAGCTTGTCATATTCTTAAAAAATATCATCTTTGCCTTTCTTTTTTACCTCAGTTCAGAGAGCAAGCCTGTGGATACATTTAGCATTAAAATCACCATTCCAGCTTGTACCAGATGAAAATAATGTGGTTTTCGTTGTGGATTAGTTTGCAAAAAGTGGATTGCTCTTCATATTCTTAAAGCTCATTCCCTTCCCATCATATCTCTTGAAATGTATCCCAAAACACTATTTATACAAAACAGCATTCAGTTTAATTTCTTTTATGAATTGGAGATGTTGTGGAATCTTTTCTTAATCTCATAGTCTCCAAGAAATCCACTCAAATATTTTCTTTCATAAAAGCAAAGATAGATTACTTGTGACTCAGCTGAAAATAAGATTCCTGCTGATGCCTACTGAGTTTGAGGCTTAGGCTTTTTTTGTTGTTCTGCCTATCACAGCTGTTTTTCTAGTTTGTTTGAAAGTGGTTGGACAGTTGTTTACTTCCTTTTTTTGAGGGAAATGTTGAAAAATTTTTTGGTTCACTTTGTCCTAATTCCCTACTATATGTATGGTTTCTCTTTCACTGTGTGAGTCAGCCAGCACCAGTCCTCTGCTTTGTATTCAATATCCCTTTCTTATGACTGCTTTCCCCCTTGGGTGGTTCTGCTTTTCCACCCTGTTATTCTGGTTTCTCTAATGTAGTTTCACCTACCCCTTTCTTTCTGTCATCTCTTCAGACACCTTACACATCCTTGTTTTTTCTCTGACCATGCATCTTGTTTGTGAAGAAAAAAATTTAATTTTTTTATAAAATTAAATCATCAAATAATATTCTTAATCTGTCACAGTTTTAAAAATACTGTCTTACTGAGTCAGCACTCACTGTGGAACAGTGAAGTTCATGATCCTGGTTTACGTATTCAGCTCTATCTGCATCCATCCATGTGGTTCTTCCTCCTTAGCCTATCCAGCATTTCCTTTTAAAGCTTCTTTCAGTGTAACTTGTGACTTTTCATCTGCTCTGCTATGGAGTTATTGGCTTCAACTTGTGAATGCATGATTGATTTCTTAATGGTTTTATGCATGGGAAGAGATTCACCATGAGCAGCTGAGTAGCCATTTCACTGACCTTATCTAAACACACTTTTGAAATTCCCAAAGGTTCTCTGGCTGTTACATCCACCTCTCATTCCCACTTTTGGGGTTTTTTTCAGCTATTACTGTATCATTACTTTATACTTTTACTCAAATCAACTTGGCTGGTTCCTTGGCTTGCTGAGGTAGTTTATGCAGTACCTAGTGCAGGGCCGTGCTCCATGTAAGGGGATCTCTCTCTGGATTTGCAGTTTAAAAAAATTGAAGCAAATCTATGTGTTTTTATAGATTGTGGGGGTGTGGATGTAGGGAGTTAATTTTTGCAAATGAGATGCACCTAATTGTGCTTGAGCTATGGAACAGTACTCTTGAGAGCACTGGCAGAAGTGTGGAGGGGTACCCATTAAAGTGTTGTATTCCACGTATGCAGCTTCCACTGGCCTTTTTTTCCTCTTGCATTGAAGCATGTATTCAGTCAGTATCTTACTCTTGCAATGAAGAAAAAGTGTGTTTATCTAGCCTGTCCTTTGGGACACAGGTTTGAATCGTTTAGCAAATATATTAGTTGACGTTCTTACTAGTTTTGTGATGACTCTCCCCATTATGAAGTTAGATACACTCTGTATGCACTACTTTATTTTAAATATATTTAATTCTGTAAACAAAAGCTTTTAATGCCTTGCACAATATTTTATATTCTATTCTGACCTTTCGGTTTTCTTTGAGAACCTGAATAATTTATTTCTAAGAGTTTTATAGTTGTACTACACAACAGTTTCCTTGTGGAAGGTCTGCTAGCTTCCAATGACCCTTAGCTGCCATCTGGTACAAATTCAAAGTGCTTCTGTCATCTGCTGCTAATTGCTGTCACCTGCATATTGCAGTCACTCTGAGCAACTTGGATTGCAGTGGAGCAGGAGGCATACTGTTTTATATAGCTGCAATCTATCCATAACACCCATGATTTCTTTATTAATATTAATTTAATAATAAAAGTAGTACATGCATCATGAAATGATGTGAATTAATATAAATGACATTTCATGTTTATTTTAATAACTTTCAGGGTTTAATGTGACATTCAAAAATGTGTGTAGATTTGTATTATAAATATATTTATTATTTCGGTATTTTTCAGCCTATTTATTCTGGTAAGATTGTTCCAACTGAATCGTACAGAATAGTTCTTTAATCTTTTTTGTAAGCTGATAAGCTTTAGTCGGGGCACTAGCCTACAGCACCATATTATATTAATGTATTTTACTTGTAATTTAGAGAACAAGAGGAATATCCTGATCTGAAGGCTAAACTGTCCCCTGTGGCACTTGCACAGCTGATAATCGTGAACTAGAAAGATGTGTATATCAAATAGTTTACAAAATGAAGCCAGCTGTGTTTCCCTACATACTGTGGCTTCCTGACATGCATCATTAAACCTTATTAGCTACTTCCTTTTACAAAGATTCTTGTAGTCTTGAACATTGCATATTAACATTTTCTGCCCCTCCAACTGGAAATTATTTGCTTTATTGTAGAGTGTCAACTTGCTCTAGTTTCTGATATGCGTTCTAATTGGTACTTTAGAGTATAATCATAGTGAAATACCACTCCGTGCATTTCTTTATTTGGAAATTAATACAGACCTTTTCACTTCATCTGTCGATCTGTGCAACTTTTCACACAATTTCCAACTGCTGGGATTGTTTGCAAACCATTAAGTATGAAATGGTTCATAAAATGTCTTTAAGAATATAAACACGAAAAGAAGGAATTGATTTCTGTGGTAAGATTTTGTTGTTGTTGTTGTTGTTTCCTTAATACAAATAAGGCTATTTCAGCTGATAAGTTTAACGATGTAAAAACCCTCTAAAATGTAGCGATATTATAGAGTTAATTTTTTTTGGTTCAGATGACATTTTGTTTAATAAAATCACGATTCTGCAAACATGCACATATACCACTTGATCGCTGAATCCTGATACTGAAATTCAGCTCTTAAACCTTAAGAAAGTAGAATTTTTTAAATATTAAGCTCTCTGTCTATAAAAATTAAGTACAAAAATCTAAATATGTATTGTATGTATTGTATTGTACACATTTACAGCACTCATATATTTGACAGAAGGACAGTTAAATATTTCTGATCTCTGTGAGCAAAACTATGGATAATATTATTCCAGAACCTTAATTGTTTGTATGATCCCAAGAATATCTTCAAAGCAGCGTGTTCTGCTGAATTGTCTTGAAACATATTTTGTTTTTATTTCAGGACAAGAGGCACTAATAACATAGACATTATGAAAATTCTGAATAGCATGTAACTGTATAGAGGAAAGAAATTTAGAAACATTTTGATAGTCTTTTTGTTGATATTTCTCTTAAAATTTGTTATTTGTTTCAGAAGGTCAGTTTTATTTGTAAATACATCAGTGTATTAAAATTGAGCTAGAAATTCCAGAATTCATGTCATAATTTCTACTACATGTTTGAGTGTGAAAATTGGTGTTTCTACATAGTACGAGTAAGAAGTTGCACATCAAATCTTGTCTAATCTTTATTGAGAAGAGTTGTTTCTGTGCCTTAAATAGTTGTGGACATTTACTTTGGAGGTATTTTGGGTATTTCTACTCAGATTTGAAGAATGCTTCCCCTGTCCCCCCTTTAGCATTTTCCCTTATATTCTGACTTTAATCTTTAGGAGGACTACTGCTCATTTTCCACCTTATTGAGCAGCTTTCAAGCTCCTCTTGTTTAATTTTAAAGTTTTAATTTACTTCTTTTACATATATCTCAAATGCTTATTTATTTATATAATTGCAAATTTTACACAATATAAACTTTAGGACCTGTTGTCCACTTGCTGGTTTTGCAGTTATTTTGGCGAATCTAAGTATCATAGTCTGTGAGAGAGTAAGCCATGTTTTTCTAATCTATTCGGATTTGAAAAAATACCATTTCCATTGAGTGTGTTTTATTAATAGTGTGTAATGTGTAAACCTGCTTATTTTGTGTTCGACCCTTAAAAAACAACAGAGCGTGGTTAGAAAAGTCTTTAGTTGAAGCTGATGATGACTAAGCTTGAAGAAGATATGAGACATATAAGTACATATAAGTACATATGTGAAAGTTACATGTAAACTATTAATCTGAAGATGGTGTTCCAGGATAAAATTTAACATCTTTAAATCTTGCTCTTCTACCCTCCTCAGAATTCTGTCTTAGCAATATTGATCAGGTGTAAGGAGGATTGTGAGTGCTTAGAAACTCTGTCTTCTCTATTGTGTACCTAGATTGTTTTAAATTGGAAAAAAAAAAAAAAAAAGGATGAATTAGAGTTTCACTGTGTGAATGCTTTTGGCTGTTGAAGTCTCCAGTATGACTAGTTAGCTTAGGTTATTGAAGCAGTTATTCTAAATCGATGGGTGGTCTTCAGAAAATGTTTTCAGTTGGTAGCTTCTAATAGGAGAATATGTTTGTAATACAGCACAGTACCTGTATGGATACCAGAATTTAAGGGGCTGTTAACCTTTTCAGTTTCTTAACATGCACTGTGCACGTTTTAATCATTCACGTTTGTGACAAATACGTGGCAAAGTCAGAGAACATATGGTCGCACAGCATCTCGCTACTGCTGCCTTAAGGTGCCAGTCTGTGACTGTACAAAGGTGTGTGAACTGTTACTTTTTGCTAAGGAGGGAACAGAATAGTTTCTGCACACGATGCGAAGTGTCAGGGTCGAGTAATTAACTCCGAGCGTTTGAAACTGAGCGAGGTGAGTGCCGGGGGCGATGAAGGAGGGCTCGGTGTGTGCCGGGGAGGTTCGGTGCGGCACAGGCAGGGATCGGGGAGCGGCAGCGCCGGCCGCGCGCGCCCTCTGCCGACCGAACCGCGCCTGGCGGCTCTGCGGGAAACGGGAGCGACGGGCAAATATCCACGGCTTGGCTCCCTTCCTCTGTGTAAAGACAGGCTCTAAGAGGAAAGATCGGATTGAAGAATATTTAGAGACATTGGAGTAGCTTACCAGAGTGAAGAACTGCTAATGAAAACTGTATTTTTAGTCAACAGGATGTTAAGAATGGGTCACGTTCAGTTTGCTCTTGTTGTGATCATTTGAAACATTATGTTTTGCTGCAAATAGAGTAAATTGTTGGCATGCAAATAAACCGGGATACAAATGAAAAAGAAGATACACTTAGGAAGGTTATGAAATCTGTGACCAGTATTTGACAAAATTAACGCCTTACTTGAAACAACTGCACTACTTAAGTGCAGTGTTGGATATAGCTCACTTACAGTTTTTATTACTGTAGACTGAACTAGAGAGGGCTAAGCATCTCTAAAATTATGCAGAGGACTCTCAAGTTTTGCTTTGAGTATCCAAACTCAAATGATGTTGAGTCTGGGAAAGGCAATGATATAAAATGGATGAATAAAGGAGGCAGAGAGAAAAAGAACCATTTGAGCCCTCTTTTTCCTTTTAGCCTTATAGATATTACTAGCTACAAGAAGTAATTTTGTTTCCAAAGTGATTAGTTTATTTCAAACATGTATATTATGTATTTACTAAGTGTGTTAAAGTAAAACCAGGCAAGTGGGAAGGGAAACTTCAAAATGTAATAGGAGTCTTCTGATTTTAAGAGCATTTAAACGTCTGGTTTTGAATATGCATTAAAAGACTAAAAAAAATGCAGCTTGAACTTCCATTGGATGATCACCATGTATTTCTTCTTGAGTTTTAAAATCTCTGCTGTTTTCAGTTCCTATCTGTTGGAGATAGACTGTTTATGTAAGAATACAGATAAGTATCATTTATTTCTTTAGGCATACAATTAACTCTGAATATCTAAAAATATTTCCTGAAATCAGTGTAGAATAGAGGTCATTCAGTTCCTTAAACATGCTGTCTTAACGTAATACTAAATATTTCAGTTTGCTCAAAAATTGTGTTGCTTGAAGGTTGAATATTTTTTTTGCCAATGGAAAGAGAAAATGGTCTATTTTCTGGTTATCATTTCTGTATAAGTCCTCTGGAGTTGACTAAATAAATAAAGTTGATTTCAGTTTTATGAAGTCAAGTACACCCCTCCTGCATTATTACTCAATTCTAAAATTATTAAAACCTATAATAGGTTTTTAGTGCTTCAAAAAATGTTCTCAAGGTTTCACTGTTGCTCTTGCAGCTAAACCAGTGACTAGGATGTTTGAAACCAGATCTGAGAAAAAGGAGGGACAGATAGTTTTTATCACTAAATGGTCATTTTATATATTTCCATGGTTTTTTTGCTTTTCCTACCTTTGAATCTACTGATTAAAAGAGTAAGTATGATATTGATTAAACAGTGTAACATACTGAATTTAAGATTGGTGGGGTTTATGTTAATCAAGAGGTTTGTAGAGAGACATATTTGTGCAGACTGTTGCTTGAGTACAGTGAATTAAGGCAAGATGCTTGGTAAAAATGAATTCACTTGCTTTACCTGTTTTGATTCATATTTGTATTAGCTTAACGTGGTCACCTGCTTTGCTGAGCAGTCTTTGAATCGTGGGAATTAGGAGACTTAATAAAGAGGAAACATTTAGAGGTTCCAAAGTTGCTGTATGTGTTTTTAGTGTCAAAGATTAAGTTAAACAAATGTGTAAATTATGTGTGTCTCTATATTTAGCTTTTAAACAAAGATTAATAATCAGTTATTGCTAGGGACTATAGGAGAGTTTTGACAGATTATTGAAGAAAACCATGGGGGATTGGATATATGCAGCTAACTGTATATAGTCATCTATATAAAAAATTACTATTTTTTAATTGATGATGAAATGCTACGAATCATTTTCCTTAGGCAAAGCTTGTTTTTGTCAGTCCATAGCTGAAAGATATATTATTTCAATTTTAGTAATTTTAAATATTTATCTTACTGTTACATACCTTTAACATCTAAGTTTAGGCTACAATTAATGGAAACATATTTAATATACTAGTATTCAAGGCTCAGTAAAGCTAACTTCAGAGCATGTATTAAGAATAGCAAAGAAAAATTTTATGTTTATGGTGCAAATTAAAGCCCAAGTCTATCTCAAACATACATACCATGAAATTTCATTGTAGTCAATATGGTGTTTGGCAGTGCAGAACCAGACTGATTACTGAAATATAATTACCTTTGTGGAGGAATTTAGTTGCAGGGAGAAGTCTGTCCTAAGACTGTGCCTTAATACTTCAGTAGTATTAAAGTAGGGCACTTGAAGGCTATTCATGAGCAATTATTTCTAATGCTGCAATCGGATATGTCTATCTCGTATTGGCCTCATAAGCCACCAGCATGCCTGTAACAAATGTGGGTAGAGCCCTCCCCAAATCTTTGTTCGCGAAGCCCGGCCATGATGATGATGATGATGATGATTTCTAATGCACTTTAAACTGTAATTGAATAACAAATGGCTGCACTAGACCGTTTTGAGAAATCTTTGCCATTGTGTAACATTTAATTATCAAATTTTGCATTTCAATATTCTAACATTTAAAAAAATTCTCGTTTGCCAAGTAATATACTTTTTATAATGTTAAAAGAATTGTTCTTTTACTACAGTAATAGTTTCAGAAGATAATCTTTTCTAAAAGTTAAACATCTAGGGCAGCAACAGCAACATTGTTTTTCAGCTGGTACTTCAGTAGCCAGAAAGGTTTTTGTTGTTTTCAACTTTTTAATTAAGATTTTTCTCATAAAATAATTCATTATACTGTGTGGTTTAAAATGTGAAGTGTAGACCTTTAATCATTCTCTCATTCAAAAATGAAATATTTCAAAAACTTGACACCTTTTTTAGTGCAAGTAGACGATTGACGGTATAAGCCATTATTTTATTGAGAACCATTAGCTATTTAAAACTTTGTGCATAAATTAAAGAGGAGCTAAATGGATTTGCAGTTGTTGCCATTAATAGCATTTTAGATTATACAGGCAATTATTGTGTTCATTAACGTAGAGCAGCCCCTTTGCAAAACTATTGTGGTTTTCTTAGACATTATGTACAAATTTTCCCTTGGAGATTAAAATTTCCAGTGATGTGTTTAACTTTGTTAGCGCAGTTGTTTCAAATACAACAAATATTATGACAAGTAGAAGCAAATTTGTTTTACTAATATGGGAAATAGCAATGAACATGGAAAATTACTCCAATTCTTAATTCATCTATTTCTTACGTTGTCGTAATTATTCTGGTTCTGATAATCTTCCAAAGAAAAGAAATCACTTTCGTAAGATGGTATATTTTACAAATGCTTTGATAAAATCACAGTATAGTTGAAATATACTTTATCCATTTTTACAATAATGAGATGAATTTTAGAGTATGTTAGTGAATTTCTAAATGAAATATATCTGGATAATTCAACAGTGTTTCATTAGTCAAGTGCAGAAATTGTTTAAGTGGAAAGGCACAGAATTAAATTAATTAACTATCTTTCAGTACATTGAAGTGACTGATTTTTGAGAAATGGAGAATGCATTTCTACTAAAACTTTCTTTGTGTGGCTTCTTAAGTGGGGTTTTGTAATTGCCTTCACTTGCTATAGTAAATGAAAATATTAAAATTTGCTATGACCAATAGTGTGATCTGTATTAAAAAGAATGACATTATTAGGAACAAACCAAATGTTCTTGAGCAAGAGATTTATTGGGGGAAAATTTTTCCTCATCAATTTTTTTTATTGCCTTAATACCTCTCCAAACACATTTTTGTTGGATCCCAAACTTAAATTTGCATCTGTCTTCATCAATTAGAAAGGTATTAATGCTTTGAGTTAGCTACATATCAGTGTGCAGTGGACTAAATTTAATGTTTCTGTCCAAAAAGTGGCATTCTTTCCAAAGAAGCTCTTTATTCATTTCTGTTCTGGGGTGGGGTTTTTATGGGGGGTTGGAGAGGGGAGAGATAGGCTTTCACTACCATGATGCAGGGGGGAGAAAAGTGTGAGGTAGTAGTTATGCATATTGCAAGACAGTGATTCTTTATTTTATTACAAAAAAAGACCAACTCTAGAAGGCCAGATTAAATCATTCCTTTCACTTTTTAATGGGATTTGGATGAATAGAGTAAAATATGCACTTTGCATTCATTGATAGCATCTTTAGGTTGAGGTAATTGAGTCTTTTTTCCCTGACTGAATGAATAATGACTTCATCTGATCCTCAGCGAGGCCTGAAACTTAGGCTGCCTTTGTCAACGCAAAAAGATCTGGGCTTTGAAACATGCTCTACTTCCCTGGCTTCATTTTTCTTCATTTTAATCCAAAAACCTATTTTTCTCAATAATTCAAGCATAAACTATGTAGTAGTTGAAGCAGCGGAAATTGCAAGATATTTGTCCTCGTTGTGCTGCTTTTTAAATGCAGCTGATAAATCAGCCGCTGTGGTCTTCAGCTGCCTGGTTCTCTAGGGAAGGGACAGCCCATGTGTAAGCAAGATTGCTGGAATTTTTAAGAACTATATTTAAAGTGCTTCTTTTGCAGACTGTTTGTTATCTAAGGAAGTGTTATGTTTTACTGGTCTTACTGGCAGGACTTGGAGATAAAAGGGGCGTCTGTGATGGGGCCTAGGAAACTCTTCCTGACATAATTTTCCCACATACTTTACTGACTACTAGAGCATCCCAAAAAGTGGAGTAAAAATACCCTAGCTTACCTCATACGTTATTGAAATGGTGAGAGTCTTAGTTACATAGCTTAAATACATTTTTTTCATGAGAAACAGTGGATGAAAGATAGCCTCTCTTAATGTTTTTCTTGAAATGTTTCTAAAATCAAATAGCTTTTTACTCATGAAAAGTTGAAGCTCTGTTTTACTATAATGGTTTGAAAATGCATATTCCACCTGGTTGTTTTTTATTATTATATTGAAGAACTGAAAACTTCATGGAATTAAAAATTATTTCTGTGGAATTAATTCAGATGTACAGAGTGGGATGAGAGCATGGTGATAGGTGGCAGTGCATAAGTTATATGAATGAGAAGGCAGCTCTGTCGCATGTGTCTGTTGATTCTCAAATCTAACAGGTGTTTGATCTTCTAGCAGTCAATGAGCTTCCTACAAATATAGTGTGCAGTGTTGGTATTTTTGTTGCACACATGACAAAAGAAAATTGTTCCTGCTCATTTGTTCATCTGTAATGGTCTTTGCTCCTTGTCCTCCTGTGTTCCTATCCTGGATGAGGGGATGGGGGAGGGATTTATCAGATGTAAAGGCATTCAGAAGGCTTGGCTGGAATAGTGCAAACTGGTTCTGGGCATTGTTTTTGTCCCATAATATAGGAACATTTTTTTGCATGCAACTATTAGAATAATAATCAATGCAGTCATCAAAATGTAGTTAATTGTTACACGTGCATGGATTTTTAATAGGTAGGAATAACCAGAACAAGTAATCACTAGTTGTTTGCTCAGCAGAAGCATCAGTTTAAGAAAAACTCATGGCTAACATGATTTCTTTTTCTTCCTTCAGGTTGGCTTGCTGGACCTGGAGTTGAATCAACTGACTAAAGCCCTGTTTTTGGCTTTAGTTGCACTATCAGTTGTTATGGTAACCTTGCAAGGATTTGTAGGCCCATGGTATCGTAACCTTTTCCGGTTCCTCCTGCTGTTTTCCTATATCATCCCGATCAGGTATGTATAAGAATGAAAGCAAATACAGTTGTCTAATTTCACTGAATGTGGCTTTCTTGAAATTTATACGTGCTTCTCATTGCAAAGGAAATTGATCTTATCAGGATGGTGAAGGAGAAGGTGCCAACAAATCTGCTGATTCTTGAAGGATCACTGTACAGAAAACAATACTGTTGTATTTTTTTTTTGTATAATGTTCATCTTGCTGGAGTAATCAGGATATCTAATCCTTTACTAGCATAAATGTATTAATAAGGATACAATCTTGGTATACTTGAGAACGTGGTTTTAGGAAGCGTAGAGTTGAATGAACCATTAAGTATGTTTTGGAATTTTATTTTTAATGCCTTAAATACTGAAATGGTTCCGTTTCTCTGGTTAAAATACAGATTTTTTTACCTCAATAATGATTAATTTAAATTGAATGGCTGAGTAATGTAGGTGCGCTTTTACAATGTAAGGACTTTTAACATGTGTAACCAAGTAGAGACTTGCCCTGAATTAATTAATTCATTAAGCATGAGTACTGTATATTCAAATTGCAGATAAACTGGAACAAGAAATAATATCCGCGTGTGTAATCAAGTCTTCTGTGGACACAGAAGTGAGAACACTGACTCTGAAATGAATTCTTTTCTTTGCAAAATAGAAATACTGTCTCTGTTAAAATACCCAGTGTTTAGATTAATGTAGTTGTTAATTTTAGATGCTCTCTAGGACTCTTCAGTTGGATGTGTCATTCAGTAAGCCTAGTGACTAGCCACAGAGTTAGCAGCATCTAAAGTGCAGATAGGTTTAAGCCCTGCCTCCTCAGGCATGCACACAATACTTAAGTTGATGTAGTAAAGGAAAAAAAAATAACAGGAGAATTTCATTATGCATTTTAATCTGAGTTTACATTACTTATGTGTTACTGTGTTCACATTTTTTAAGTACATGTCTGTATGAAGGAAATGGTATCATATTTGACCAATGGGATACTCAGGAAACCTTTGTCTTAATGTTTTATAACTTAAAGGACTTATATTTTTATAGTACTTTTGTGTTGCAAGAGAAACTGATTATGTTGGTAAGTTGAAAGAGAAACTGAAGAATCAAAATTTTGTGGTATCTTTCTACACACTGTCATTGTCATAACTCCCTTAATGCTTGTATGATGCTGTCCAGGTTGTCTTGTTATTTTCCCCATACACGTGCAGTTACTGAGTTTTAAGCAATTTATCCACGTGAAGAGGCAAAAAGGGCTCCATTCCAGTGATTTAGTCTACATATTGCTGGAAGATGCACTTTAAGACTTCCAGGGGAAGGGAAAAATGAGCTAAGGATATAAAGGATCACTGTGTTCTTCCATAATAAACATAATAAGGCCAAAGTTATGTCTGTCTTTTAACTGTTTTAATATCTTTGTTATCAGATGCGAGAGGATTAAGAGCATATAGATGGTGTAAGTAAATTTGACTTTGTATTGCAAGTTCAACACATGCCATTGAAAAAACATGTTCATTGAGCAGCTCATTTTCAATGTACGAGTTGCTTTGTGGACTTGTGAAATAGCTCTTCTCCAAAAATAATTTCTAGGATACATCTAATCCAATTTTTCAATTGCTTGTGGGAGAGAATATACAAAGTCGAAGTATTACAGGATGTGATTAGTTTAGTTCTGAGATGGGCCATGTAGTTACTCTCTGGAAGATTAGACAGGAATCTGTCAGAGAATGCTTTTCTCTATAGAGGTTTATCTGTTTCTATACCAAATTTTCTTCAACCTAGGTCATTCATAAATACAGGGTTGCTTCCCACACTGTCAGCAAAATAAACAGCTTGGTCATGCTGATGTTTAAATATGACTACACTTCTCTGCCTTTCTTCTGGATGTTAAGCAGGGAAATGATTTAATTTTTAGGCTGTATTTGGAATGTGAACTCTTGAAGATGAAAATTACAAGGCTAATGACATGGAAGCACCAGGTGTTGTCCTCTCATTATTTTTAGATAGCTATATGGGGAAAATAATGAACTTTTCAGAGGTAAAAGAAATGAACATGGGAGATCAGGATTCAGTGGTAGAGGCAAAGCATATCTGAATTCATGCACACATGAAATGTGTTGATTGATAGTTTTAGAGAATTCAGAAAGCTTCTAATCAGGGAGCTTTTTTGCAGTTGTGTTTGGCTTCTGGTTTGCATAGCAAGGGAAAAATTCCAGGTATGCAATAAAAATAATTTTCCATGGCTGACATATTTGGTGAAGATTATCAGAAAGATGATCTTAGAGTTACTAGAGTTTAACTGATCTCTGTGCAGTCTCTCCCATAATTAGTAGGAAGAGGAACTTTTTTTTAGGTGCTCTGGGAAGAAGCTGGTTCCTTGTGATGCAGCTGCATCCTAAATACTCCTCTAGATCAATGTTGCTTCACTATGTGCAGAGAATTACTGTGGAGGTTTTAAGACTTTGGAAGTATAAACATAAGGCAACTGTAAAAAAACCAACAACACAACAAAACAAAAAACACCCCAACAACCAACAACTACCCACCCCTCTTCTCTAAAAAAACAGTTCCCAACATTGCACATGTTCTGTAGCATGCAGGGAATTGAGCAAAATGGAGAAAAAGTAGTAGTAAACAAACATCAAAAGTTTAGCCCATTCTCTGAATTGCTTTTAAGTTAGAACCATAATGCACAAAATGTTTTGAACATCCTCACACCCCCAGAAATGTTTGACCCCTAAAAATAATTCTGTTACTGACATTTTCTTTTCCTCTATGGAGGAAACATAGCCCAGGGAGACTCCATAAGCAATCTGCTGCCCTAAAAAGTTAAGCTATTTTATTCTTAAGATTTATCAGGAAAGGAGGATGTAAAGCAAGTCCTTGACAGACTGTCCAAAACAAAATAAATCTCTCTAGGATTATGCTCACCCATTCTCTGAATTTTTCCATGTTCCTTGGTATTTTCATGCCTTTTTTTTTTTTTAGTAGGCTGTAGCCAGTTTGAGATGCATTAATACATATCCACAGATTCCTCCAGTGACCCTGAGACCATTTCATTACTTGTTTTAAATAAAATCACTGATTGAAATACATCGTCCATCAGTTTACAAGATCTTGTCTGACTGTATCACCTAGTACAGCTGTCGTGTAGCAAGCTAGCAGGGAGCATGTGTCCTCAGGTATTGTCCGTGCTGCTGCTCTTTGTGATACCAGTGTGGAAGTTCCTGGGCCTGTATTGTGGCGTTATTTTTTTCATGCTAATGAAAAGCCAGTACCTCAGGTGGGTGAAGGTGGGTAAATTTGACATATTTATATATGTTATCTCTTACCTGGTTATCCAGTTTAACTCTATTATGATGGGTATAGAGAAATTCTTTTTAATTTGATGTAGAACCGATAATTACAATATACATTTAAAATTCTGATACAAATCATGCAAATCTTGAGGGGTTTTTCCTTCTGTTTTTGCAGCTACTAAATTGGTCAATTGTTTTAGTTTTAGTTTTGCTTTTTAAAAGCTGTCGGAATCATAGTTGCACATATCTGTATTTTTAAGTGTAAGAGAATAGAAAAGTCTTTAATCAATGTGGGATGCAAGTTACTGCTGTCATCTACTACTGAAATGAAAATTCCGGTGTATATGGGTGCAGGAAAGATGGTTAGAGAGCCTTGCCACAAAACAATTCTGTTCTTTCCCTTGGCCTTTAGTTGCAGCATGTCTTCATCAGCTCACTTGGGCTGTCATAGCAATGATTCAGAAAGCCAAGGCTGAAGAAAAGGCTAGCCTTAGTGATGGTACTACCCCTCCAAACTGGATCCCCTCCACCACCAAGTAGTGTGACTTTGTTCATTCATTGTCCAGTCTTCTTCAACAGCTTGAAAGACAAAGTGAGTTGCACTTTGACTTTCTTTTGTTTAAAAAGAAAAAAGGTATCCAGGAAAGTTTTTCAAGATAATGAAAATAATTTAGGCCAAGCAGTGTTTGATGACATTGCTGCTTCACATATACAGGTATGTGAATGCTGTAGCTGTGTGCTTCTGCTTAACTGTTAAGGAATATAGAGGATTTACCATAAAATGATAAGGTATTGACTGGGGATCTGTTAAAAGTGTGTATGACCCAGGCTCTATATTTAGTAGCAGTTTAAAGCTTTTTAGGAGGATCCCTTAGTTTAGTGTGAACAGAAGCTGAAATGTCTCTTGTCATTTCTTTTGGACACCTCAAGGCTCCTGGTTACGGAGCCATTCTGCCAAAAAGAGGCTGTCCCAAATGTCTGGAAGGAACTGCCTTGCACTTAAATAGCAAAGTTTTGGTGTACTACCTGGCTCCTGGCTCCTTCTGTTTCTGGGTCTTAAGGAGAAGCATTTAAAATAAATCCTTCAAGTTATATCAGTCTGTTTTCAGGGGCAGTGAGGAAAACACTGCTAGGAAGTTTTATGTCTGAAATTCATTAATAGCCAATCAAATTCCAGATCATACAGATATGGGATGTATTCCTGAGATTCAGGGAACTCACACCTATGCAGACAGTCTAAGAGCAGCAAGCAGCTATGCTGCTATCAGTCATATTGTAGTTTCTGCTGTCCTTGTTGGAGCTCTGATTTTTATAACGTATAGATGTGAGGGTATCAGTATGTGTAATCTCAGATATAGGGACAGATATATATTAGATATATGTTGCAAAGGTTTCAGTGCAGAAGAGCTGAAGAGCTACTTGCAGAGTAAAATAAAAAGGCTTAAGCAAGTGGTTTAATACACATTTAGTGTGTTGTGCTTTTATACCATATCATGATATATAATGCAGTCTGTATAGAGACTGAAAAATATTATGTGAGGCTTCATGATATTTTACAAATCAATTTTGCAACAGGAGCTATGCAGATTCTCTCTTATGCTAAGACTCAGTCTTAAGGGGTCAAGTACGGTGCTGTACTACAGCCTGAGCTAGCTTTATGATTTACTTAAAATGTCTGATATGCATGCTACATAAGGAAAGCATAAAATCATGAAATTATTTCGATTGGAAAAGACCTTTGAGATCATCAAATCCAACTGTTAACCCAGCGCTGCAAAGTCCGCCTCTAAAATATGTCCCCAAGTGCCACCTCTGTGAGTCTTTTAAATACTTTCAGGGGCAGGGAGTCTGCCACTTCCCTGGGCAGCTAGTTCCACTGCTTGGCAACAGTTTTAGTGAGGAAATGTTCCCCAATACTCCATGTTGAGCTCCCCTGGTGCAATTTGAAACAGTTTCCTCTTGTCCTGTCACTTGTTACTTGGGAGAAGAGACCTACCCTCACCTGACTACAACCTCCTTTTGGGTAATTGTGGAGAGTGGTAAGGGCTCCCCTGAGCTTCCTTTTCTCCAGACTAAACACCCTCAGCTCTTTGAGATGCTCGTCATATGATTTGTGCTTCAAATCCTTCACCAGCAGCCCTTCTGGATGTGCTCCAGTCCTCAGTGCCTTACTTGGGAGGCAAAATTGAATACAGGATTCGAGGTGCAGTCTCACCAATGCGAGTACAGAGACACTATCACTGCCCTGGTCCTGATGGCCACGCTATTGCTGATATAGGCCAGGATGCCACTGGTCGCCTTGGCCACCTGGACACACTGCTGGCTCATGTTCAGTAGCTGTCAACCAGCACCTCCAGGTCCTTTTCTGCTGGGCACTTTGTCCCAAGCCTGTAGCACTGCCTGGGGTTGTCGAGACCCAAATGCAGGCCCTGGCACTTTGACTTGTTGAACTTTATTCAGTCAACCTCTGCCCATCGATCCAGCCTGTCCAGACCCATGTGTAGATCCTTCCTGCCCCCCAGGAAATCAGCACTCCTGAATAATTTGATGTCCTTCACAAACTTACTCAGGGTGCACTTGATCCCCTCATCTAGATCATTGATACAGATATTATTTAACAGGACTGATCCCAATGCTGAGCACAAACAGTTTAAAAAAGAAGTCATTTTTTTTAACTGATCTATTGTAGTATATCTCTCTCCTTTCTAATCTTGCAACATTGCCTATTTGCTCCTAATTGTTTTTCTGTTTTTAATCTAATGGTATTACAGCAAGTAATGCCAGATTTGTGTGGAATATACAAAATTAATTTATGTTTTAAAAATTATTTGTATTAGACCTCTAATGTTAATGTTGTTACCTTTGTATAAGAGGCCTAATGAAAGGAGGCATCTGACCTGATAAATGTGATAATCACAAAGAAACATTTTTAATAGGAAGCAGTTATTGTTACTCTGAGAAGAATATGCTACATTTCTTGTCCAAAGCCGCTTGTTTGACATGTTCTATTTGTATTTTGCACTATTCTGTGTTTTCAACCTGTAGGAAATTCATAGATTAATTTTTTCATTAATTATTCGCCAGATTTCCTCCTGAGTTTTAAATTCTACCTGTGTTACAACATGTAATTATCTGTACCTAGGTTGCATGTGGCCCTTGAAAAACTGCATGTGCCACAGGCACTATAGCAATACAGGGTTGATATGCATTTTTTTTTTTTGCCATACATATTTAAGTATAAATGTGTGGGATTGACTTCTCTTTTAAAGTTACATTCATTGCCTTGGTTTTATGCAAAGTGCTGCGTGTACCTTCTTTCATTTTCTTTTATATGCTTACGTAGTAGACAAAATTTAGAAAAACTAGTACAAGAGAGCTATTGGTAGCAATTATAAGCAAACAAACATGGTTCTAAGGCTCTCCTTGGAAGTATCATATAGATAACAGAGAAAAGTAAATAAAAACGTATATAGTGGACAAAGCACAAAGGTATATTATATTCCGTTTTCCTCACCAAATAAAATATGAGAGGTGGGGAACTAGGAAAAATTAAAGGGATCACCTGTGGATTGATTTTTATTTATTTAGATCTTAATATAATATTGTGCTTAAATGAAGTAACTTCTGTTTTGTTTTATTTTTATTTCTTTAGTGACAGTTAATAGAAGTTACCAGGCTCCAAAAGTCACTTTCTGTGAAGATTTAACTTTCCACGCACGTTGAAGTTAAAGTATTTTAGTTGTTTCTTGACCAATAATTTTAAAATTATTCCATGGTTTTTTTCTAGATTGTGAATAATACATATATCTGTGTATAGTTTATGGCTGTTTCAAGAAAATAGGGGTATGTCAACGTTAGGGGGTGTAGCCATAGGAGATTTGGTACAGTTTTGGATACTAATAGGACCCAAATATCATCCTCAGTATTATCTTTAATAGAAAGAAGTCCTGAAAATAAAAAGACCATATCTCAATTACTTTGTTTATTTTAAAATTAATACTACTGTGGATACTCTTACTGTATCTGGAGTTTTGGCAGGATTTTGGTTTTTTGCTACCAAACTTCTACATATACAGAACTACTCAGGAAATTCAAATAAAACTACTATATAATTTTGATTCAAAATCATACCTGAATTTTATTGGGCACAATATGACTTTGTTCACAAAATTGTCTTTGCTAGCTTCATTAGGTCTTAATTGGTTTTCACTGAGTCGTGAATGGTAGAATGTTTCTGGAATATCTAAATGTATTTGTCAGCCTTTCTCAGTGAAGGCCCTTGCTTATTGGCAAATTTGTCCATTTTGACAAAAAAAAAAACCCAAAATCAAAAACCTTTACAAAGGGACCTAATGTCATTACAATTTGGGAAAAAAATGGGATTTAGAAGTCATGTGAATATGAATGTTTAACCTAAAACACTGCAGTTGTTTTTGAAGGAATAAAAGCAGAACTACACATTTTACTGTTTACACATTTTTAATGTGTAGTAAAAAGCAGTGTGGATTCTGCAGTGTTGTGTTATTTAGTTGTTCTGAAGCTGAATTGCAGAGAAGTGCCACCCTGGCTCTTAATGTAATACATCCCCAAGTTGGATAGAAATTGCCTTAGGTTTGCCTGCTCTAGGGTAACTAGAGGTGTGCTGAGGTTCAGAGACAAGAAACTTGGTGTTATTGTGTTCGTTCAATACCTATTCTCTGCAACAGCCTTCGAATACCTATATTAACATACTGTGCCTAAATATTTCACGTTAATTGGTTTGCTAAAAATTAGTGTTACTGATGCAACAGTGTGCTAATGCTACGTTGGATGCTGTTCTGTGCATTTTCATTAATAACTCGTGGTTTTGAATTGGATTAAATTGAGAAGGGTTTAAAAACTGGTGAATTTAAAATGGTTTTGTTTGTATAATGAGTTTCTTGAAGTCCTCAAAGAATTTCTGAGAAATTATAATATTATCAGGCACTGAAAATAGCTTTTGGTTGAGTAAGCTTAGTGTCTCCTGGTTTTACTGTGCAAAAATTCTTGGACTTTTCAGTGAAGTCCTGTTGGAGAGTTTTTTAGTTTCAAAAGCAAACTCACTGTTAATAGGCTGTCATCATTTTTAGTGTTACCTCAGTGTCCATACTGTGCTAAGTGATAACTGCTAAGAAAATATGTCCTTTAAGACAAAAGACATCAAGTGAAGGAAGTCAGAACAGAATACAATCTACAAATTTTAGAACTAATACTAAAAGAAGTATGTATAGCACTCATTTTTATTCCTATGTAATTCTTTATTCGTCTTAACAATTTAAGCATGCACACAATATCTCACTGTGTGCCAGAAAGCTGTCTTGGACCATAGGAGTCATTGGGCAGATGTTATTTCTCTAGAGGCTAGTGGTGCCAGCATTCTATTAGGTCCATCAGCATAAAGGGGTTATGCTCTCTTCCACTTAGCAGTGCGTGCTGGAAAGCTAGAGTAATTCCTAAAATGCCTTGATGCTTTGAAATACATTTCTCCTCACTGCTCAGCAAGAGAATCTGGGGTCTTTTTTCCTTTTTTTTTCCTTATCTTTAAATTATATTTGAGATTATAGTTAAATGCATATAGAGAGTTTTTAGAACATCAAAGCCAAGTGACACACATGCTTATAAGAGATGCAAGTGAAGATATGAAGTGCACTTCAGCTTTGTGAGACTTTTCTGATTTAATCTTACTGAAGTACAGTTTTTCCTATCTGAGTGACTTTTGGTAGAGCAGCCACGTGGATGTCTCTCTGTATCTGCCGTGTACTGGAGACTGCAATGCTTAAATAGAGCATTCATCTCAGAATTCATGTCTTGGTAGCCCAAGCCCAAAAAAAATGTAGCCCAAATACCTCTTGAAGTGGTATGGTGAGCAGTTTTCATCCTTCAGTTAATCCGCTTGCTCCTGGCTGGAGCAAATGTCTAGCTGTTCTGAAATACAGTAAGTGTGCTTGTGTTTCTCTTGTCAAGCTAGACAAGAGAAACTTGTACTTGACTGGCTAACTAGCAGGTTCTCCTCCATATGGAGGAGTCAGGTTCTCCTCCATAAGAGGAGAACCTGACTCTGTTTCAGTCTCAGGTGTCTTGCTTGTTTTTTTATATTAACTCTGAAAGTTAATAGACATGCATAATACAAATACAGGTTGCTCAGTATTTGCTCTGGAGTGAGTAAGATAGGGTAAAACTGTAGTTAACCAGTGTGAGGCAAGTTACTTCCAGTATTTTTCTTCTCATATTGTAGTATTTTCAGTAAAAAGAATCTGGTAGTCCTCCTTCAGTTGTCTGCCCTTTTTTTATATATATTGGCATGTCTGAAGAGAGATGAAGTTAGGCATGATATTGCAGAACTAGTGAGGGTCTATCACGAGGTAGAAGGATGGTTTTAGTACGAAAATAAGAGGTAGTTAAAGTACAAAATACAATCTTGAATGGACAAGAATCTTGTATCTTTTTGTGCTGCAACATGCATTGTCTTCTGCATACAAATTCAGGAAGGTGGGGGTGTGGAATAAATTTTTTTTCAGTATGTGTCAAAATTTCAGGTATCCTCACAGTTCTAGGTAAATGCATCTCTTTTTTATGTGACGGTGCAATTCGTGGCTCACTGTTCCCTCCACTGTTACCTCAGGTAATTCACAGTCTGTTGCTGTGATTGCAAGATGAAGATGAAAACTCTTCGTAGCTGCTCTTTTGTTTATGGTGTAAAGCAGCACGTCAGGACTGTTGAAAAAGGTCTGAAGTGCATTAGCAGTATTTTGACCTTGAACAGTTTTGAGAGTCATGTTACTGTAAACCAGTTGCTTAACTTGCTACTGTCCTACCTGTTCTTTTCAGTATTTCTGTTAAAGCAGAGTCAAGAGAAGTGAACATGTGCTTATTTCTTACTCACTGCTCCTCTGACATGGTGGCAGGAACATGGGGAATAGCTAAAAAAAATTAGCATTTAAATCTTTTAGAACAAGGTGGCATAGAGTTTTGAGTTGGAGCGTTTAATTTTGGGAAGAGCAACGTGGTTAAATTTATCTCTTACCAACATGACTGAAGACTTTTTTATTATATCATAGGAATACAAGGTGCAAGGGTAGTTAATTCTTGTATGATGTAGACATGATAATATCAACAAATGAATGTGCAGACAGAGTGAACTGGAAAAAATAATTCTGATTTTTGCACTTCTATGTATAGTCAGTAAAACTTGCTGCAAATTGCAAATTTTCTACTAGAGAGTTACCCAAAGGTTATTTATTGCTGCTGGCAGGCTCCAGCCCCATTGCTATCACATGAGGGTGCATTTTGCTGCTTCAGCAGTTCTCTTCTTGCAATAGACCCTCTGTAGCTACATTTTGGGAAGGACAACAACCTCATTGATTGGTTGGGAAAAAGTTGACAAATATAATTGTACTAACCTAAAGAAAAAAGGTTGTTGGGTTTTTTTTTAAAAAATGATGATCTGAAGAGGTACAAAAATATTTATAAGTTCACATCATGAAGAAAACATAGGTGATGTTTGGTTGTTTTAGCAGACAAAAATTGTGATTTGAATAGTGATCTGTTCTTGTTATACATTACTCTTATCTGTACAAAAGTAGTAATGTAATTATGTCAAGAATCTCCACAAAGTGTTGCAATCTGTCTCATGCAAAATGCATGATATTGCATTTATTTGTATTGCAATATCTTCTAGAGGTCTGGGATGGAGCCTGAATTTCTGATGTGATATGTACTCTACAAACACATAACAAAAGCCTTGTTCCAAAATTTTGGTGCACGTAGATTTAAGATCTATTTTTTTCAGGTATCCTAAAAAGAGCTTCTAGTTTTATTTTTTTTGTTATAACTTTCACTTTGCCTAATATTCACACTGATTATGGTATAAATTTCCTTTGCAGTTTACGTGTGAACTTGGACATGGGTAAGGCAGCCTATGGGTGGATGATTATGAAAGATGACAATATTCCTGGAACAGTTGTTCGAACTAGCACCATACCAGAAGAGTTGGGACGATTAGTTTATTTACTAACGGATAAAACAGGTATATCAGGTTACAATTCTGAAATATGATACTTTTATAAAATTTCTAAACTTTATACTGTATTTGAATATGCTAACGTAAGAGTAGATTTGGACTACTGATTTTTGTTTTTCAGTAAAGTTTTAAGCATGTGCTTGAGGACTTTGTACCAGTGGCTTAGGTAGGCCAGTACTTACATGCTAAAGTCAGTATTTGGTAGTAATCTGATTTATTGCTGTGGGAGCACTCCTTCTGTAGTAAGAGGACGCTGGATTGCATGAGAAAGAGCACCACATATCTTACTCTGAAAAGACTCTGGAATAAGGAGTCACTCAGGATGCTGTTTTATTCTGCACTTCATTTCTACTGCAATATTGTGTGATAATAACAGTTAAGAATAGCCTTTGAGAAAGCAAGTAATTTCCAAAACAAGTCATAACACCAGCTTCCAAAATTAGATCTGCTGTCATTATGAAGTTAGTTGCTGTTTAAGTTACAAAGGCCAGTTCTAGAGCTGCTGAATGATTTAATTTTCAAAACTGTAATCTGTTACTCTACCTCACCTGGTATACTGGAACCTGCAACCTTTACCAGGATCAGAAGGTAGGTACCAAGTATGTGAAGTAGTAATAGCTTGTGTTATGCTTTCTTGGTTCTTTCTGAGATTGAATAAATCATTTCTGGTAGATCTGCTGGGTTTTTTAAGGAGCTGAACTTTTGAACTGAGAAAGTTGTTTCCCAAAAAGCTGAAGAATTCTTTTAGTGGTTTGAAATAGAATATAGTTTAAAATCATGAGAAACTGTTGGGAAGAGCAGAGGTTGACCTCTGTTATACTGTTCAGAAAGCATAATACACAGTTGATATCTCCTTCTGTTTAAAATAGTTCCACATTTTCTCCCATGCTGAACACTTCCATTACTGCATATTTTGAAGTGAAATGTAAATGTAATATGTTGTCCCATTTTTAAAACACATTTTCATTTTTTTTCTATAGATACGTATGTTATCCTATACATGTCTGAATACTGTTCCTCTATTTTGTAAAAGATGAAGTCAACTACCACCTTTCTTAGTATGTAGAAAAGTGTATTGCTAATTATAGTGTGGTAATCCTTCAAAGCAAGTGAACAATTCTTTTAACAAGTTTTATTTCAGTTAGCTAATGATTTCTATGTATTTGAAACTACTTAAGGATTTTAATTGCACCCTTCATCATGATAATTTATGTAACTTTGAGTGCTGTCACACTGAAGACTTGAAATATGTAATTTACAGCATATGTTTGGAAAAAGAGAAGTATGTTCTAAAATAATGAATTTTCAAAACAATGTAGTAGCCCAGAACACTACTTGCCCAGAGTACTACTTTGTAAGCAAAGCCAACATCTACTTTTTCAACTTTGCTGAAAGAGATTCCAGTTACCGTACTAACCTGAAAATACAGTTCAATCTACTTACAGTCAGACTGCACTGAAAATTTTAGGTCTTGCTTAATAAAATACGGTTTGCTCACACAACTCTATGATGCAGGGATTATATTCTGACTTTAGTGACCAGCTTGTATTCTGAGGCATAAGAATCAGTATATTATCTTCTTTTCCACAAGCTATAGGTACCTACTACCCTGTTTGAGAATTAGAAGATTGTTTGAAAAAAAGGAGAAAAAAAAAAGCTACCGCTGTTCTGCTTCTAGGAAAACAACCAGTACACAGTGTAAAAACAAAGTTTTTCTCCTTTAAAAAAACCAAACACCCAAACCACAAAATCCCCCATAAAAATTAGTGATACTGGATTTTTCAAAGCAAAAATATCGTGTTATATCCATAAATCTTTGAAAGGGTACATTTTATTGACTTGCATATACAAAGAGGGAAAACCCTCTTATGCTTCTGATGGGTTTTTTTGTTTGTTTTCAACCTACATCATGCCACTTACAGTCACAGTAGATTTGTTTAAATTTAAGAAGCAGCACTTGTATTCTGTCCTTTCAGAGTGCATACTTAAAAGGGGCTAAATAGGGGGCTAAAAGGGGCAACTGTTAAAAGGCTTTTACCAGACAATATGTTTTATATAGTTTGGAAGATAACTGGCATTCAACCTCAAAGGCTTTTCAGAAGACTAAAGTCTACTGAGCTCTGGTGAAAAGTCTGAATTTGTACAGTAGTAATGTAAAAATGAAGATAAAGGCTGTATTCTAGGGCAACAGTTCCAGAGTGTTTTGGAAAGAAACAGAATCAGCAGTCTCACCCTATGACATTTTATCCAAGTGCTAGCTGAAAGCTGATGTAAGTGAAAATAAACCAGTAGACATCACCAGCTTCAGACCACTGACTGTGGACTTGCAGAGATGGGAAACACTGGTCTATTTTATTAATCTTAAATGCCCTGCAAATTTTAAACTATTCTCCATTCTGGACAAACACATCGACTGTGTACTTTTTACCCAAGTATACTGGTAGCTACTTCCAGTTTCCTTTCCTGAATACATTTTTCTCATTCTGCATTTATGATAAATGTGAAATGTACCATTTGGTAGTGAGCAAAGTCTGTAGAGTTAATCCATGTTTGACATTGCATGACTATACACTGTTCATGAGAGCTGGCCTCAAGACTTTCTTGTTTGAATTTTCCTAGTCATATAAACCAGTTGATTCTGTTGTTTTGCCCACTTAAGGCCTGGCTGTCATATGAGAAAGAAGAGAATCAGTTTTGTAGCTATCTGTCCAAGTGGGTGCTACCTAAAAGCAGCACTAAAAGGCTGGTTTAGTTAAATGTAAACAGGTGACATTTTTCTCAGAACTGAAAATGAAAGGGAATCCAGAGAACCGTCTGCAGAAATCTTATATTGTGGTCCAAGCTTCGCTGGAAATGATTGAGAATTAGTTGTTGAGTCTAAGGAGCATTGCATTACTAACATAATTGCAAGGTAGTCCTTTGTATGATTGTAAATTGGGTTTGTGCTTCATCAATAAGCTTTTTGACAAGAAGCGTCCATCACAGTGGCTCTCTCATTTGCCACAGTATAATAGAAAATGAAGTATCCCAATAATTGCATTATAGTTTCCTTATTGTGGGACAAGAAAGCAATGTGGTATAATTAGGTTTGATTGGAGTGCATGTTTCCGGTAAGATCTGAAATTAATGATGTTGCTATAGTGACACATCTGCGGCCACCAGTGCGTGAAACATAAAGTAATTCATTCGACAAGAGAAGACATCTGTTAACTGCAAGGATGCAGAGCATATTGACACTGACCAGAAATACTAGACGTTATGTGATAAATGAACAAATGATGCTGAAACAGGAGGACAGATAATTTGTACTTAATCTGCTGGGAGAACTTTAATCTTCTCACTGGTTGCATTTGACAATGCCATTGTTTAAAGAACAATGCTGCAGAGAACTCATAAATTTTAAAACTTAACTCAGGGTGCAGCCTATTAAAGCAATACATTAATTCCTTTGTTAGGGAGTTTTTATCTTCATGTAGAACAAAGCCATTACTAAAAACACCCACTAAAACAACAGGTTTTTTAGGACTTACATTTTAATTATAGTATCCATTACCCATAATGCCATGTTGTTTGGACTTGAATCACATATAAGTTTGATAGAAAGGCATCATCCGTTGTGGCGAGGGCCAGGGGGAGGGCATTTTTCGCGAGCGTGATAGCTCATCTTCTCTAGGCATTCAAATCATGAAAGAAAAATAAAGATATTTGGTAATATTTAATGAACATTTTTGTTGATTAGTATGTGGCAGACCTTCTGCTGTTCATAACAACTACCAGCGTGTTCAGCTAAAACAAATGCATACAGTCTTCCAAACGTAGTTATTTACTAATGCATGCACTTGTATTTGAGTTCTGTAATTAACATTTTAGCGGGTATTTGGACCAAATGAGATACTTACAGATGTAATGGTTGAGCAGATGCATAGAGCAATGGGATTCTTGATTTTTCTGGTAAAGCCCTGCGTTAAAGGTTGGTGTATATGGGCTTTTGTGTCAAATGTGCCTGATATAATGTACTATTAGACAGTGAATTTCAGTAATTTTTCTGAAAATTAATCTTTTTATTTTATGCTCTGAGTCTTTAGCTCTTCAACATAAGCAACTATAGAGAAAGATTAATTAAAAAAATGCTGATGGAATAACATCTTTCCCTTTACTTAGATATATATATACGCTACTGCTTTCATACTTCCTCTCCCTCTGATTTTTAGTACCACTGGGTTTGCAGGGTGAGTAGAGCAGACTATGAATGGAACATGTTGATGGACAGATCCTACAGGAAGCTTCCAGACATAGACTCACAGAAAATCAGCCAGAAGAATCCTCACTTTGTGTCTTCTGTTGGACTCTCATAGACTGAAAATACATCGTGTATCCAGTGAGCATGGATGCCACTCTTATATACTAGTATTGTGCTTGTGGGAGGCAGGAAGCACAGAGAAAATATATACTAATATTCATAACTGTGTTACCTGTTACCTCTACTGTTACTGTCTGGCCAGGAAAGAATAAACATAGCTTAGCTATCTTTTCCCTCATTCTTAATGGGCTGTACTGGGATTTATTTGGATTGAGGTTTTGTGGTGGTTATGTTTATGGCCTCTTTATAAGTGGAGCAGCTGAGTGAGCAGACCTATTCTATATATATTTACCATGAGTTTTTTCATCTTCTTTTTAGATTCTGTACCAGGTTATATTTTTTCTAGTGTTCACAGAAAGAATTTGTATCTCCAGATTTTTACCAACAATCTAATTACTAGGATTGCTGGACCTGATCTCCCTAAAAGTTTCCATAGAAATGCTCACATTTACCCTGACTTTTTATCCGTTTAAGCAAATGCTTCAAACAAAATACTTATATTTTATGAAAAGTTACCCTCTTAATTTCCTATAAAGTTATTAATTCCTCTACTGTATATATTTTCTTGCTTTTTCTTGTTTTGAACTTTTTAGATAGTTGGTATTGCTCCAAATTGCCATCTAGTAATGGCAATAATAGGATCAGAAAGATCTGCATCTGCTTCTCAAAAAACAACAACAAAAAAAAATCTCTACTGCTCTGTTGTGAATCACATCTGTTGCCACCCAGGGAATGATGCCTTCAGGACTTTTTCCTTAGAAATTAATTTCCTCTTTGCCTGCTTTACTCTGTGTTTAATGATACAATTGTAGGGGGGAAAAAAAAAAAAGCTCTTGGCCTCATTAAAGAACACACTAAATTTTTCTCTAGCAGTGCTATACTAACTTTTTTTGTCAGGCTATTTTCCTTGTGTGGTACCTCCATTTCAGAGCAAAGTTCAAGAATGTATAATAGTAGTAGATTATATGTTGACTAGCATAATTTCTGGGAGCTTTTCTAAAATAAGCGTTTTTAAAATTTAATAACTCTTTATATTAGCGATGTCCTGAAAGAAATTAAAAAAAATATTATTAAAAAAAGAAGGCTCTTTCACTGTTCTGTAGTACTTACCACCTTGAGCAGACTACAGAGCTTAGTTTTCAGTTGTTTTTCTTGTTCAAAAAGTACATTAGAAAATCTGCCTCTAGATATTTGAAGGGTTTGCATTTTGGGACAGAAAGCAGAAGTTGTGTTGTTTTGTCAAGGGATATTAGTTTTCAACTAAAACACTTAAATTTTAAGACAGAACGGCTGCTGGAGTTATAACATGATTGATTGACACTATATAATATCTGAACAAGTTGTTGGGAATGTTTCTGTCCTATTTTGACCTTTCATTCATTAGAAGAATTTAGAAGTAAATTCTTAATTTGCACACGTGATGAAACTTAATTTCCATGCGGATGGCTGAAAAAGTTGTATTTTGTTAAGGGTTTTTTTGCAGAAATTTTTGGAAGTACTTTCATAACTGCAACTGCCCCTGTTTGTCTAATAACACGTCAGATTATTATAGCTGTTCTTGAAAGTCTTACCTAGTTTTGAGAAGCATGAGCAAACAGTAGTTGTTGTTTATTTGTTTTTAATTAATTGTGGTTTGGATTACAGTTTTGTGTAGCAGGTAGATGTGGATTTTGCAGCCTCTTTTCCGGTGTCATACATGTTTCCTATTACCATAGCTGATAAAAAGGATTGTATAAATGATGTATAGGATGCAAGTATTGAATCAGGATTTCTGGAATGTTTATTTCCATGTCTTCACAAGTTGATTCTTTTTCCTTGCCTGTTTTTCCTAAATCTCCTTCTCTGATTGTTGCAAGATAGGAAAAGTCATACCTTTCTGTGCAGAAGCTTTTCTTCTCTGCTTGCTGAGAAAGAGTGGGTGGAACACAGAAATTTTCCACCTATCTACCTTTCCATCACCAAGCATGATATAGAGTTGGAGTGATTTAATGGTGTCAGAAGAAATAATCTTTCCATATAATAATCATAGGGCTAATTTTGTTTCCTGTTCAGTTTTCCCAAGCAGCAATTACAGAAATAGTGGGAAGCGGATTTGATAGTTGCCTGCTGTCTCACCTTTTGAGTAGCATTTAGTTTCACAACTCCTAGGGAGTGTTTATTTTATTCAAAGACTTGGCAAAGCTAAGGGCAGTGAGAAGATACTAGCATCCCTGGAAAGTAAGGAAGGTGATGCAGATTTGCTTGGAATGAATATTTTTGCAAAGTGGGTGGGTTTTGGTTTCACTTTCTTTTAGAAATGGAGATTTTAGTATATCATGTTTATTGGTAGAAGCTTTCATGTTTTTTATATGCAAACTGGAGATTAAATTTTTCTAGTCTCAAAGTAAAAAAAATTAATCAAATTTAACAAAAGGTCTCAATAGAAGTACAGCTCCTAAAGGCAGAAGAAGTAATTTCTCATGGTTTTGTATGATTACTGTAAAACAAAATAATCTTTTTCTCCCGTATATAAAAGTAACCAAAAATTTCTGATTTGCTAATTTTAGAGATCTGGTAAAGAGGGAATTTGGAATGATCATCTAGTACTGGTAAAACAGGAAGTTTTACTGTTTTTCACTGATAGTTCTGGCCCTAATAAGTGCATAAACTAGATGCTACTGGCCAGACGGTTTTGTTTTGCAAATAATAATAATAATAGCATATGTCATGTTTTTAGTCTTCTTTCCTCCTGTAGCTTAGCGTGTATTTTGGTGTACTGGGACAAAGATACAAAATAAAAATTGTCTAGATAAATAAAATTAGTATGAAATATTTTATTCTGCAGTATTTATTTACAGATTATTATATCCTCCATTTAAAAAATATTATAGAAGCTTCAAGGATGTCAATTCTGGTACCATGTTATGTTTATTTTTTTTATCATCAGATTTATGTATTTTAATGACCCGAAACTGTGTGGTTAAATATAAGAATAGCTTTATACTATATTAATTTGACTTTGCCTGAATAGTCATGGGAAAAAAAGTTTTAGGAAGGGCCATTATTAAAGTAATCTTTTGTGAGCTGACCATGGGAAGCTAGGCAGTAGTGACCTCTTTTTTGCCTCATATGCCCCATCATGGAAGGCAGAAGTCCCCACCCCTCAATTAGAGGTTTTTCAAACCAGAGGATGTGACTAGTTGGCAGAGGTGGATGCAAAGTGTCAGTCTGACTTGACACCCTGTAGTTTCTTACAAATGTGAAATGAGAACGGAAAACGCTGATTTTGTTCCTTCTGCCTTATTCCGGTTGGAGGCTGAATCTGTCAAATGTCAAGGTAATGTTAGGTCTTAATGACTGACTCTAGATAACAGTGAATGTGCCCATTTGCCTGAATGTCTGCCTTCATACACGAAGTGTGGGGGATATCTGTATGAATTTTGGTGTTTCATGGTTTTGTTTTCTTTTTGTTTAGATTTTCCGATACATGGTGCAAACTCTTGAGTTAGCTTTTGAGAGTCAGTTTCATCCACATATTGCAAATTCTATCTGTTGTATAAAAAGAAAAGTTTTTGTCTCCTTTCAAGTTTACCAGTTTAGTTATTGGAAAAATAAGCTTGCAGATGGAACCAGTGATTTCTTCCAGTATGACTAACACTGATCTTTCTCCACATACATGCCTTTCATTCAATTGATGCTAACTCATGATTCAGTCCTTCTTTCCAGAGGAAAGATTTGGGGATTGGGGTGTGGCCTTCTCGCAGTATTTTTCATTGCTTTGTGATATACTCCTCCTTTATTACAGGAACACTTACCCAGAATGAGATGATATTTAAGCGCCTCCACCTAGGTACTGTGTCCTATGGAACAGACACAATGGATGAAATACAGAGTCATATTATAAGCTCTTATTCACAGGTATCTCATTTCATAAATTATTTACCTTTAATATGAAGGGGTTTTTTTTAACATCATTGAAGCGTTACCTAGCAATTCGGGATGCTATGAAAGTTGTCATGTGTAGGTGTATCAACAAATATGATGGCAGGGAAAAATGTGAGACAGTACGTAGTTCTTTCCTGATTCTGAAGTTCCTCATGATACCCACTTAAAGGAATTTACTTTTCTGTTCTCCACTAGCAGAAATCTGTGTTAGCCTGTCTGTGCAGTCCTTCTCCTGCCAAATCATCTAGGAGTAAGCTATTTATTAGAGAGACTATAAATTACAAGGAAGTGTGCAGAACAACATGAAAAGTAATTATATCTTTGAAGATATTCATCAAGAATAGACATCGAAAAGCCACATTAATTGGTATAACCAAATAGTAAAACAGTAGTTGTCAAAATAAAATTTATACAAGCATATTTAAAAATTATTTTAGAAAAGAATCATTTCAAACAGCATAAAACTGGAACAGGATTGGGGGGAAAGTGTGAGAAAATGGAAAACTCCATATTGCTCGAGAGCAAAGTGTTCCTGTAATATGTGAGTGCTTGGTCTGGAAAGTGTACAAGAGAATTGTGGCTCCTCTTCTGTCTATGGGTCAGCTGTGGGACAAAGGAGGAAAGTGGAATTCTGCAAGCATTTCCCATGTATGTGAAATTTGGGTGCTTTCTGCAAACTTTCCTAAACACCTGGTTCTACTCTGAGGTTAAGATGGACTTTATACTTTAGTTTTTATTTTTATTCTTCGAAACAAAAAAGAAGAAAATTGACAGAAGGAAACAAATGAAAGGTTAACTAATATTTCTGTGTTGTTTACAGTGTGATGCTAGAAATTTATATAAAAATTCTTTTCTATACTTGGATACACAGACATGACTGGCTGACCCAGTTAAGTTTGTGGCCTGACTTCGTTTTCTGTGTCCTCATTTTCTCTTATAAAAGGATTGTAGGATCAACAATTGATTTGAATACTTAGTCATGCTGTGTTTTGAACTATGGCTCCCTTCTCATTTGCTTAAAATAAAAATAATAAAGTAATTTGACTCCGCACTGGACCCAGTCAATATTATGTAGCTTTTGGGAAGAGAGGCAGGAGGGAAAGCAGTGAAACGCAATACATGCTATAAGTTTTTAGTTTGCAACTTAAATTTCTTAATTATTTCCTATCTGAACAATTCAACAAATCCCTTCTTGAATTCTTTTCCTTCTTTCAACTTAATTCTTAGTAGGTATAGCCATGAATAGTGAGTGAGATACAATAATATACCTTGGAAATGAGATATAGAGCTCTTTGACCTAATGATCAGCAGCCCAAATTTGGTTCGGAATAGGTTACTGAAAGTAACTGCTACTGACTATGTTTATAAAAATCACCCAAACATACTTTTATTATAATGTGTCCTTTGAGTATTTACAATAACAACTGTAACAATAAATAATAATAGTTGACAGTCTTGAGCTGGCTCACCTAGGTCTGATTGAGTTTGAGAACTAAGCACCAGTGTTCTAGAGGAGGCATATTCACTAATACTGCTTTCATATTTTGCAGCTAAATATGCTCTTTGAAAAGAATTGCACAATTCCTGGAATTCTTACTACTTAAAGCTTTTACTAGTTTACTGTAAAATTTAACAAGTGGTACCCATGGTTACAAGTTTTTAGTAACTGTAACATACTTAAAATAAGTAAGAAATGTGAGGGAAGCCTTTTTTCTCAATTATGGGGAAAAGCTTTCCCAAATATAGGTTTGCTTTTAGTAGATGATGAAAAGAGCTTTCTTCAAACTTCTTTTTTTTCCAGCTTTATAAACACTACTTGAGGTTTAAATAATGCTTTAATTATGCATGTTTAGTAGCAACTCTTTGAAACAGAAGAATGATGGAGTCTTGGTAACAAACTAAGCAACTACTAAACAATTGTTTCAATCTGAAGAGTATGGTGAGGTTTATGATAATAGAAGCTGCCAGTTAGCTAGGCAGTGGTTCTTGTGTGACATTGATTTTATCCCTTGTTTGTGTTCTGTTTTATTATTACAGTGGACCTACTAGACTATTGTCATCTTAATGTAACACACAAATCTATTATAACCTGATTATATTTCCCCACTGGAAGCATTTTGTGATAGAGGGCATAATCTTTAATGGAATTTGTGTGAAATTAAATTATACAAGCATCAATAAACATAACATAATTCAGAAGGAGTAAATCAGCTTAATTTATTTGTGACTGTAATGGCATCAGCGTTAGCAGAATGCAAATGCAGAGGTTTAAAGCAGTAGCTGAAAAGCAGTGCCAGATGAGCAGAAAGTTAAACCCTTTATTAGACAACACTGTAATTTGATGGGCAGAATGTTCACGGTTCAGCAGATAGCAGTCAGGAGGAAAAAAGCATGGATTCTGAAAACATTTTCTGAGTTACCCTGGAGCTTTTGGTAGTACAGAAGAGCTTTTGGTAGTACTGCTGATATATTTAATCTACCGCCTTTTAAAAGAGAAAAAAGACCCAACCAGCAAAAAAAACAATAAAACCAACACCCTCCCAACTTATTTTCAACTAATTATAAGCATTTCAGAGGAAGATCAGTTCTGTCGTGTGCTCAAGCATTTCTGAAGGATAACATAAAATAGTGCTAGTTTAGTGACTATGCAATAGTAATGTGATCTTCAAAGATGTGTCAAACTTGTATTTTGCATGATTATTTTATTAGATTATTGCAGTCATATAAGGAGAAACACATTTCAGCCTGCAGCAAAAGCATAAAGCTGCATTAGTTCACAAATAATACAGAAATTGTGTAAGTTGCAAATTAAGTCAGAAATATTTGTATTTTAATTACTCCTAATATTTATACTTTAAAATGATCCTGCTTTTGTTCTTCTGTTCTCATCTCTTCTTCTGATCTTTTCTGAGCACCACAAGTGTGGTGATCTTTTAAAATACAGAGATTTAGGTGAAGATTTAAAAGAAAAGGTTTTCTCTTCAGTTTGATGGCACAGCTGAAGAAGAAAAACAAAACACCACCCTTGCAATTTTGTCTTGGTGTTTCTGAACTTATCCAGTTAGTTACTGGTTTAAATGGTTTGTTTATTTTTAAGAAAAGCCCAATTCATAGAATGTGAAGGACATTAAAGGACTATTGTGACAGATCACTGAAAAATGTAAAATCTGAAGTAAGGTAGGTGCAGTTTCTGCAGAATCCAGTCAGCCTCTTCAGCCCTTTTACTGTATACTTGTTTTCATTGCACATTTTTCAGTTGTCTTCAGACTCTGTTACTGAAATGCAAGGTGAAGAGCCCACAGTTATGTATCATTTCTTAAGAAAAGTAAGTGAGGGTTTTTATGAACTGCAAACTGAATGAGTTAACAGTAGGTTATAATTTACAAACTTTTGTAAAGGGAACAGTCATATACATATATATATATGTGTGTTAGTATTCATGTTTTGCTCCCATTATTGAACTTTGGTTTACTATTCATTGTGTTGGGTCTTAAAGGTCCACTCTCAAAACAGCGGAAACAGTACGAGCTCAACACCATCTAGGAAACCTCAGTCATCTGCACCCAAAGTCCGAAAGAGCGTCAGCAGTCGGATACACGAAGCAGTGAAGGCCATTGCACTCTGCCACAATGTGACCCCCGTGTACGAATCACGGGCTGGCGTGTCTGGAGAAACGGAATACGCAGAGGTGGATCAGGACTTCAGCGATGAAAATCGAACTTACCAGGCTTCCAGCCCTGATGAGGTTAGTGTGCAAGGGTGAAAATATTAGTAGCTCATAAAGAACAACGTAGGCTAAGTTAAAAAGAGAAGAACTGTGAAGGAGGCAGGGGTTTTTTTAAAATTAGTAGTAATCTGGTTTTATTTTTTCTGGTGCTGTAGGAAAGATCTGGTGTTTCTTTGCTGCATAAAAGTGTTTTCAGTTATTTGACTAAAAGATCTGTGAAGTCAGTGCTTTGGGATCAATACTGCGTTGAGGATTGCAATTTAAGTGATTAGGTGTATTCTCAAAACATTAATCTATGTATGAATCACAGCATACTATTAAAGGGAATATGAAGCTGCTCTGAGTGATGGACAACCAGGTACATTAGCTAGAGATGCTACCAGTTACTGAAATGTATAGATTCTTAACAGGAAAAAAAAACCCCTACCTCAATATGCCTGTAGAAAAGGTTTTGAGCTTCAGACCCTAGGTAACTTCATAATCTTCAGGGTTCAGTCAAAATTGCATCAAGTGTAGCACAAATTTAAAAGCCCATTTCAATAAAAACATGCATTTGACTTCCATTGAAATCAAAATTTTAAACAAATCCCACTGCATTCATTGGATTTGAGTTATTTTTCTGAATAATCCTGTCTTGTGCCCTAAATTGATTGCCTAAAATTCAATCTAAAAAGATACTAGAAGAGAGAGGCAAAGCTTGTGTTTCAAGATACTGCAAAGTAAGTTCACTTTATAAAAACACGTGGGTGGTTGATACAGAGAAATAGTATTTCGAGGTTGGTTTGCATCTGAAAGTGAGCAGGTTGAGGGGCATCTTTGTTTTAAAGAATCTCTAACATTGTCTGAAACTTGGATGTGCTGTTAGTGTTGTAACCACAGTAGCTTAGTCATAAGTAGAAGAGCGTTGTTGTACTATGTGAAGAAGAGAGTTTGTATCTAAAAGCCTGAATATTTTTCTAGCTGTATAAGTTTATCTAATACAAGACAATGTTTCTTCCACAAACTTCATCTTGCCACAGCATAGTGTATTATTCATGGTACACATTTGGCTTTCATGTCTAATATGTCACCATATGTAATGCTAAACAAAACTTCAGCAGTTCAAACTACAAGCTGTAATTGCTAAAAGTGTAATGAGTCTATAACAAGTATTTTTTAGGAATGCAAGAAATAAAAATAAATTTGGCTTCATGTAGTACAGAACTGGCAGGCATTACATGCATTTCAAATGCTGTAAACACAGTTCATAGTGTCAAAGGATTGTAGAATGTGAAGAAATGGCTGGTTCTCGGTGATTAAAAAATGGCAGTCAGTGTTTTTAAAAATAAACTCTGAGCAGGACTTGATATGCTTCTCTTTGGCTAAAATCAATAATCCATAATACTATATGTGGTGTTATACAGTGTGGGCTGATCTGCATTATGAACTGAGAATGCTGAAAGGGCATTTGTTTATGCCAGAAGTATACTGTAAATATAGTTTGTTAGTGTAGTTGTATAATGTTTGACTTGTATTATGCACACATGTACACATTTTCATCTGCACATAGATTTATTTTCGCTGAATACATCAGTTTAATGAGCCTGTGAGGTACTTCTAAATGTAATGAATGACTGCATGAGCAAGTATCTGCCTATGAAGATACGATGGCAACTTTTAAATTAGGTAAACATTCTGCTTTAATAGCCAGAGGTATTACTAAGTCAGATGAAGAGACATGCGGTTGAGAGAGACTATTTTGAGTTTTTTCTCCTACTTGCTCTTCTCTCCCTGTGGGCTTTTATATATTCGTTCAATTGTTTGAAACCTGAAAATGCTACCATGAAGAGCAATTCTCCTCCCATATTTGCTAAAGGAAGCAGGTGTAAGACTCAAGAATTATGCAAGTGGTGCCCTGGGAAGACAGTAGGGAATTTGACCTTGGTAAGAGGAAAGGAAAGTTGATAAAGTGCTAATACAGCAGATCTGGGACTCAGGGATGAAAGGGAAGTAGAAAAAGAAATTGACAACAAAGAACCTGTTAGCGCTTTGAGGGAGAGAGTGCGCAGATATCGTTTTAATAGTGATTTTTTGTCATTTCAACTCATACATTAAAACTATATGACAGTGAAATGAAAAACTTACGTTCTGAAACACAGCATTAAATTTCCTTTTTGTTTCTCACAGATAATGCTTGAAACACTAGTAAAATTATCATATTGAACAAATATGCTTTAATATAATGAGAAATGGATGTTAAATGGAGTCTTATAAAATGATGAAGCAACAAAAAACATGTAAACAGCATAAAAATTGCAGCATGACAGCAAAAAGCCTAAGAGTTGAAAGACTAGCAGGTCTTTATCATAATTTTTTAAAGACTTCTATTGATGCAATGTTTGCAAATCACTGGAGCCTAAGGAAAATAATGTAAATGGTTCATTATTTAGCTTATTGAACTTTTCTGCAGTTAGGTTGACGGATGATGCCAATGTTTCCCAATCACCGGAGTACCATTTTAAAAGCATTTTTTATTGAATAAAGTGCTTTGAATATTGCACCCTGGAGCTTTATTTAGGGAAATGGTTCAATTGATGTTTTCTGTTTAACCTCAGCACTGACCTATCACAACATATTTGGTTAATAAGCAACATTATCATTTAATAGACTTAACCAGTTTTATGCATTGTACTTTCTCAACGTTACAACTCTGTTCTCTTAGATATTGTTTATGGATCTGGTTTGATTGCAGTCTTTTGAAACAAGATGTTATTTGCGCAGTTATCTGTTGCATTATATAATACTGCATGATCTCACCATAGGATATAAAGAGCTAAGAACAGTATGTAAGTATAAACTATTCTCCCGTGTAGAGAGGTATACGAAGCAGTTTAGTAATATGCTGACATACTATATGCTTAATGAATTGACCTGAGGAACTCATTTGAAATTCCTCACATCTGTGTGTATATGTGTGCATCTATATACAGATAAAATATAACCATAACAAAATATGCACATTTGGAAGTAGGTACATTCATCATAAAAGATGTATTTATCTATTGTTAGAGTAACCTGAGATAAGTAACTGATTTTGTATTCATAATGCAAACCCTACTTATGCCAGGCTCTTTGTTTCTTATGATAAGTGATCAATATTTCATTTTCTCTGAAAGAGTGGAAAGTTTCATTTGTCTGTCACTTGTCCTCCCTCTACAGCTGAAGCATAGCAAACAATAAACATTCACTGAGAACTCACTGAAAAAAAAAAAAAAAAGAAGAAAGCTCCTACTTGGCCATCATAGGTGTGGGGTCACCTCATCTATAGAAAGCCAGCTACCTTAATGTAATGAACAATCATAAAAGGATATAAGCTAAGTAGGCTTAGCTTATAGTAGAGTTCAAAGGTCAGAGACCCAAGCAATTCAGGGCATGCTATGAACAGGAGCCTTTAAAGACCTTTGCTCCCCTTGGTCAGAAAAGGTTGATCAGTCATGATTTTTAATGACTGCTTACTCTCATAAACCAGCCATTTATTGGTTATGCTTTGTCCTCCACTGTTATATTCTCAAGCATTTTTAATTCCAGGATCTTGAATATTTAAATACTACCTTAAAGTGTGGTCAGTTATTTAATTCCAACGTTTCTGTCCAGAGACAACAGAGTTGCTAAAATTAATTACAACGATACAAAGCCAATCATTTAAAAACAGACAGGGAAATTATACGCCCTTAGTGAAGCAGCTTTTGTGTTTACAAAAGTGAAGCTGTAATGTATGAGACATGTTGTATTGTTTAATTCATTTTATTGTGTGTGCTTATTGAAGCAAGACTAATTGTGTTGTTTTGTCAATGTATTGTGAAAAGCAAATCACTCAGTAGCATAAAACCATCACTTGCATGACCTTCGAGACCCACAAAGAATAACTACTCCATAGCTTGTCTTGAATATTGATTGGCAGTTTTTTCACATGATCAAGCTGTATTTTTAAGTTAATAATTTTATTTTAATTATGAAGTTTCTTGATGAAAAGTGATGGGCTGGAAATTTTAGTTATCAAATCATTGTTTATAAATATAAACAAACCAGCTGATTGGAGACATATATGAGTTGTTGCTGAACAATCCAGACAGAAACTGTTGGGAACACTCAGGCAATGGGAAAAGGAAATCTTACTGCTTCTTTCCCATTTCCAAAGCAATAGCTTTAACTTCAAAATGCCGCATTTATAATCTCTGTATACCTTATACAACAGTCTGATTTTGAAAGCAGATCCTATTTGCTGAGTGAAGATGCTTTTAAATACTCTGAAAGAAGTACATGTTGGTTATGTGAGAATTTTTCTAAGCAGCAACACTAGCTTACAAAATTTCCATCCCTAATCCTTCTTTCTTACCCTACAAATTGCTCCCTCATATATGTCAAAACCTTTGAAGATTTTATTTATATGGGGGTTTTTTTCAGTTTAAGGGGTCAGGTTCATAGCATGGCTTCAGTAAAGGTGTGAGCACAACTGTGGTGGAACTCCTGAACTGCTATATGAGGTGGAGAAGAGCTGCCAACACCAGCCATGAGGCAGTGGATCTTTTTCTTAAACTGATGTTAGCTCAAAAGAGAATATTGTACTTTGAAAGTGACAGTTAGTTGGTCATAAGTTGTTTTGAGCAATACTTTGTAGATATTGAGCAGTTCAGTATTTCTGCTGGGGAGCAGCAATGGCAGTCTGGCCCATAAGGAGAGGAAAGCAGGCGGTGGCCTTAGTGATGAGATATAGAGCCCCACAATATCCAAGTACGGTGAAAGGCACACATCCCATGATGGAAACTGCACTGTCAAAAGTATGTATTATTGTACAAGTTAACCCTAATGCAGTACATAAGCTGTTTGATTTGATTTGGTTCCATAAATAAATATTTCTAAACAATTGTGATGATTGTCCCCAAAACATGGACATGCTGCCATGTTCTGTAACAACTTCTTTTGAAGTTTCAGCTCTTCATGCCCCTCTTCAGAGGCACTCGTTCCTCAAGAAGCTGAGCTAGAAACACCCTCCTGCTTAAAGAAGCTACTTCCACCTCCTGAACTGGTACTGCTCTGGGTGATGTTTTGGGTTGCACAGTTACTGCTTGATTTGGGAGTTTCCTTATGAAATCTCTGAATTTGACTTTGAATGGAAATCTGTGCCCTGGTAGTTGAAGTGCTTGATACTGGGAGCTGTGAACTATAGAAGCTCAGAGGGTCAGGTGGCCTCTAGTGGGGAGGCACTGCTGACAGAGGCAATCAGAGTTTGAGTGGGCATGTGGTAAATAGAAGCATCTGAAAGATTTGGCGTAAGAAACACTAAATGATGTTTTTCTCAGTAGCTCGATTCAGATCTGTTGCATTTCTGTTTCACAATGCAAGTGTTTGCTCCCTCCATTCCGAATTTGGAGGTTGCTTCTTTGACTTTGTCATGTGAGAGGTTGATATCTGTCTTTACCCTTTGAATTGCTACTGAGAAGGAAATCAACTAGCAAGTTAACAACCACAGACGTTCACCTTGACCCCACTTACATTACCAGCCCTGGGAACACTACAGAGAGGCTTCAGGTGCACACCTGTGTCTCAATATGGGAGGACCCTTTATCTGCCAGTGTACGTAAGTCTCTCAGGCAGCCAGTTTCCATAGGAGAGAAGCTTTGTGATAAACCAGACAAGATCCATAAAATATTAAAATCAGCCTCCAACCTGGATTCAGGAAACTTGACACATTTCATCTGTGTGTTTGTTTGCAAATTAATGTTGATCAGCGAATAAATATTATCATTAGAATGGATTTTCTTTTAAAACAAAATGTTAGCATCACCAGTGAAGACTTTTGTGCTTGTCCAACCGTTAATTGCTTTATGTGACTTCATCCAATATGCCAAACTCTGTAGAAACCACAGCTGCTGCATTTTCCTGGCATTCTAGGAGTTCCTGATTTAGGCACACTAGAAATTGCAAGGCCATTTTAATGTAAGGTTTCAGAAGCATGTTGAAGAGTAGAGAGTATACTCGTAGACAGGAAACCTCAAGAAGAGAGACTTGCCTAGGAATTCTTTTTCTGAACTCTATGTAGTCAGTTTTTCAGTATATATTTATTTGTTAAGATTTATAATGTAGATTTTCATGCCATTTGTGAATATTTTTTTTTAATTTCTACATTCTAATTTTTTTAATTTCTACATTTAATGGTAAGGTCTGACTGTGTTGTTCTGGATGCTGCTCTGATTCATTCTGAATGACGAGAGTCAAACTTGTTGTCTTGCTCTGAAGTTTGTTCAGTGTCCTTTTAGGCATCTATTTGACTCTTGAGCCTTAATGAGTCTTTTTGCTATGGTATTTGCACAGATAAATTTAAAAAAAAAATAAATACGCAGTTGTGTGTAGGCCAGGTATGAGAATCCAAAATGACTGTGCTGAAAAATACTAATTCAAATAGTAGGTGAAGCCAAGTATAAATAATAAACAGATTTGAGTCACCAAATATTGAACACTTAAGTCCTCACTGCAAAGGGATACAAATAAGATGATAGGGTATTAGTAGAAAGATGCAATTTACAGGTCAGAATGTAATAGTAACCTTTCACTGTGAAAATTGAAAATTAACCTTGGAAGTATTGGATCATTTACAGTTTATATGGTACTTTTATTGAAGAAGAAAAATCTGTAAAAAGGCTCCTGTGATTTTTGAGATTTTAAAAATGGTGTTTTTCAAAGTGTATTCTATTCTCTTCTGTAACTACGTCTCACTGTAGTTTAATTTGGTGACGCCTACACAGATGGCACTACTAGGGTTTCTTAGGGGTTCACGCAGGGGTTTTTTTCCAATTTTAAATTTTCATAGAAGCTACAGTGATTTACTTGCTTTGTGTGAAATTCTTAGTGAGCATTAGTCATCACATCTGTTGAACTGACTTTACTACTTGCACATCTTTTATCAGACTGCTCGATTTTTTTTTTTTGTCTTACTTGAGATTAATAGCAGAGGCAGGTTCCAGAAAAATTACATGAATTTCATTATGCTTACCTTTCTAGTAATTTAAAAATCTGGTCTCCAATAATGATTAGCATTTGGAAAAATAAAATTAGATTGAGAGAATTTTTCTTATCAGAAGCTTCCCATTTAGATATGGAATATGACTTGTATATAAACTATCAGTGCCTAAAGTATTAACTTTTTGAAGGAATAAATCACACAGTGGTGGTGATAGATATTTAAAGCATAACGTAAAAAAATGCAGAAGCTGTATGTGATGCGCTTCAAAGCAGCAAAATTGTAGGGAAAAAAAAGGTAAATCTCTACTGCATGCATTTAAGATGCCATGTAATGGCCAGTCTTCGCGAGCGAAGATTTGGGAAAGGTCATTAACCCTTCGAGCCTGCGCAGTGGATTTTTTAGGTGAGACACAGTGTGCGCTGAACTGAGCCCACCCTTTAATCCTGAGGTTCATCTGCCGGGGCCAAGCAAGCTTGGACAGTGGCAGTGAGGTCCCCAGGACGTAGGTTTGTTTAGAGTGACCTTCTCTTAGATGGATTGCCTCACAGGGCTGACGAGCTCCATCTGCCCGGGGGGCTGGGAATTGAACCCGGGTCGCAGTGGTGAGAGTCCTGCACCCTAACCACTAAACCACCAGAGGCCCCCCCAGGATGCCATGTAGTGGTAGCTAATAGTGATTACTGTATAATGCAACATTTCTGGGTTTATGGAAGGGACTTTCACATGTGTGTTTGTGGGATGCAGTATTGTAAGCCTGGTTTCCATCTGATTTGGTGTGGTAAGAGCTCATACTGTTGTTGAAACAAAGTAATGAAATGATGCAAGTGAGCAAAGTAAGCTAAAAATAAGGTCCTTTGCTTATTTATTTCTTACATATTACATTGTCTCAACTTGCATGTAATTATAGATGTAATAAAATATTTTATAATGGAAATACTCCCAAAATCTTTTACTTACATGGTGGTGGTGTTTGTACAGAAATTGTATTCTGGTTTTGCATAATTTCTACTGGATGTCATTGGTGTATTGTTGAATGTATGTGGGGTTTTTATTAGAACTGTTCTTTCTGAATAATATATTCTAAATACCTAATTTTCAGTAATAAGTTCAAATAAGCTTTTATATTCTTTGTAAGAAATTCTGTAAGCTTTCTCAAGGAAAATAACTCATTTGATGTATTAAGATTTTGTACTCAGTCTACTGCTATTCACTTTTTTTCCCTAGATTCTTGGAAGAGTTTAGACTTTTACCCTAGCAACACTTGTTTGGCTTTAGAGTAATTTATATAACAGTATAATAGACCTTTCACACTGAAACATGTCTCTTTCCCCCCCTTTTTTTTTTCTTTCTTTAGGTAGCTCTGGTGCAGTGGACGGAGAGTGTGGGTCTTACTCTGGTTAACAGGGATCTGACCTCAATGCAGCTGAAGACCCCTGGTGGACACATCCTGACGTACTATATCCTGCAGATCTTCCCCTTCACTTCTGAGAGCAAGCGCATGGGCATCATAGTTAGGGTAATTTGGGGGGGGGTTGAGTGTGATTTTTTCAAAAAATAATGTTACTGGATGTTTATTCTTATAGAATTTAATAGCAACTCCATCCTTCAGGGAATGCATTTCATAGGATTTTCAAATGGAAAGTTTACCTTTGATACAAGGTACACATGAAATACTAGGCAAGCAATTGTAGAAGAGTCTCTTACATGGGAGAACGTTAATTTCACGACTTCATACTTGGCCTCTGAGGCTGGAAGTTGCCTTTAAGCCTTTCGTTTTAATTGTCATTTGTTCCTTTCACACAAAATACTTTGCTTCTTCAATGGATGAATTAACAGCTGGACAATCTTACAACAGGGGTTACCATCTTCTGTACTACTAGTGCTGCTGCTTTTCAAGACCCGGTACTGGTATCTGAACTGGCATGAATACGCACCACAGGCCTAAGATTTAAAAGATTTGGGCTTAGTTGCCTTATGAACTGCTTAGTTGGGAGCACAGTAACAGTCATTAAAACCTCAGATGAAAGGAAACCACAACACTGTTCTCAAAAAGGAATTTTAAACCTCGGAGAATGTTATGCCATCCACACTACTGCATACCTTCAGTCAAACACAACTTCAGACAACATTGTTAGATGGTTAGGTCAGTACCAAGTCACAGTTAAACAGGTGTCACACTCATCCAATTTTTTTTATCTTCCTATGATGCCAAGCCAGACATGCCATCAGCCTTAGGCAAAGATACTTCAGGCAGAATGTGTGCATGGTCAGGTCTGGAGAGACCTTGGCAAGTCTGTATTACATTACATGAGGTTGGCATTAGGAGCCTACTTAACAGTAACATGTTCAGAGATGTTCTAAGAAGCTTGCAGATCAGACTCAGAAGCTCCTCATTTGGATTATATTTGCCTGTATGTGGATTCACTGAATCTGCAATGAATGTTGCATCATTAAAAAATCTGTAACAAGCATTTACACTAGGATATTTGTAAATTTTTAATTACCTAGGTATCTCAAAGATACAGAGCTTTCTGGTTTGGGTTAGATGGTATTTGCCACCAAAGAAACAAAATAATAGCTAGAGGGGACATAACAGCGATATTTTAAAATTTAGTTTAGGGACACTGAGAATCCGTTATGCATGTTGACTTCAGTTAGAACTGATCCTCTTACATGGAAAGTAGGAGATATGCAACTTGATGGAATCAGTGATGTCACTGGAAATAGTAACATCAAGTAATAAAACTTACCCACCTCTTGGCAAGGTACTTCATCTTTTATAAATGGTAACCTATTGAGTACTTCAGAAGACAATTAAATTCTTGATATGTAATTGTTTTGACTGCATAAACAGATATTCTTCCCTTCCCCCACCCCTCCCACCCCCCATTTCTTTTATAAAATTTTAGGATGAATCTTCGGGAGAAATTACATTTTACATGAAGGGTGCAGACGTTGCCATGTCCACTATTGTACAGTACAATGATTGGTTGGAAGAAGAGGTAAGAAAAAAAAAATCAAAATTTAAAAACATTAATGTTATGTAAAAACTAAAAATCTAAAATAGAAAACTCAGATGTTATTGGAATATGTTTAAAGGAAAATCTGAGTCAATGAAGTAATGGATTTTGAAGTTCAGTTACACATATCCCGAATGGGTTTTAAGGGATTAGAATTATTTCCAGTTCTTGAATAACCCACAGGAAAAGCAGAGCTGGTAGTCATAGCAGAACATGTTCCTACTTAAAACAAGGAAAGTTGTTTTTCATTGACTGACCTTTCCCATAAAACCTAATTACTTCTGAGAAGTATTCTGCTATAAATCTATTTATCCTGAAATGCTCTTGTTTGATCAAAATCTGCAGTGAGGTATGATTATGAATTAGAGTTTAATAAGGGTTGCATCCAAACTGAATTTTTTTTTTCCACATTTATCAAATTTGCAATAAAATAGTGACTGAATTTCAAAGCTGATTAATATTTTTCGCTGTGTTGCTCTAGTAGGTACCAGCAGTCATCTTATTTTTGACCCTACATACAGACAGTATGTTAATACAATGATTACACCATGTATGTTCATGATGGTATTGGCAATATGAATCAATATCTGCTGCAGGGCAGTTTGATTTATTCGGGGACATGAATAAATTAAACTCCCTCAAGACCTAGCAAAATGTCATAAAAATTACTTCTGGCGATAATGATGCACAATTAATTGTAAAATACTTGTTTAATTTATTTAGCTTTATGAGGTCAAATCAATAAATGTTTGCACTGAAGAGCCTTGTTTTTCATTAAGACATGGCTGGTTTTAATGTGTAGATGTTTTTCTGATAAGAGGTACGTTCAGTGGAAAAAGAAATGTAGCTCTGTTATGTGCCTTAAAAGTAGTTTTAATTTATTTTAAAGCTTCAACCTAAAAGATATTTTCTTTAAGCTAGGAGAGGAAATCTAATTGGCTTACCAATAGCATACCACTCCATTTGGAGTACCTGAAGTATAATTGCTTTTTATTCTGTTTGTGGCTTCTCCAAAGTATTTTAGTAGTCTAACAAAACCCATAAAGTTATAGTACAGATATACCCTGTTAGCATATAAAATAAAACACATACATGTGACTGAATATTTACATAACACCTCTGTGGTTTTGTCCCTTTAGTGTGGTAATATGGCACGAGAAGGACTGCGTACACTGGTTGTTGCCAAAAAATCACTTACTGAAGAACAGTATCAAGATTTTGAGGTATGAAAGGACAGTGATCTTTTGTTGTACCATATTTAAGTACTTTGAGAGGAACATTCTTCTTTTTTATTTTTTTAAGGTTGCAAAAAAGATTATCCATATTTAAAATACAGATAATTGAGGTATGGCCCAAAATCTGGTTCTTCAGTCATACGTAGGATATTGTTTTGCTTTATTATGAAACTGTACGGTGTTTCCCCAGAAGCCAGTGTAATGTTACTTCTGTAGCTACAGCATGACTTAAAAAATCTACTCGTTCTCAAAGATAAGGCCTTTCCTTTTTAGATGCTGTGATGCCTAATCCTTAATAATTCTTCAGAAGGCATTCTCTTGAGGTGATTTGTCAGAAAAACCATGTATAACGTTGGATGTGGTGTAAAATAGTTCTTTTAGTCTTGTTCTTTGTTAAAGACATTTAAAGTCAACCGTTTAGCCTAATGAACCCATGCTGTCTGTGAGTGGTAGACTGAGTGTGTACTTTATGAGTCATAGCAAACTTAAGTGGTTTTGTGTTTGTGCAAACAGAGTCGATATAACCAAGCAAAGTTAAGCATACATGACAGAAACCTGAAGGTTGCTGCTGTTGTAGAGAGTTTGGAGCGAGAAATGGAATTGCTGTGTCTCACTGGAGTAGAAGATCAGCTGCAAGCAGATGTTAGACCAACTCTAGAGATGCTAAGGAATGCTGGGATAAAGGTACTAAATGCATACCACTGACATAACAGGTTCATTTATCAACTTTTTTTATTAAGACATAAATTATATTTGTCTATATTCAGATTCTTTCAAAGTAAGAAATATGTCAAGTCCTAAGCACATTCTGGGCATGAACTAGGACAAACAAGCAAGATACTGTGTGCAAAGGTCCCTTGTCCACCATAGGTTTCATTAATCTTAAACTTAGTTCTGCAGGAAAACTACCAACAGATAGATGTATGTGTGTCTCAGTCATTTATCCCCTGACTGTCTACAGTAAAATGTCCTAGCTGACACTACATGAGTTTGGCACAAGATTTGTGTGACAGTAATGTTTTCAGGTTTGGCACTTGAGAAGTTTTGGCAAAGATCAAAAGGTGAATTGTTTGAACTAGAATTCAGAACTGCCCTTGGAATTTGTTCAAATCATGTTGAAGGGATGGTGTTAAAAGCCTTGTGCAAGAGTTTGTGCTGTGCTTTGTTCATAGGCTGGCTTTGCAAGTCACCTATTAGGTGAATATTAGGAGTAATACATTTATTTGAGAGAGGGTTTGAAATAAAGATATGAACAATATCTTAGGGGAGTGGGCAAGATTATATACATTTTGCTTGAAGTGTCAAACTCTGCTCCAAAAAGGTGAGTTGGTTTTCCAATGGTTAAACTGAGTCAGAGAAAATGGGGTACTTCAGCTTGAAAAGGAGAGTAAGGTACTTTGCTTTGCAATAAGCATGGGAAATCTCCCTTCATGAGATTGAGGAGCAGCAGTGCATGGAGCTCTGCCTTGGGACAAATGATGAGCCAGTTGAGAATTTATGTTAGAATTAGTGGGCAGACCAGTGTGGACAACATTATGGTGAGTGTGCACTACTGCCTGAAGTGCTAGAAGAGGCTGCCTTCAGACAAGTGGAAGAAGCCTCTCGTTTTCATATTCTGGTCCTTGTGCTGGACTTCAACCCCTCCAATATCTGCTGGAAGGGCAGCACAGGAGGGCACAAGCAAACCAGGAGAATTTTGGAGTGCAATAATAATAATTTCCTGACATAGGGGATTGAGGACTCAGCAAGAGGAGATGTTCTACTTGTCCTCTTTCTAACAAAAAAAGAGGAATTAATCAGGGATGTGGAAGTTGGTTGAGGGGACAGCCTTGGCCCATCCACAGTGGTTATGAGAGAGTGAAGTTCAGCAGGCTCAGGAGGATCTTATTCATGTCTATAAATACCTTAAGGTAGAGTGCGAAGAGGACAGAGCCAGGCTTTTTCCAGTGGTGCACAGTGAAAGCACAGGAAGCAATGGATGCAAACTGAAATAAAGTTCCACTTGAATATAGGAAGAAATTGTTTTCTGGGAGTGTGTTCAAACACTAGAGCAATTCTCCCAGAGACCTTGTGGAGTTGTCATCCTTAGAGATGGTCAAAATGGTTTTGACATAGTGCTGAGCAGCCTTCTGTAGTTGATCCTGACTTGAGCAGAGGAGTTGGACTAGATAATCTTCAGAGACCCTTCCCATGTATGCTGTTTTGTTATTCTGTTTTTAATTAATCCCTGTTACCCAAAGGCTTTCATTAAATCGTAATGCAGTGGTGTGCACAATTAGAAAAATGTATGGATGGATTAAAGCCTTACGATTGCATCAAAATTCTTTTTAGTACAATATACTTATATACACAGTATTTACTAAGTACTTTGATATTAGTACTTCACTTATAGTATTTTCACATTTGCTTTTGATATTACCTCTATGTGTGGTCACTTCTGACTATTAGGTATATCCTACTTGGAATAGGTACAGAACAGGAATTATAATCACCCTTATAGTAGGCTGGAAACACATCAGATGTCCTTCAACATCCTTGGTGTTAGGGGCTGAGGGAGCTGTCACACTTTAAGAACCTATGAACCCTCAACCTTTTTCCTTAAGCTTTACTGCCTTCCTCCCAGTTCTTCATGGTCATTGGGAAGGATTTCTTTGGAGTGTTGGGACTGTAGCTCTTCTTTCAGATATGCTGTTTGTTTCATTGTTTGGCTGCCGCTTTCTGATACATGACCACCACAGTCACAGACTGTTGTGTCACATCATTTTGCTGACAAAAGTCATCTGCATCCTCACTTTTCTAATCAAGGTAGTATCAGGGCCATAAGGAAATATTTTTATGCTTTCCCAGCTGTTCAGCTATGCCGGTGGGTTTCCCCAGAGTTTCAGTGTCCAAAGAAGCAAACTTTTACATTATTTTACAGATATGGATGTTAACAGGAGATAAACTGGAGACAGCAACTTGCATTGCGAAAAGTTCTCACTTAGTATCTAGAACTCAAGATATTCACATTTTCAGACCTGTAAGTATATAGTTCCAACTTTTTTGTTGGTTCGTCAAAGGACAGGTAATAACAATATTGCTTTATTTGATCAGTGGTTGTCTGGTTGTTGAAAGTTGTTGGGTTATTGCACTGAATGTCATAATAACGGTCAAGAGGGTAGTACTTAGGTTGTTATTCAAGGCTGCAGAATTACAAAGCATTGCTTCTGTTTAGGGGTGCTTGTTTCTAGATTTGTTGATATCCTGCAGCCATGCTGATACGTTTGTAGCCATCTATATTTGGGTTCAACGTGCGTTTTACAGTCTTCACTTACACAATGGACATAGTAAGATACCTCTAAATAATGATGATGTGAGGTCTCTATGAGATACTGAGCCACTAAGAAAGAGTGTCCAGGCATTTAGACTATCTAAATTACATCCTTGCTTGTTCTAGAATTTTCATTATTAGAACTCCTTAGACTCAAGCAGAATTAATCCTGAATTAAACTGTCATGCCAACATCCTCTGTAAAGACTTAGTTCAAATTGGTATGAGAAAATTTGATTTTCTTAATATCATTATATATATGTGCATTTTATTAACAGACTGTTTAAGTAATTGTTAGAAAAGTAAACTAAATCTTTTTCTGTACATTTTATTTGCGTAGCATCAACTCTACTGAAGCCAAACAAAAATAGATTTTTCAGGTGCTGATTGATGCTGTGTGATCAGACATAATATGTCTGTGTTTGTTCTAAATGAACCACTTGCACCTACAGAAATAATTCTATGAATATAATTTACATGTAAATGTAGTTTCTTCTGAAGCATCAGAATGGCAAATTAGGCCCTGCAGACTACTATTTGCAATTAAATTATTAATGCTTCTGATAAAACTTTACATCAATTTTTGTTGACCTTTCCGTGTTGTAACACCACAAATTAAGTCTTCCTGAACAAAATCTATTTAGTTGAGTCATATTTTTATTTTCATTACCTCGACTGGTAATAAGAGATCAGCATAAAACTGTGTGAGAGTATGCAAAGTTTTAAATTAGTTACAAAATTAATTTATACAGGATTATTTCTGTGGCTGTATTTGTGGCAAAGAAATAACTACTAGATTAATGTAAGAAAATACCAAGCATTCTTAACACTTCTATTTTAGTTATAAATTAGAAATTAAAAAAATATTTACTACTGGCTTCCCAAAAAGTTGCATTTTGTTTTAACATTCTTCCTTTCTATTCTTAGAAATCTCAGCTTCCTCATTTTGTAATGAAATTACCTGATATATTGTTCTAGAGGTATTTACAAATGAAAAAAAGCATTCTGTTAGGTGAAATGTAGAACAGAGAGGGTAATTACTGCTCAGCAGTGTGTGCAAGTGCTGACATCTCTTAATCTCTGCAATGCAGAAAGATTATACTGGGCCAACACAATCCTAACAGCTGGCAGACAAATGGCTTTCTCTTTACATGTTTAGTTGTGGCAAAGAAGGAAAAAATTCTGAATTGGGGTATGTGTATAGGTTTTTCTGTTTGCAGGGGCTTTTTAATGTAACTCAGATTTTATGGGTAGTAGAGCCCATACGAAGAGAGAAGGGTCTTTGGAGTGCATCTGACTCTGGGTAGTAGTGGGCCAAAGACAAAACTTCGCATTCAGTGTAATTAAGATTCATATATCTAAAAAGTTATTTAATCAAAGCGCTAACAGAGATAAAATTGGAAGTACAATCAGAGCTTGTGTTTTATTCTCTGCTTGAAACATTGTCTTGCATGGTAGCTCCAAAATACATTGATATTTACTGGAGAAAAAAACCCCAAAAGAAAACCAAACAAAAAAAAAAGAATAAGAAAGAAAGCAAACAAACAAAACAAAACACCCCAAATCTACCAGCCTTGTCAAAATCCAGTCATAATTTAAATTTTTCATGTTCTGTGTTCTAGCTCAAAACCTTCCAAAACCCATTTGGTAACCTGTGACCATTTTTGTATTTCACAGCTGGGCCATGTAAACAAAAAAATCTGTGATCTAATTATTTTGTATCATACCACTTGATCTTGCCTGCATAGTCATGCAAAGGGATTAGTACTAATGAACATCTTTATTGAAATCTATCCCTCCTTACCCAAACTGAAGGAACAATTAATAACATGTTGTGTTATTCTAAGAACATATTTTACTGGTTAAAAATTGGGATTTGCTTGGAATTTTTGTCCTTTTTTCTCTAGCCCTGCCAGCATTGAAAGACTCAGACCAGCTCAAAATTCAGAGATTTTAATGTCATTAATTTATTAATATTTTTAGCCCTTGTGAACTTCTTGTGGGGAAACAGTTAACCTGACTACATAGATTTTCCGTGTTTGAGGATTGCTTTTTCACTCCATAAGATCTGAGGCTTGTAGTAGCATCCCATGGATGTTGGACTTGCACTGGGATAAAACGCTTGAACCAAGGCTATGAGTTCTCAAAGCCTGATTTGTTTAGTAAGGGTTTTTTAAAGAATATAACAGTCTTTTAAAGTGAGTGTTTTTTATTGAAGGTTGCCACTCGAGGAGAGGCTCACTTAGAACTAAATGCCTTTAGGAGGAAGCATGACTGTGCCTTGGTGATATCTGGGGACTCACTTGAGGTAAGAACTTGGTTTCTGTCAAATTATGTTAATTTGTATGCTTATGTTCAGAAAGTAAGGTATTGTGTCTTCATGCTTTTTTTCCAGTATTTGTACATACTTTTAAATTGTCTTTAGAGATACTTTTGTTTATCGCTGAATGCTGTTTAAAGGATATATGTTCTAGATGGGTAAATGTTACTGGTTTTCTGGTCTCCTGTACAGTAACAGAATGGAATTTGTATGCAGTGTGCCTTACTATTGTCTGTTCTCTTCACCTCAGAGTGTGTTGGCTCTCAAACTGACATTCTGTTTGATTTTAAAACTAATAAAGCCACTGTCAGAAGAATCTGCCTTTTTTTTTTTCCCCAGCTGAATGTTGTGCAGGGAAAACTTTGTTAAAAAAACCCTTTATACTATGTTTTTGTGTTGGACTACATGTAGTAATATTTAACTGTAAATAAATGCAAGTGTCTTTTTTTCTTAGGTTTGTCTGAAGTATTATGAGCACGAATTTGTAGAGCTGTCTTGCCAGTGTCCTGCTGTGGTGTGCTGCCGTTGTTCTCCCACCCAAAAAGCTCATATTGTGAAACTGTTGCAGCACCACACTGGAAAACGCACGTGTGCAATAGGTAACTATCGGCACAATCCTCGTAGCTAAAATCTGTAATAAATTTAAGCAGTAGATGGCACCATTGAGAAATAGTTGATATAAAACGAGACTTCTTTACCAACAGCCAGGTATTATGTAGTTGTGGCACAAAAAGCCATTCCATGAGAAAGGTGTGGTTATCTTCTCTATTCTGCAGGAAAAGGTCTCGATTGCTGAAGTAATTAATCGTAAGCCATAGATTAATTGTAAGAATTTAAAGGTATGTAAGAGGTTTCTAAAATAATGTAAGACCAGGAGAGTAAAACCTCTGAAGAACTGAATATTGCAGTGACATTTTCCAGGTGACGGAGGAAATGATGTCAGCATGATCCAAGCAGCAGACTGTGGAATTGGAATTGAAGGCAAGGTAATATTAACAGTTTCATTGTCAAATGTGTGCCACATAGCAGTATAGTAACATGATTAGAAGCTTTATTCTTAAATGGTATTGAATTGATCATTTCTAATTAAAAAATGCTGTAAGATAAGAATGCTTAGTCTTTAATATTTGCTTTGCTTCTATGTTCTCTGCTTTATCTTTTTAAATACAAAAAGCAAGAGAAGGAGAAAACACAATAGTTATTTCTGTGTAGCATTTACCTGAAAGAAGCAGGAGAGGCAATTAAACTTACTTGTTACTGACCCTGCATCTTAGAATATGCACAAAATTTGTCCTTTGTGTCTTATTGCAGGGTTAATTTTCAAAGCAGGAGCAAACTTATCTTTTCAAATTAATTATTGCTTAGAATTTTGAAACTTGAAGTGCATCTTTTACACTGGGTTTCATGTTTGGAATATTTTTGGTTTGTTCTAGGAGGGAAAACAAGCTTCCCTAGCAGCTGACTTTTCTATCACACAGTTTAAACACATAGGTAGGCTGCTGATGGTACACGGTCGAAACAGTTACAAAAGATCAGCAGCACTTGGTCAATTTGTCATGCACAGAGGCCTTATTATTTCAACTATGCAGGTATTTAAAACTTTGTTTTCTGAATAGTTAAAAACAGCGTCTGTCTTTGAAATGTCGCAAAATCTTAATCAACCAATATTGGGTTTTTTTCTATATTATATTGTTTTGTATATAGAATTATATTAAATACATATAATTATCTGCTTTTTGTAGGCTGTGTTTTCATCAGTCTTCTATTTTGCATCTGTTCCCTTGTACCAAGGATTCTTAATGGTAGGGTAAGTCAAAAGCAACAGTTGTGATATCTGGTAATAAATAGAGCAGACTAGCTTGTTAAATAACATCATCCATTTATCATTGATATACTACCAAAACCTGGAATGAGTCTACAAAAAAAAGTCAAAGTAGGTTGGATATGTACTATATGAGGGAGGAGTCATTATCAAATCTCTGGAGAGAGGGATCAGCATAGTCTTAGACAAATATAGAACCTTTTTCACATATCAGGTGAAAACAACAGGAAATCTCCCAGAGCAGTTTCAGCTGTGAAATGGATTGCTGTACAAACCTCAGTGAGAATCACAGATTTATCTGTTTAAAATGGAGCTGCAGCTACTCTGAAATTTCCTCTGAGAGTGCAGTACCCAGGTCTGCCACATAGATTTCCTTTCAGGTGAATGTATGTAGGATTAGGAGCATCTTGGTCTTGTTGCAGAAGCTGGTTTGGCAATATGGTTTCCCAAGTCATACAGCTGAGAGGTATGCATATATTCATATTTGTCCCTGTTCTCTCTCCCTTCTGGCTTAAGGGCTTTCTTTTATACTCCTTGTAAACAATAAAAACTTAAGTCAACAGTAACTTAAATCATAGTCAAATCATGGTCTGATTATACCAGACTTTGCAGAGGCAAGCTGTAGACCTCGCTAAAATATTTGTATATAGTTGTGCTAAGTTCCAGGAAAGTACATACAAAAGTATACATCTGGCATGTGCATAATAAAATCCAAATACAGAGGTGTTAAAACTTTTATTCATCCACCTACCTTTACCATGATGTTCAGAATACAGTGGTTGTTTTTTCTTCAGTTTTCATGCACCCATCTGTAGGTGAATTTAAATGTCCAGTCTTTGAACTACTCGTCCAAAGTGTAAGTGCACAAGGAATATGGTAACAGGTGATAAGCTTGGGTGTTAGAAGAAAGAAATGTATTTGCTGGTTTTGAGTGTATAAAACCTCTGTAAAGTCTCACAACTGACAGCTCCCAGAAGCACAGAGCAGGCTGTATATGAAAGCTGTATTGGTAAGCTACCTAAGTACTGGAAAAAAGAACCAGTTTAATTCCACTTACGTAAAAAGAATAATTGAACTCAGCAAATCAGTTTAAAATTATATCATACAAAAGTGTTTTAATTTATGATCTTTCCTTTCACCTAGATATGCAACCATATATACTATGTTTCCAGTCTTCTCTCTAGTATTGGATCAGGATGTGAAACCAGAAATGGCATTGCTATATCCAGAACTTTATAAGGATCTCACAAAGGTATGAATGTCCTCAGTGCTCAGATATGAACAACTGATGAAATCTCTGGTGTGCAAAACTGAGAATTCTTACAATCATTTTCTTAAGGTATTCCAAGCAAGACAGATTTCACAACTAATGCAGTGTTGTGCCTACTGTGAAGATAATCCATGGTACTAAATGTTCTAGTCAGTTTTATCATTACATTCGTTAAGTCACCAATGGTTGGACTGAAATAATTCAAATGTGAAGGTCTGTTGTTATATAACCTGCTTTCAGTCTGGCCCCAAAATGCCTGATGTGGAGTTATTTATGCTTACATTTTCACAGCTCTTCTTTCCTTTTTAACTCATAGATTAATTAACAGATTTATTTTTTTCTCTAACACCCAGAAATTACTACTGACCTCTGCAAAAACTGTCTTCCTTTAAATAATAGATATTGATATCATGTTTCACAACACTGATATGTCTGAACTGCATCATCTGTAATCTACTGCTTTCTGTGTGTTTGCACATATCTGCAAACAGTCAAGATGTATAATTTTTTTACCCTCCAAAAGTGAAACAAATGTCAAGATTCTGTTTTAGCAAGTTTTTCGAAAAGTGCTTCTCCTCCATCCATAATTGTCAGCTAAAAAAGTTATGATACAAGGCAGAAGCAGACAGTCTTTTTAGGGACAGTATATTCTTCAAAGATGTTTCTAAAAATTCAGAAGCAGATTATAGCTGAAGTGAGTCCAAACTTTTCAGTCTTTGTCTTTTAACTGTACTAAATTAAGTATTAGCTATGTTAGTCTGGGATATTTTCTCATCTGTTGGAGATCTTGATTCTCTCTTTATCCTCTCGAGAATCTTTAAAGTTTTTGAGATTTCAACCCGTGATTAATCTCTAAAAAGCATGGCTTTCACCTGCTACAGACAGTTGTAAGCTTGCCTGTGGAAACCTGTTGATGGAATGTGGAAGCATCTTATTTCCGAAAACAGAAGTTAACTTGTACTTGGAAAATGCCCAGGATGGGCAGATGAATAAACAGCTGAGGTTTTTTTGTTTAAGCTTAAGTGACAATTCTCAGAGATGCTGAATCGCTGACTTTCCCAGCTGATGTTGTACATCTAGGAATAATTAATAAGTAGAACACAAATAATTATCTTCAGGAGAAAAAAAAGATAATCTGGAGGAAGTGAAGGTTCAGTCCATTGTATGGGGCAGATAATGATCAGTGAATGATTATGGATGTGTAGTACAAAAAGTTACACGCTACGTTTGACTTCACTATTACAAGTTAATCTTACTGTGTTTATTAGAACAGTTTATGATCATGCTGCCTTAGTCATGACGCTGTGAAGCCTACTTATTTCTGCACATCATCTTTCAAATTAAGGACTCTTAAATGCTCTACCAATGCTAGTGTTATTCAAACATATGTTGACATGGACTATAATTTTATTCCTAGGAATTGGTTTATTTTCTTAGATATGCTAGTGACGAAAATTTTTAGATTTTTAGAAGAATAAAAGGTAATAGCATTAACACACTTGCTTCAATGCAAGAAGAGAAAATTAGTGAGGTTCAGAGAGACAGGTGTAATCACATACCCCAGAGGACACGATGACTCAGTATTACTGTTTCTGTGGCTTCTGTGGAGGTTAGGAAAGCTGATGAAATTTTGAAAGGAAGTACAAGTAAGTGCTCCCTGCTTTCATCTGAAAGTGATTCACAGCCTGTTGAGCAGCATTCCATAGAAGCTCAGGAATGACCTACCCCTTCTAGATCCATAAAGGTGAATCAAAACTTAAGCTCATTCATATTTCCTGAATTTTGCTAATTAGGAGCTGTGGTTGAAGGTGATGGTGGTGTCCAATACTCAATGGAAAATGAGTAGGCACTCACAGGAGAAAAAAAATCTGATGTTTCTTTGTGTTGTGCTTTTTCCCATACATTCAACCTGTCACTAACATTCAAGACTATATAGAGACCTATGAAAATATCCTTAGTACCTTGCCATGAACTCTTATCTGTCTAAGAATCTGTTTTAGCCTCCACTGAAGTAATAGTCAGCTCATCACTTGCTATAGCAGTCAAGCACATTTCTTTGTAAAGTGCTGATTCTTGTCTGTTCTAGATTGATCACTTCTTTTGTGGCAAAATGGCTGCTTTGTTTGTCATTTTATTCTTTAAAATGTGTATCCTTTCAGCTCTGCAGTTCTAACATATTTCAGCAGTACCAAGAGAATGCAAGAACTCTTGCAGAGTGCAAGAGTTATGTCACATGTACAGCATTTATTCTTTGATTGTGCATATGTTTTAATCTAAAATATTCACAATCACAAGAATATTTCAGATTTATTTGGTAATAGTTACTTGCTGAAAACTTGAAGGACTCATTCTGTGAATGCAAATGGGCAGTTTATCCCACATTTAAAAGTTACTAGTAACAGTTGATCTTGAGGATTAGGTCAAAACACAATGCTGTTGTTTTTCTGAAGACTATATTTTACAAAACAGACACAAAAATATTTTAAATTAAAAAAGACTAATTTAACTGTATTTTTCCTTCTGAAAACCAACCAGTGCATTGCAAGCTAAAATATTCCTTCTGTCTAAGGCCTTAGCTCTCTTAATCCCAAATTTAGACTTTGTGCAATTTCTATACAAGTTTGTAATGAAGAATCATAAAAACAGCTAGAAGCTTTGTAGCCTATATCACTTCAAATACTGCTTACTTTACTTATAAAATGTCTCTCTACTGACTTAAGTATTAAAAATATATGATCTGAGTTATTTTTTTAAAGTCATGTTTAACTGTCCTCTCATCTGTTTCCCTTAGGGAAGATCTCTGTCATTTAAGACCTTCCTCATCTGGGTTTTAATCAGTATTTACCAAGGTAGGAGAGAGTCCTAACTGTACTGAACTGAGAATTTTTTGTCTGCTATTAGCAATATTGTTTTTCAGCTGCAGGTTGAATTCCCAAAGCTTAACATTTCATCAGCAGTTATATGTATTGCTTTCTGTTTATCTCGTAAATCGATATTCCTCTGGTGTGCCAGACCTATTCAAAACACAGCATGGACTGGTATTTTTATTGATGCATGTCACCTAAAAAAGGACATGTTTTTAATTAAATGCTAATCCAGAAAAATTTTAATGAGTGCTTATCACATTGCATGTATTTACACAGTAGTTTTCTTTCATGGAATGACAGAAGTACTGTTGAAGAAATCTGAATTATGTAATCAGTTAAAAGTAATTACACTTTCAACAATATCTCATTTATTTGCAGCACTTGACAAAATGAGGTTAATTAACAGTTCATCAGATATATTGCACTAAAAGGTGTTTAATTTTCTAATAGTTTTATTTCTTTGTGGCTTTACTTTGGTTGGTTTATTTCACATGCACGAAGTACAGTAAATACCCCTCGTTTCTTTTAGAAATATCTATGTTATTATCTTATTAAAAGAGTTACTGGGCATATTTTCATAAGTAATCAAATGTTCAGTGTGCAGTTGTGAAACCTGGTACAGTGAAATTTTGTTGCAGAGCGTATTGTTAACTTTGTGTGCCTTTCCACCCTACCTAGGTGGTATTCTGATGTATGGAGCCCTGCTGCTTTTTGAATCTGAATTTGTACATGTTGTTGCCATTTCCTTCACTGCCCTAATCCTGACTGAGCTCTTGATGGTTGCACTGACCATACGAACATGGCACTGGTTAATGGTGGTGGCTGAATTCCTCAGTCTTGGCTGCTATGTGGCCTCTCTTGCATTTCTAAATGAATATTTTGGTGAGTAATAGTAGAAGTATTTGAGCAAAGAACCAGTTTATATTTTTAATATATTTTTCTCATGTTTTTTTCAGTTAAGAATAGATGATGATTTGAAATCCAGCTTTCATTATAAGAAATATGACTGAGTTTAAATTAGGTCTAATTAATGTTGGGTTAAATTCTCTCTTACCCTTTTCTCCTAGAATTTGACAACCTCTATTCCTGTTAGTATTATTTATCTGGATGATAAACTTTACTCAAACCACTCATGCCTTTTCCATCCTTGATCCAGTATTGACAGTCCAAACTGCATACCTTAAATTGGCTTTGAAATTTGCACTACTGAAAATATATATGATTATTAAAAAAAATCAGGATCTTTCACTGAATTGGTGCATTATTTTATATGCCAGACCAAGTGGACCTCATCAGATCTAACTGACAAGGTTAAAATAGCTGAAATATTGCTAGAGAGTGAGGCAACAGGCTATTAGGATAGATACCTTATATAAGAATCACTGTTTCATAATTATACTAAGCTTATATTAAGCTTGCTTTAAGGTGTGGTATGCCATACTGTGTCTTAAGGTTCTGATTGTTTATAGGACACAAGATAAAAGAACACATTTTAACTGCAAATCTTAACAGTCAAGGATCTGAGCAGCAAAATAATACATATTTCTTCTTGTATCAGCTTATTTTTTAGTAAAAACAACTGTCTCAGTATGATTTTACAAATGTAATTTACAGAAATATATGTAACAACTTTAATTATACCTTGTGAGGAGCAGAATACAGCTCCTTCTTCTGTATCACAGCAGAATTAAATGTTACATGGTAGTTTCCAGGAGTCTCATAGTTCTGCTTTCACTCTCTCATGTCACAGGTGTTCCACACTAGAGTAGTGTATGTACATTATATAATTATTTTTTAATCAGTAAATGCTTCACTGCCTGTCCTAGGTGTTCTGTTACTTCCCAGATTTCTCAGGAGTCAAATTTTAGTGAAGAAACAACCCCGCTGGGATTGGTACTTGTGTTGTACATTATTTCAGGTTTGCCAGAGTACCTTTTTATCTTCTCTGAGACTGATGCACAGACTCCTTAATAGAGATTATTGGGTTGATTTTTGAATCTCCACAGCCAGATTACAAATGAGAGGAACAAGCAAGAGCAGATACAGGTATTCTCACTTGAGTCCAGACTTCCAGGAACTTCATAAGGCAGAACTTGCTGCTTCACCTTTGTAAGTCTGTAGTATTGGTGACAGCTGGTCCTTTCATCCTTTCTGGTGTTGTTCCGTGAAAAACACCTTTAGATGGTGTTCACAGATGTGTAAAAGCTGCAGGAACTTCGTTTCTTGCAAACTTTTCCATAAAGTGAGTGTTTTTCTGTCCTCATGTATTGCTGGACAAGCCCAAGCAACTGAGTCTATAAATATTTGCATGGCTTCTTGCAGCCTGGGGGTTTAACTTGTGTATTTTTTGTCATTAAGGGTACTGAAAAGGGCTGCAATTTCATTGGATTCTGTAAAGACGTATTTCACTGTGTGTTATTCACCAATTAATCTGAGGAAATGCCTTTTTTTAGTCTCACTTCTGCTTAATGCTTTAATTAATCTGTCGCATTATAACTTGGGGGAAGGGAGTCTTTTTTAGTGTATGTGATGTAGCATAAACCTAAGTGATGGTTTGCAGTTCAAGATGTAGAAAACTTCCATGTATCAGGAAAAATGATCCAGACCAGTTTGACTTCACTGTTTCTTTCAGTGATGTTACTTATAAGTATTATCTCCTCCCAAAGAAATTATATCATGACATGGCATTTAAATTAGAAAGGCAAAAATATTTGAGACTTTTCTACAGCTCTGACCCATGAAAGTAAATCAGTTTTTATGTTTCTGAGTTAATTGCACACGGTGGCTTTATTAGGCCTGTCTATGATATGTTACATAAGCTTTCAGTAGGTCTAAGCAGGCTTAAGCTAAAACTGTATAACAAGTTTATACACTGAAATTTAATAGGCAAAGTATTTTAATGAGTAAAGTTGGAGCAGTAAAGTATTTCTTTATTGCATTTTCTGAAGTGACTTTTAGTTCACATTAAAACAGTTTTGATGGAGTTGTTTATACATTATACCTTGAAGTCAAACGTAAACGAAGTGCCAGTGTACTTATGATCTTAAAACATGACCAAATGTAAAATCTGTGTTTTGGTTTAATTGCTGCTTAAAATATTCTGATTGACATGTGAAAGGCAATGCCATTCCAGTTAATTCTGCTAACATCTTTTTATTTCCTTATTTGTGTACCAAAGCTGTTAGGGTTTTGGCTTTTTGCATAACCTTTGTATTTTCTGTAAATCTTTCATTTTCCCTCTTTGTGAAACAGGTATAGGCAGAGTGTCTTTTGGAGCTTTCTTAGGTAGGTGAAGTTTAACTTTTCTTGAATTTTTAAAAAATTTTTAAAAATTCATTAAAGACTAACAAATTATTTAATATACACATTTGTAAATAATGGAAAAAATAATAAAAAAAATTTTGGGGTTACCTGGGTTCTGGGATCTTCCCATGATAATTAAGTATGACCTGATTATAACAAATATGGTCAAAAGAATTCAGTAGCAAGTGCAGAGTTGTCACCATTCTTGTTGATGTCTGTCATAAAAAATTAACTTTTCAGTGTGGCTTGTAACAACATCACTACAAATTTCCCTTGAAATTTTTGGGCTCTAATTTAATCTCTACAGTTTTAAGAATCACTCAGGCTAGTTGCTGTGACTCTTTCAGAGAAAAATAATCAATATGGAATAAAGGATCCAAACTGGTAGCAGAATTTGTGGCTGGGAACTTGTATTATAGGAGATAAAAATCATTCTTACTAGTAGAAAAATGAGCTGACTTAACTTTTTCTTATGAGAGAGTATTACTTTTAAGCTGAGATTCTGTTTCCCCTAAAATTACTTGTGCTGCAAAGCACAGTTTTTTAAGCACCATAAAGGAACTCTGAAGTTCCTGTCTAGAGAAAATAGTTGGCAAAACCAAAATGCTGAGGTTAGCTTTCTCTTTCTGCTGCTTTGTTGCCCTTTATTTTTTTAATTTTGCATGGTCTTGGACAATAGCATAAGCAAACAATTAGGAGAGTTTTATTGACTTTGCACTATTGAAGTTCCACTTCCCATGTTACCAGCTCCCATTACTTATTTTCCCTTTTTATTTCTGCAGATGTTGCCTTTATCACAACTGTGACCTTCCTGTGGAAAGTGTCAGCAATCACTGTTGTAAGCTGTCTTCCACTTTACATTCTCAAGTACTTGAAGCGCAAGTTCTCTCCTCCGAGTTACTCCAAGCTTACCTCGTAAAAGTGATTATATTCCTATGGTTTTTCACTCACACCCGTCTGCGAATCGCATATTCACTGTGCTTTAGAGTCTATGGATTTATGTTGGACTAAAGAAACTTCAAAAAAAGAAATTCAAAAATCAAAAGTGGTAGTGTGAATAGAGCACAAAAGGGAGGAAACATCTGACAGATACAATAACACGGAAATACACTAACAAGACTATCAGAGATAAAATAATTTTTTTTTTTTTTACTTTCATTTGCTTTAATTGTAAAGTAAAACTGAATTACCTTTGATTTGACAATGCTTCTGAACTTTTCATTGCTACTGTAAAGGATCTTTTGCTACTGTAAAGGATTTTTTTCCTATTGTATTTATCTTCTGCAAGTTAAATCAAAAGTTTTGTTATTTATTACATAAATTCCCTTCTTTAATTATCATATAACTTCCTACTTCAAGCCCTTTCCTTTAATGTTTCTATATGGAAAAGGTCAATCGTCCATACTTACTATAACAAACGTAATACCTGTAAATGCCCGTGTCTGTATTAGCAGCTATTATTCCTCATCAGACATTGATTAATATGCACTATTTGAATTATGTACAGATGTCTGCATAGCACAGTCTTATTTTAGGAGCTGTTGTCTTATCCTGTACTCTCCATTTCTGGCACCAGTAAATTACAGATGTGTGATGTTGACAGCAGTTCTTTAAATGCACATTACAGCCAGGTTGCACAAAAGCTGTTTAAAATGATAAATTCTGTACATAATTCCACAGCACCTATTGATCTGTACAGATATCAAAGACATGGCTGCTTGGTAAATATGTTTTAAAATTCTTATTCATTTTTTATTTGTAAAACTGCAAATAGTGTCAAAGTACATTTCTATATATGAGAAGTCCAGTAAACCTTGTATTAGCTAATATGTTTAAATTGCCTTGTAATCTGTTTACTTAGGTTACTCAGGTAAAAGAAAATAAGAGAAACACGTGAACATTCTGGTAGAAAAATCTATCATCTTCCAGATTGTAAATGTTTTGTTTCTGTAACTTAGTTTGGGTGCAAAGTTGTCAAAAAAAAAAAATCAAAACATTTTTGCTTTTTGTAAGCTGTCAGAGTTGAGTATCTTGGCTGAGTTATGACACTTCAAAGCAGTTGATGATTTGTTCCAGAAACTCATATGCTCTGATGCAATCTGAAGGGTCCAAATATTGCATACTGTACTGGCAAGTAGGATATGTTAATTTTCCATTGTGATAAAACTTTGCTTTCTCAAGAAGTACATATAATGAATTTGGCATAGTCTGTTAATCAGTGGAAAGGAACAACAAAGCTATTCATGCTTTATTTATTAAATATTTATGTGTGTGTTTTTAAAAACTGCTCAATATGGATGTCATTTTTATGTTCGAATGTATGCCTTTACAACATAATTCCTATTTTAGTCTCTTATAATTTTGCCCTTATGCCATTATTATATTGGATGAGTAATATATAAGTGATAAATATAACTACTTCCTGGGAGAGCAGAAGAAACTGCTGCAGAGCTATTTGGACTCCACCCCACTCCATTAATTTTTATTTTGGAAATTTTTCTTACTAGCTGTTTATCTGCTTTCTTTTTTAATTTTCATTCTTCATTATAAAAGCAATAAAGCCTAATTTCTACCAAATATTAAGGGTATATGTATTAAATAAACTATTGAAGTGGTGTTTCCTTTAATTACCCAACATCACAGACTAGTTTGCTCTATCCCTCTGTCACTTCTGTAAAACCCCCACAAGATGTCACTGTTCTTGCATACTAACAGAAGCCTTTCTGCATCCTGTGTGGTTTTGGCAAGATACTCCTGATTTTTATTTTTAGTTTAGTCCTGTGATATTTTTCGTGCTGATTTGCTTTAATATTATATTTTCATCAATAAGTGATAATTGTTTTTAAACAATTAAGGAAAGTCATTAGTGTGCAGTTATTCTGAAACATTGGTGGCATTTCTTCAGACCTTTTTTTCTTACACATTTTGAGCTTACAACCATATGCATAAGATTCAGGAGATATTAAAAAGCACTTACAGTTGGTCGTCTTTCATCTGTACCTCACATCTTTGACATTAGCAGACAATGAGAAAAATTGAAGTAGCATTGAAAGTGATGGTGTTACTGCAGTACAGCAGTATGAGGTACATTTGTATCCATGTGTACGGAATTTATAGCATATGTGTATTAAATCTCAACATTAAAACTGTAATGTTAGTGTGATAGCAAATGTATAGATTCTGCACACAGGTATAAGGCTTTCAAAAGTGGAGTCAGTTCTCTGCAGTGCCTGCTTTCTTCGTATTTTTAATATACAGAAAAGGTCCAGTTTCAGCTAGCCCTTTGTTTTGAAGACTGTGGAAGCCTGATTCAAGTGACTTACCTTGCTTTTGGATTCAGCTTTAGGCCTTGGATCTGCAAGTTAGACCCAGAATGACCTTTAGTTTTATTTGGTATTAAATAAATGTTTACTTTTGTGAGCTGCTATGTCAGATATGTTTTTCTGAAATGATAATCATGACTCTGAAAACATATTTGGAAAACAATTTCAGAACTGGGATAGGATGGAGGAGCAGGGTGTGAACAGGAAATATATCTTCACCAAAGTAACATTCTTAACAATACATGGACCATGTTTAAGAAGCACATGAGCTAAACATCTGCTAGATTTCCAGTGTAGTTTAATGGAAGAACACAGGGAAACAGAGAGATCCTGCAGAAGAAGACTACTGGTGATTGTATTGGCTTTTTCTGAGGCTATTCTAAATTTATGTGTTCATGTAACTGCTAGAAAACATTTTACTACACAAGGTATTAGTTTGCAAATGGAAGATAAATCCTTGCATACTTAACATTAAGTATGTAGCACTCTGTAGCAAGTGTTTTACAACAATGTTTTTATGTTCAAACTGAGCTTGCTGACAGATGCCATCAGAATTCATCTATGTGGTATCTCCTGTTTTCTTCCTAAACTTTTAGAGTGATTGACAGAAAATGTGCCATTGCTTTTGTATGTACACAGCAAGTATGTGTTATCTTGATGAGCAGCTTCAACTTGTCTTCCTACCCTCTGCAAGAGATTGTGAGTTTAAACTTCTTTCAGTCTCCTTTGAAAACATGTCTGCAAGAGAGAGCTCTGCAGTTGGGAACCTTTTCAGACTGGACAACAGTTCTGCAGGTATTTTAGCAAGAATGTTGATAGCCACATATGTAGTTAAAACAGCTTTAGTCATGAGGGTCAGCTTCTGTAGACAATCAGGAGATGATTTCCATATATATTGCTAGCTCTTATGCCCATTTGTACATGTTAGAGAGTAGGCCTACACGGTATAGTCTCCATACTCATCTGCAACCTTATTTCTGGCTCAAGGCATTGAGACTACTTGGAGAAAGAACCAGCCTTAATTCTTCTGCTGGTGAGCTAGGCAGTGCATTCCTGGGATCATCCTCCATCCCTAAACTGATGTGCACCTCCACCCTGCTCATACAGGGTACAGTGGAGGGTTCCTTCACCACTGGAGGTTGGAGCTGTTCAAGCCTGAGCCACTCTGGTTTGCATATTTACCACGTGAGTGAACCTGAGTCAGGCCTGGGGAAGGGCTTACTGTATAAGTGGCAGGATAGACTTCCTTAGAGGCTTTGGAGATGTACTTTGGAGGTACACATCTTTGGAGATGTGTACCAAAGATACTCCGATGCGATCTCTTTTTCTGCTTTTGAACAGCTTTGTATTCCTGGGTTTTATATTGGCAGGATAACATGAAAGAGGCTTGTATCTGTTTCACACTTGCATACCTCCATGTGTCCAGAGCTATTAATGTGGCTCCAACAACTCCTGCGGGGCAAAGGGATTTAGTGCAGAATATGTGGGCTCTGGATCACTTAAAAAGTGATAGCCAGAGGGGGAGAAGTGGCTGTTCGGGTCTTGCCACCAATGCAGAAACTGTTTTTGTAAGTCCTGCTTAACCCTGATACCCATTTGAATTTTAGCTTCCATGGAGTTTCTCCTTATTTTTGCTGGCTAGAAAGGAAAGAATTGGGCCAGCAGTCTCTTATAACACTTAATTGAATAACCTTTCTGTATCTAGGCTGTTATTATTATAACTCAATTGAAACTTGAAGGCAATCAAAAAGCCCTTCGATATGTTAGCCCCCTGTAGGGAGGAAAATCAGTACGAGTGAACAAAGACAACACGGATTGAACATTATATGTAAATAAACAGGAGGCACAATGTCTTTAACACTGTGTTAAAAAGCATTGGAATTTCTTTTGTAAACAAAACACACTTAAAGCGAGATACTTCCCAACAAGTATTAACTACCCAACAGATGCCCTCAGCAGGGTTCACAGCTATTATTGTGAGCGGGAATTTGCTCAGCCAATTGCTGACAAAATCTGCCTCAAATAGGCAATTGCACTGAAAGACCTATTCACTACTTCATCGACCAAAACCATAGTTTTGATCAAAATATTTTACAGCAGAGGTGGTGAAAACTGAATGCCATGAACAGAATAACGAGAGAGCACTCTGCAGTGGAGCTGACAAATTCTGCTTTATTGTTCCGTTCCTGACCGGTTTTTAGCAAAACTGCAGCCGAAATTTGTCCTTAGTGCAGTCTCCTCCTGTCCTCCAGCATGCATTCCACTTGAAATTGTAATTGGCCATGGTAAACCTCTGAATTGCTCCAAAAAAATCAGGGTTGAGGAATACTTAGCCTTCTGCATTACTAAGAGATTATCTGCTCTGAGAAGAGGAGATACTGTGTTCTATAACTGTGATGTGTAAGTATTTATGTCCCTGCCTTTATTCTTCTAGCAGTAAACTATCTATATTTCCTCTTCTCTTGACAAAACTGCCAAGAATAAAAAGAGCTTTGGTTATAATGTTCACGTAGCTTTAAGCAAGCAGTACACAAAATAGACCACTGTAATTCTTATTTGTAGAGTTGCTTTCCATTGTTTCTCTATAACATAAACATCTAGTTTTTTCCATGGGGCCTCTGTGTTTTGCTGTGTTTTGCTCCGAGTTCTAAGCATGAATTCGATTTTGCAAAGTAAACACACGTTATGTGGAAGCAAATTATAGATAACTACTTCAAAAGTCTGTTGAAAATTAATTCCTGGCTGGAATGCTGGGGATTGTTAATGGATGAATAGACCTGTAAGGGGTAAGTGTGTATGTACATATGTTTTGTATTTATTGCAATCATCTATTGCCTATTTGAAGGAGGGATCTGGTAATTCTCAGTCAAGATATTCCCTTGGGGAAAAGCTCTTCGCTGCATGTGCTCAGTAGAGGAAGACGAGCTGTTGTTTCCCCTGCATGTAGTCTCTGGTTGCCGCCTTCTCTTGCCATTGAATTCCAAATTCATCTGCAGGAACACAGCTAGTTATGCACTTCCTCCCACAGCTTCTGCTTCTCAGAGTACCTTTTCCCTTCATCAGAATACCGTCTCTTCCATGACAGTCACTTGAATATATGTCTGTTGGTTATCTTGATCTCAGCTGAACGGAGTTTATCCCAGCTGTAGGAGGTCATTTTTCATGTGTCATGAGCAAGGTAGATGGCGCAGACATGGTCTAGTACATACCTACACCTATCCAAATGCAACTAAACCAATTGCAGTCTGTCTGTGATTTAAAAACAAAACCAAAACAACAACAGCAAACCCACCACAACAAACCCAAGCATGTACAATTCTATCAAATTCTAGGAAGGAGGTGAAGGGAAACAAGGTTTAATGGCTTTGAAACTTTTACCCTGTGGCTGTAGTGCTTTTGGCTTGCTGATAGTTACCTTTTTTGGCATTATCTTCATGTGAGAAGATAGTAAAATATTTCAAGTTACTAAATTATTAATCTGATTTTTTAAAATATCCTAGCTGGAAGCCTTCACATTACTTTCCTACCTGTGCATGGCTAGTTGCAATTCCTTTTATATTATTTTTGGTATTATAATAGGAGAGTGAGAGTTGAAAGCAACATATGAAAATATCTGTACATTTGTTAAGAATTGGTTGTTATAGGAAAGGATGCCAAGATTTGAGAAGTAAGTATCTTGAAGTGTTTTAATCTTACAATTATTGTATGATTCTATGAAATAAAAGGTGAAAGGAAGAAATCTGCTGCTCACGTTAACTTAGGTTTTAGATGCCCTTAACTTGTACAGAGTTCAGAGCAAAAACAATCAAAATACACCTACATGGCAAATCTTACAAAAAAAAAATTCAATAACATTTTAAGAAAATAAGCCTTTTAAGATGACTGTGAGGCTCACACCTGAATGTCTGGAACTGGAGGGAAATCACATTTTGAACAACCCATCGAGCCACAAAGAAGCAATTTCAGACAGTCAAAACGCTACGCATTTTTTCCTAGCTCTTCTATTCAGGTCTGGCCCTGCTTGCCAGAAGAGATTTTTCCTGAACAGGAATGACCAGGATGGGCTGTTGCGTTGCACTTGCGTTGTTGCATTATCCTGAGAATGGCAGCCGTGAAAAGGTGCCTTTGTGCTTTGGTCCAGCTGTGCCCACTGGAATGTTGGGAGACACGGGTGTAAGTAGTCCCCAGCCTGAGCAGTTGTCTGGTCATTGAAGCCATCGGCTTCTGTGTAAACTTGTTTGTAGTGCTGGAAGGGCAGCAGGGCAGAGAAAAATAAGCTCTCTTTGTATAACCTGAAGCAAATTGGGGAGGAGTGGAGAAAAAAACCAAGCTGCTAGTCACATAACCACGCTACCAGCTTACTATCTGTCTAAATGCAATTACTTGGAGATGGCAGGTGAGGCGGGAGAACAAGGTTATAGCTCAGCTGTAATGCAGAGCCAGCCAGAGTCACTGATCTGGTGCTTAGCAGCACAGGAGTCTGTCTTCTTGACATGCAGGTAACTCTCTCTGCCAGTTCAGACATATCATCACTGTGAGTGATGGAGTTCGCTGCTGGAGAATCAGGGAAAGGCTTCTTAAGGCAAAGCTGGCCCTGGAGGCAGCTGCCTTGGGACATGGCAGCAGAGATGTCTGAAACTGCAGAACTTCACATGTTCTGGTCAGACACAGGAAATGCCTTCAGAGGCAGAAGGCTGGGGGAGAAAATGAAAGCACGTGGGGAAACTTTATTTGGCCCGAGGCCCAACAAAAACATACTCTCAGCCCCTCACCCTGTACAACATTGCCTAGTGTGATGAAATATCCAGGCTGTGCCATGCTGTGGGATCAGGGCAGCCTCTGCAGCTTCCACCTGCGGTTCACTAGCCTGGCGGGAAAGGGTGTAGAAGGTGTTAAATTCTTGATCTTTTTGTTTTACCCTGTACCCAGCTCCATTGCAGCCTGCTGCCATGGTGTGCAGAGGGAGTTAATGACTCCCAGTCCATGAGGTGAAAATCAGAACACAGCTATCTTGAAGGAGCCCTAAACCAAGACTGTGGGGTTGTCTGTGCCACCCAATGCTTGGCATGGAGGTACAGCCCCTAAGCACAAAGTGCTGCTGTGACCCTGTGCTCATAGCAAGCCAGTTGGCATCACCCCGGGAACATCAGGAGGTCTCCCTCATGAGCTGGTCTTCGTGCAAACCATCTTGTTTGTGTTTTGAGCATCTGATTGACCATGTCATTGCCCTAGCTATTCATCAGCACCTGCCATTCCTACTTGTGGTGTTCTTCTCTGAGTAACCTGGGCGTCTGGGGCCTCTTTGAAATTGCAGCCTGCCGATCTTGTAGCTGTTGACTCAAGCATAGTCACATCTGCGTGTGGGTCAGGGCTGGTGACTACAGTCAAGACTTCATTTATTTGTGTTGTATTTATTTTTAAAGATGGGACACAAATTCCATGAGAGAGACTCATCTGGTGATCATGTGAAGAGAGTGACCAAGCAGCTTCTCATGGCTGAGCTGCTTTCAGGCAAGGTGAATTCAGTATATGCCCTGCCAGTTCAGCTAAGGGAGAAATTTTGGAAGGAAGACACCCTCCAGCGACTAAAGGAAAACATGAAAAACAAAGACCTCTCTGGAGTCTTTCTTGTTACCTGCCAGTCCTGTTTGAGTCACAGACATCTCCAAGCTCCTCTAATTTGCATCCCTCCTTTTCTGGTTTGATACTCTTCCAAGACATAAAAAATGTAGGAACTTTATCTTGTTTTAGGAAAGAAAAAACTTGCTGCAAGTCTACAATACAGCAGTTAGTCAGCTTCATATTGCACAAATTTCAATGAGAATATCAAAATTTGAGGCAGGAACTAAGAACTTGAGGCGAGTGAAGGGGGAAGACTAATAATTTCCATCGTTTTGCCCATACAAAAGCTTCTGTTCCCAGTTGGAGGCAGCCTTCCCCAGGAGTGACTGGTTATTTTAAATGCTACTATTTTTAAGTAGGAGCCTGGTTTCCAAAACATGCTAAATATTCACTGTACAAGCCTTCAGTCTCTTGATAAATCTCAAGCTGGACAATCAAAATGATCAGTTGGAAGGGAATAAAAGCATAGTACAGGAGCACCAAATAGATAATTGTTATTGGTATCACATTATGGACCTGGAGCAGGATGCTGGAGATGATGATGCAGGTTATTCAGAGAAAGAGCCCCTTTACCCATTAATTAAGAGACTGACAAGGGAAAAGGTTTTGTCATCACTGAGAATGCATGGAACTGAGGAAATATGACAATAATAGTGAGGTAGGGCTAGAACCAGTCTGTGAGGAGGAAGGTCCTAGGATCTTCCAGACATGACTTGGGAGGAAAGAAATGGTACCTTTTTCTTAGAAAGAGACAGGATTTTCATCAAGGTGGTAAATTTGCTAACCTAAAATCTTGGGCATATGGGGGCTTGATAGTGTAATTTACACAAGGTATGAAGGAAGGACTTCTTTACTTTTAACCTGAGACTTGATCATCCTCCTTGTTGGAGTGGCACCTCACCTCAGGGACTGCTTCACTTGTGTTTGTATTTTTTTCATGAAAATACAGTGTGAATTTTTGCTATATTTAGGAGTGGTCACTCTAGAAATTAGTCCCTTAACTGTGGTGTAATTCCAGTTTTCTTCTCATCCTCCAGATTACTGCGATCTTACACAAATATGTGCACTTTCGAGTGTGGGAAAGACATCCCCAGGGTCTTCCGTACTGCCCAAAGCTCTGACTTGGTACTGTGACTCGGTACAGATTTGAGCAGGTCCCATCCTGCTCTGCCCCCTTCCATTGCCCTGATGATCAGCTCTTCTTTGTGACTGTCTCCCAGCACAGGAACTGTTCTAACGCTTCTTGTTAATCCCATCAATGGAAAGCACGGTCACGTTGTCGGAAGTGACTGGAGTGGAGCTTTAGCGATAGAACTGAGGCTTTTTAGCACAGCACTATGACTGAAATAGCTGTAAACTGGTGCTAGGGAGTCGAAGGTGGAGAGAGAGAACATCTGTATAACTCTCCATGCCATCTCCAACACTGTTTCACAGCCACCAGCCCCTTTAACCCAGTCAGAAGCAGTACCTGCATTCTTCTAGTCAGTACCTGTGCTTTCCAAAAAATGGTCTCGGGTTTTATTTGAATGACTGATGCATTTAAGTAGATGAGAGTCAGTATCAATAAGTGCGGGGGGTTTGCTTTACTATTTTATTTCTAAGAAAAAGTTTCTGGTGAAAGCTGGTGTTTTTACAAAAGCCAGAAGGGGGCGTCAGAAGCCAATAAATAAGTAAAATCCCACATCCACGGTCATAATAACCAAGAAGACATACCCGTCTTTTAAGATACACTGTACCCGTTTTCTAAAATTGTGTTTCCATAGTACAGAAAAGAAAAGCCTCCTGAATGGTTTAGTCTTAAATCTTATAGAAAGGATTTTTTTCCAGGTCAGTCATTGTCAAACACCATCACCCCAAGTCCTGCTGCTGGGAACGCAGTCTCCACTTGGCAGGCTAATTTATTTATCAGTGCAGTACTTGGAAGGTGGAGGGGTTTCTGACAGTCCATCTAGGCTGGCTTCAAACCAAAGTCTTGGGAATTGGAGCCTTCATTCTCTGAGGCAAGTTTGTGGTTTTTATTGAACTTTTAATTGTGTGAAGGGAGGAGAAAACGCCCTTAAGAGAAAACTACCCCAAGTAGTGTTTACTGTGATATCCTCACGATGATGGAGGCAGCTGGGTCAGGACAGATTTCATATCAAGGCCCTCGTTAACCACTTTTTGCCACATTTGCTGACCACTAGTGCCAACTATCAGAAGCAACATGTTCCCATGCTCCAAGTAGAACAGGATGTTTCATCTCAGCAGTTTCTGAATCAACAAAGTCCATAGGACTGCTCAGCCAGACCCAGTGTTATGGTTGGGTCTCTGCACCAACATCCTGGCAGCCCTTCCTTTGCCTTCTTCTGCCCCACTCCAGACCTTCACACCAATTTTTTGGAAAGACCCTTATCGCTCAGCTGGGAGCTCATGCTTTGGCCCCTCCATAGTTATCCCAAATTGATCTCTTACTACCCTGCCTTTACCCTCCTCTGATCTGCCACTGATACCAGCCTTAAACCCTCTTAATCCAAGCCAGTCACAGGATCTAAGAGGTCTTTTACTGGGCTTTGTACCCAGGCAGCAGTCACCCTTCAAATCCCTGCTCCAGACAAAGTTTTACTCTGAGGTCACCAAGTCCAGCTAACCATGAATAAAGGGGATACTTGTGTGTGTATATGCCCATGCATGCAGAATTTCTGAGATCTCTTTCTGCCTAATCCTGTGGGTCATTCTATACCTCTTTGCATTCAGAGAACAGTGACAGCACCTAGACAAGATGCTCCAGAGCTCCATGCAGTGCTGGACCTCTGTGGCCCAGTGACAAGTGAAGGAGCTTTCCAGGAGGAGAAAGAGAGTCTCTGTGTGGGTGGAAATGGCCTTTCTTTGTCCTGCTAAAGGTTGCTGGCTGCTTCTGTGAAATTGGTCTGCATCCACTTATTGGAGTGCAGCCAACAAAACTTGGAGCCAAATCCCAGACTTCCAGACTTGACAGCTTTGACTCATGTAACTTGAGAAACACCAAGAGAAGTATTGCATTGTGGCACAGCCCTTGTGGACTGCTCAGCGCATCAGTGCTGGGCAGCAAGCAGGCAGCAGCCCTTCAGCAGTAAATGCAAGTAGTTTTCACCTCAAAGACTCACCTCTAGTGAAGGGTTCTTCAGCTGAAGTTCCAAAGTGTTCCATGAACCAGTTTTCAGCCCTATTCTTCAGTTTGTCTTTTCACACCTGCCTTCCCCAGAATAAGCTCGGTGGATAGATCCAGTCTGCATTGATCAGTCGAGGAGGTTGTTCTGCCATGGCTCTACCTCTTAGCTTAACAAAGGCATTACTGTCTGCACAGATCTGCCCATGCAGTTTTCCCTTGCACCACATGCACCTCTGTGGGCAGCCTCCTTCTCATACACTACAGTTAAGAGGCTTCTTTAATTTCATCATTTACTTATTGTGCTTAAAAGCAACCTGAAAATAAATTTAATTGGACTCTTGAGAGGAAGAGAGTAGGGAGAAGAAAGTCCTGGAAGCAAAAGAGAGGAAGAAATTAATTTGTATCATCTTCATGGTTTCTATAAATGTTCCAGGCTTGCATTTGATCTATCTGCATTAACTTAGGGTGGAAGAGTCTGTTGGTGCAGACCCAGTGCCTGGTGTTTGAAGGTTTCATAATGCTTGTGGTTTCACTGTTGTGCTGGAACACAGTTTAGAGCAGAGGAATCATGAGGTGCTTTTCAGCATTTTTGTTAGCAATGAGAAAAAGGATTCTCTGGCTTTGCAGAGCTGAGAGTCTTGTGTTTGAACTATGGATGCTGAGGTGTTCATCCTGAAAAACTTTTTACGGCCTTTGAAAGGTCCTGCTCTGCAATGCATGCGAAGAAACTGCAATGACTCAGCACATCTGGTTTTCAGGGACTCAACTGAGGGATCCCAGATAGAAGATTGACCCTACTAATACTTGCAAATGTCTTGTTCTAGTTGCTAGTGAATTTGTACTCTCATATACAGCAACAGATGCAAAAGAAGAGATGGGGTTCTTCCTGAGACTTTCTAGTCCTGCATACTCATTTGGAAATCAATTTAATGCATTTTAATTGCCTATTTTTCTCCTTGGTTTTCCCTTTACAGCTACACACCAGCAAAAAAAATAATAAGGTAGAGTCTAGCCAGGCAAGCTGCTAATGAGGAAGCTTGACTCAAGATTTTAATTTTCAGCATTTGTTCTTCAAGATAGCTACTTCAGCATGCAGGGATGTCACAAAACAGGAATGCTGCCATTAGTTAATGGAACAAAGGCATTGGGCTTGTACATCATTTTATTACACAAAGAACCAAACATACCTTTGACCAAACTAGAGGAGTACAGCAATTTCTTTCAGGTTGCTGCCCACCCCACCTCCCTGAGTCAAATCACTCCTATAAAGAAAACTCTCATTGTGCATGAAATATGGTGTGGAAAGAATGAGGGAGATACAATTCCAGATGTGAAAAATGTATATGTTAAAAGTCCAATCTCTTGCCAGCCTTTCATCTGGCAAAGAGAAGCTTCTGTCTTTGCCAAGCTGATCAAAGTGCTTCTCAGAAATCCCCCATCCATGCGGCATTTCTGTGAGAAACAAGCATTAGCTGGGGTCCCTGGACATCCGGAGCAGGCAAAATAGCACAAAGTTGGGCTCAGAGTTAGGATCAAATTCAGCCCACTACCAAGGTGCTCCCAACTCCGCAGCTGGTGCAGCTCAGCCGTGACCTTGGTACCACTGAACACTGGCCATTGCTGCTGAAGTAGTGCCCTGCAGGCACCTAGAGACATCTGCATCACCATCTCCATCATAACCCTTCATCTCCAATAGCAAGCAGTTTCCTATAATTTCATTTTTTAGCTTGAAAAGCTCAAAGTTTCATCCCTGTCCAAGGCCACTGTCTTTGGAAAGGCTGAGCAGCTCAATGTTTGGTGAAAGTAATAGCAAAAGAGAGCATATTGCTTTAAACCATTGGGCTGTAGTTCATAATTACCTACTTTACATCAAATGTATAGGATGCTCCTCAATCAGGCATAGCCAGAAGTGAGGGAATAAAACCTTGGCACCTCATTTCATCACCTGGAAAATAGTTCCTTTCTCCCTCAATACCTCTCATCCCCTGGGTCATCCTGTCATGCTGCAAGAACATGCTGCAGGGACTGGTGTTTGTAAGCATCTGGCACAAGGGGCCATAGTCAAAATTGCTGCTAGAGTAGTCCAAATCCTATTCATAAAGTTTGTGAAGGTGAGCCCAGAAAAGTTAAAGCAATGATTTTGTATTTGCTGGAGTTTAACAAGGTCACTGACTCTGCATCAGAAAATGAGATCAGTAAAATGTATACAAGTATTGGAGTATCAATATTGGAAGGATAAACTTGGGTTAGAGAAGAGAGAAGTGCAATAAATAGCACCATGCACAAGAAGAAAGCTTACAGGCCAGATGTCCTGGGGCTCAGCGCCGGGACTTGTTCTGTTTAAGAGTTTTGTACAAATGAGCCTGAGGTTGGTGCGATATCCCAGGTGTCCAGATGCAGATGACATCATGATAAGAGGGGAAGCTGATAAATTTCAGGAACGCACCAGACTACAAGAGGATTTGGAGACGCTGGGGGAACAGGGTAATACAAAGGAATTCAGTATTACACAATGGAAGGTTATTCATTTAGGGAGAACCAACAGCATTTTTAAATGCAAGTTTAATAGACTAGAGCAGGAGGAAACTAATGAAGGCAAAGACTCAGCTGGTGCTGGGGAGCAATAGGGATAGCAGCAGTCTGACATGTAAATAATAGCACAGCTGAGATATTGGAAAAGAGGGCTCATGCTGCAGCCAGAGAGCCCGGGACTTCATATTGGGTCGCTCATTTCATGTAGCAATGAAGGTGCTCTTGGCACTGAACCTGAAGTTGAAACAAGCCAGTCCCCAGCTACAGAGAAGAGGAAGGCTACAAAGGGTACTTACTTCACTGCTTGCCCTGTTCTGTGCATTGGGGCGCGGAGCTTTGGATCTAAAAGGAGATGCTTTCATATGCACGGAAGTGAAGGCAGCTAAGGACGTGTTTGGGCTCCTCAGGGCACTGGGCCGTGACCACAGCTCAACAACGCATGCTGCCTTTGCTGTAAATCAGCTCAGTCTAGGTCTCCTCTGGCTAGGGGTGGGGAAATGTTCTTGGGGACCAACTACCAGCAGAGGATAGAGAATGAGATGGAGTTACAGGGGCCTGTTGCTAAAAGCAGACTTTCCAGGGGATGAAGAGCTTACTGACAAGAGAAGAAGGGGCCCCTTTTGCAGTGGAAGAGCATGCACAACCTTTCCTGACTCCTGACCATCCCAGGCTCAGCCACTGGCCCCTGGACTACTGGGTGAAGCAGCACTGCTGCACATGCAGCCAACCCAGGCCTTGCATACATCCTTCTGGGTCACCACTTCCACAAAGCCTATTGCAGCAACCCCACTCCTTCAGATGAAACATAGACATCTGGAAAAAACTGCTTTGCACTGCCTGAAAATGAAGGTGTGATCCTGCACCTTGGAGGATGGATGAGGTGGAAGCTGCCATCCCCACAGTGTGCAGGAACCGATACCTACCACAAGTCTCTGCCACAGACATCATAAATCTGGTGTTTCCCTTCCCCAGAAGAAGGGTCTACTCTGCTGCCAACTTGAGTCCCTGTGTACCCAACCCGCCTTTCTTTTATTAAGTGATTTTGAATGAGTAAAAAAACTTGTTACCACCCTCTGTACCAGCACCTGGAGAATTCTGAAACTTCAGATATTTCCAGAGCTAAAACACATTGTCTGGCACAAAACCTTGTCACTGTTTCTTTGCAAGTCTGTCAATACTGTACAAGTACAAATAGAGCGGTAGGCATGCTCTTATTTTTTAACCACCCACTGTATTGCACATTCCATTGGCAGTGTCCAGGGAAAAATGCAGAGTATCAGTATTTTCATTGTTGATGGTTGTTTTGCCATGTGAAGGGAGTTCCTGAATTGCCGTGGTGGGACCCTAGGGTCACGCAACAGAGACGGAATTCATCCCACTGCTGGTACCCACCTCAGCCTGACCAGCTGCGGAGGGGAGATGCTGCACAGCGACCCCTGACAGCAGCGAGGGTTCCACCCTGTACCTGCCCACAGTTTGGGTTTGCACAAGAGACAAACGCAAAAGAAAACAAAATGGCACTGACGCAGTGTGTATCGTTATGAAATTATTTCTCTGAACTAATGTCTCAGTTCAATTCAGTTGCAGCTTTCTGTATATGGGTCTGGTGTGGCTGTCTGACGTCTGTCTTGATTTTAAAAAGTCAGTGTCTAAACAAATGACTGTAGCTCCAAAAAGGTTTAAGGTCCTTTGCCTGCAGTCGCTGGCTGCATTCCTAAACTGTCGTTTAAAAAGAGTCCACTAAATCAAAAGCCAGGTAAATCAACAGAGCACTCAACGTCGTAATGATACCAGTTACAAAGTAAATTACAACATTATTCAAGCACACAAAACTCCTCTGGCATTTGTCCTGCTAAGTGCAATGCACCTTAAAAGTGATGAAATGATTTCTGGCAGCCTGTGAAAGAGCCTGTCTGGGGGATGAGCCCAGCCTCTGCTTTTGCACCAGCTTCTAACTCTGGGAGGGCTTCAGGCAGCAGCTGGTCACCACTCAGGTGTGCTCCCTGCCTTGCTTGAAAGGTTCATTGATGTGTTTTCAAAATGGTGCCTTACCAGCCATAAACACTGACCATGTGTTGCCTCAGTTTCCAGCAAATCTTGTTACAATTTTCAAAGCAGGGGATTAGAAAGACTTTAATTAAGGACTTGGTTAGGGAGGCTTGAGACTTATAAATCTTTTGTTACAATGAATGAAATTCTGAACAGATGCTGGTGCTTTTGAAGCTGCCAAGACCCAAAAGATGGGTGTGCAAACCCTAAGAAGATGGCCACTATTACGAATGTTAGATATAAAAGGTTGTAAGGATATAAGGGCAAGAAGCCCAAAACAGAACAAAATTTCCATGCGGAGCAATGGGTGGATTGTGGGATTCTGTGCATTTACTGTAAGAAAATGTTTGACACTGGTAAACATTGCAGAGAGGGGTTCCCACCACCCTGTTTTCAAAACACTTTTGTGTAGACAAAGCTGCAAGTTTTCATTTTACAGAACACGGTGCAAAGAAACAATTTGCCCCAAGTCTTACAAGCAGCTCAGGGTGCAGGTCAGGCACAGCCTGTTGTGCTGTGCTACTAACCTATATCCTCTGTTGAGGCGAGAACAAAGGCATTTGGGTTGAATTAAAGCTTCCCTGAGAAATACTGTAGCTTACTGTGTATGAAGATCCATGCAAACTGTCCGTCCCAGACTGCTGAGCCCCAACAAAAAGGAGAGAAAAGGGAAATGCAGAAGGGAATACACACACACAACTTCACATAATATGAAACTAATCTTGTGAACATGAATCAGACTCTTCAGTTATTAAAACATCCTGTATAAATACTCTGCAGTATTTTTTTTAACGTATAACATTAAATGCAAGAGCTGAGGATGGGGGGGAAATTTATTGCTTGCAAAGATGAGCAGAAGGGGTAAATAGTACCCATCCAAGCCTGCATCATTTGGCTCCTTGCTGCAGCAAAGGAGCAGTGTGTGAGGTTCAGAGGAAGCGTGTGTCATATGGCCAAGCCGCACAGGGAATGCCAGCATGGGCTCTGGGGTCCACAGACAGCTCCAGCTCTGGAGGGGTACAGCCCAGCAATCACTGGCAGTGGGAAGTACTGCGATGGTGAGACAGTATTACTCACACACCCTATATCTGGGTGGGAAGAAGGAGGGGAGGCTCCTTTCCTACTCCTACCCTCCTTCCTTCTACAATATACAGATTTTTTAATTCTTGTGATTTCTCTAGTACAAACTGATTGCCGTCAGAGCAGGGGAAGATAGGTGGGAACCCAAAAACGCTATATGCCCTAAAGCAGAGGCTCTGTGGCCTGCTATGTTCCCCTTCTTACCAAACTCTCTCCCCAGTTCAGCTGCTTCCCCACCACTCTGCACTGCCTCCCACAAATATCACCTCGACATGCAGCCACACAGACAAGTTTCTCAACCTGACCTGGGCCACACAAGCCACTGCACATTCAGTCTCAGCAAAGGAGGAAACGTAGAGTTGGGCAGCAGAGCAGGGCAGCTGAACTCTCCCTGGCAATTAACCTAATTACTGGCTAAGTGCAGAAAATGCTTTGTTTTGAAGCACAGCATCTTCTGTGGAGGGGAAGGGAAGCACCACCTCATGCCCTCCTTCTTGCTATGGGACACATGGATGGAGAAGGGCTGCCCAAGGAGCCCACACAACTCTCTCCTGGCGGAGATGGGCTGTGAGAAAAGACAGGCCAGCAGAATCATTCTCATGATAAACTGGAGAAGGCTGGCTGCCTTCATGGCAGTGATGGGGGGCAAGACACAGCCTGGCACAGCACTGATGACAAGGGAGGGTTTCTTGCCGAGGTGCACATCTGCACAGTCCTGTGTATCCAGTGGAGCAAAGCCTGCTGAGATCTCACCAGCGGGGTGGCGGAGAACAAGGAACTGGCCTGGGACAGGGGGAGCCCCGTGTCTGTTCTTGGTGCCTGAACTGCCATGCAGTGATTCCCACACGGGGAGAAGGGTGAAGGGGAGTGAGGAAGCAGCAGCCACATCTCCCTGTTGTCCACTGCCAACCTCTCCCACATGCGGGCTGTAGTGGGCAGTGCCGTCATGCTGCGGCCCAGGGGGCTGCTTGGGATGAGGCTGAACGTGGAGATCTCTTTCATCTTCCCGGGGAGGCGAAGAAGACTAGCCCTGCCTCGAAAGGCAAGGGGAATGCCGATACTGGTCCCTGCTAACCCAGCGCTTGAGGTCACTGTAAAGTGTCTCCTAATACTCCCAAGACTTTTATCTATCTATCTATCTATCTATCTATCTATCTATTTATTTATTTATTCCTCTCGGTTTTTCTTCTGTTTAAAGAACATGTCGTAAAGTCCAAATTAATGAAGGGCAGCAATGGCCGTAGCAGTTACGGGTAGGGTTTGGGCAGGAGACGTAGGTAAGGGAAGCAAACAGGGCAGGGGCCAGCCGGTGTGCAAGTCTCGGCGGCGGCACAGGAGAAGGGACCTGGCATCGAGGACGTGGCTTTTAGAAACGGCGGGGGCGCGTTTGCTACAATGAAACAACAGCCGTCTAAAAATAAGGTTGTTTTCTGTACTAAGCTCCTTTTAACTTCGTTAGTCATCACCCGCTCCCAAAATAAGCTCCGTGTAACAGTCTCTCCTAGTAGCGGCTGTAAACAAACTCGGAGAGGCGGGCGGGAGGCGTAGGGCAGAGGGAAGTGGAGCGGCAGGCGGAGGCGGGGCGGCCCCGGGAGGCGGCGAGGGCGGCGGGGCCGCGGCCGGGACCGAGAGCGGGGCGGCGGGGCCGGGGCAGGGGCCGGGGGGCGGTAGCGGGCCCCGCGTTGCGCCGCCACCGCCGGCTGCCCGCGCCGGCTGGCGGGACCTTGGAGCGGAGCCACGGTGGTCCGGGCAACGGCATTAAACAGGAGGAAACAGACGGGGGATTCCGTCATTTCGGCGGGGAGCGGGGCGGGGGGGCGGGGGGAGGGCAGGAAAGGAGAGTCCCGCCGAGAGCGGCGCGGCTCCCGCCCCCGCCCCGGCCTCCAGAGAAGGTGCCGGGATCTCCTCTGCGTCCCACACCCACGCCGGGCAGCTCCGGTGGGCGCGGGGCTGGGGCACACGGGATCGGGGCACCCGGATAGGGACCCACGGACCGGGCTACAAGGAACCGGGGCACACGGGATCGGCCCGCACGGACCCGGGCACACGGGATCGGGGCACACGGGGCCGGAGCAATCGGATAGGGACACACGCACCGGGGCACAGGGGGCCGGGGCACACGGGATCGGGACACAGAGGACCGGGACACCCGGACCGGGGTACAGGGATCGCGGCGTTCGGAACCCCCGAGCGCCGCCCTGGGGCCGCCCCGTCGGGCGGTGGCGCTGCGGCCGCTCCGCCCCCGGCGCCCCCTGGCGGCGCCCCGGGGGCCGCTCCGCTCCCCCGCTCCCTGAGCGCCACGTCGGGGCCGCCCGCCCCGGGGGCCCGAGGGGAGGTGGGAGGGTTGAGGCGGTGCTGCTGCGGGGCTGAGGGCTTTCCCCCTCTCTTCTCCCATGCAGTTTTCCTTGAAAGAAAAGCGTCGCCCTTTTGGATTTTTGTTTCCCCCGCCCGACGGGACGGCGGGATTCGCGGGGGTTGCTGTGCTCCTCGCCGGGCGCCCTCTTAGGCGGGCATCGTCTTCCAACACGGTTTAGTGGAAAAGCTCGCCCCGAATAACCGGCCGCGGGCTCCTGTTCCCCGGGAGCTGACAGGATTTCGTTTATATTGGGTTTATTTCCAACCACACATGGGTCACAGGCACAAGATTTATGATTTTTTTTTTCCTTCTTTTTCACACACCAAATATGCTCAGAAGCGCCCCAACTCCCCTCGCGCCGCCGTCCAATTCCAACAGGAAAGTATGGTCCCCTTTTGCAAGTTGTGGAGGCAGAGGGAGGACGAACCGGGAACGGGGGGCGAGGGGAAAGGGGCTGGAAGCGGCAGCAGCGGGGGCGGCGAGGCCCCTCTCTCCGCTCCCGCCCAGGAGACTCCTGCCGGGCCGGGGTGTCACGGCCGCATCGGGGGCCCAGACGGGGCATCCCGAAGATGGGAGGTGGGAGGAGGAGTCGCTGTGGGCTGGAAATCTCTCCTTTCCCCCGCTACGAAGTGATGAGACACAACTGTGTTGCTGAGATATTTACAGAATAATAACAAATAAAATAATAATAAATCTGAACCGACTGAAACCGAGTCCGCCGGGTCTGTTAGTAATTTAGCAGAATGGGATTTTCCTTTCTCTCGCCTGCCAATTGATGCTCTTTTCCAAATTTCCACAGCGGGGGAAGCCTGCGATTTTTTACATAATGATTTCAGCATGCGAGGCTGCCTCACTTTTTTTTTTTTTTCCCTCTCCCTGCCTGCCTCCTTCGGTCTCTCGTCTCCCTTCTCTCCCCACCTTCACTTCGCGACCCCGGCGCGCCGCCCGTTCCCCCGCAGGAGGGCACCCGGCTCCCGCAGGCTGAGGGGACCCCGCGGGCGCCGGCGGCGGGGCCAGGGCTGGGCGGGCCGGGGGCTGGGCGGCCGCTGTGCCCCGCGGAGGGGCGGGCAGGCGGCCGGGGCCCGTCGATGCCCGCCGGTGCCCGCCTCCCGCTGGCCGCCCGCCGGCGGCGGGGCCGGAGCCCGGCTGACATCACGGGGCCGGGGCGGGGAGAGGGGCCGGGAGGGGAAGGGAGGTGGGGGGGTGTTTTCCAGCTTTAAAAAGGCGGCGCCGGGCGCGCAGCCCTGCGTCAGAGCGAGACTTCCACGCTCCGCACACTCACTATCCCCGTCCCCCGCCCGCTGCTCCCGGCGGGCGGCAGCGTCCGCCGCCCCGTCCCGCCGCGCAGCGCGGGCAGTGCCTCCGAAGTCCCCACGCACACCCGCCCTCCCCTCCATGCCCCGGCCCCGGGGGGGCGGCGGCGGCGAGCTCCTGTGCCTCCGCGGGCGCGGCCACCACGCCGGGGGCGGCGCGACCCCGGTCGCCGGGTCGTGAAGGCGGGCGGGGGGCGCGGGACAAGGCGGGACAGGCGACAGGGCCAGGACGCTGTGCCGGGCTCCGCCGCCCCGCCGGGTGGATGCCAAGTGCTGCCCCGCCGGCCGCCGCCGCGCCGCCGTCGCGGGACCCATCCAGCGGGAGACAGAGGCCGGCGGCGGCCCCGCAGGACGGCGCCCGCCCGCTCGGCAGCACCATGAAGGCGGCGGAGGAAGGTAACGGGCGGTGCTGCGGGGGGCGGAGGGCGGGCGGCGGTGTCCCCCGGTGTTTCCCCGCGGCGGCCCCTTGCCAATAGGTGTCTCCTTCGCCTCTCGCAAGGCGCCGCCGCTGCTCCCGGCCGCCTCCCGGCGGCCCTGGGCTCGGGCCCGCTCCCGCTGACGGCCCGGCGGGGCTGCGAGAGCGCCTGGGGTCTGGCCAGGGGGACACGCGGCGGAGCGGCTTGGGGATTCCCTCCCCAGCCCCAGGCTTCGTTTTAGAGGAGGTCATTGCAGCCATCCCACGCTCCCGGAGAAAGGAAGGAGTCTCCTCAAATTGCGGGTCCCGGGCAGTGCCAGGCGCCATAGCGGCGCTCCCGCACATCGAGACAGGCGGGCACGCCGTGTCCGGCTGCGGGGCTCAGCTGCCCCGCATGCCCCACGCCCCCGCCGGGGGGCGAGAGCCCTGCCGCCGCCGGCCTGGCTCCGGGGCAGCGCTTGCCCCGCTATCCCAGCTCTCTATCGCGTCTTCTTTCGCTGCCCCTGCAAAGACGAGTGCCCTGAAAAGACAGCGGCAAAGTTTCTGGAGGGAAAAATGGTGGGCGCGGGGCTCAGGAAGGGCTCTGCCCCTCGGAGCTGAACTTGGCCCTGCCAGGGGTAGCGTCTGGCTGGAGCCGGGACCGGCTTCAGCCTCTCCTCTGCCAGTCGGGACATTGTTCTCCCCCTGGAGCATCGTTACCCAGCACCGCTCTTGCCCACCGGCTAAAGTTTCGCACCTCGCTTTCCCTACGGCACCTTTCGGCCTCGCCGCGCCGCCTCCCCCGGCAGCGGGACTCCGCAGGCATCCCCCCCGGGCATCACCTCCGCGCCGCGGCAGGTGCGGGGCAGCTCCTGACTCCCCGTTGCAGGCCCGGTGGCTGCCCTCTGCCGTGCTCCCCCCTGCCCCTCTCTCCTGGCTGCTCCAAAGTTTCTTCCCTATCCGGTGCTCCCGCCGCTTCTGCTGCTGGTGCAGCGAGCCCGCGCGTCCCGGGCAGAGAAAGTTGTGAGGATGTGGAGGGGGGGGGGCGTCCATGTCCGCTGTGTTTATTCCGCAACGTGTGACAACGTGACTCCATTCCCCAGGCTTGTCCGGAAAGCTGGAAGGGCGCTCAGGACTAATTTTATTTATTTATTTATTAACACAGCAGTTTTCACCCCAAAGGTTCGTTTCAGTTGTGAGGATCCTGCCAGTGCGAAAGCTACAAGCGCGGCTGTGACTGTGGCTCCGCTTATGAAGTATGGAGCACCTTTTGGGATGGAAGTTAATTACGCTGTATTTAGTAGCAGCGGCTGGCGTGCCTCTCGCACGCTCGGACATCCGCCTGCTGCACGCACGGCTCTTCCAGTGCTCTGGGCTCCAAGGGCACTGCATACACCCACTTGTAAAAATTACACCCAAAGGCAGCTGACACAAAAAGCGTTCTGCAGCCTCTTGAAAAGGAAAAAAAAAATCCCCCTTCCTTCATTTCTGTGGCATTTCTGATGCCTGTGTTGAAATGCATCAACCCTTGTCGATAGTTCTCTTCCCTGTTGATGTAGTTTGTAAGGGACTAAGAAAATGAGTCCAGCTAGAAAGCGTGACCCAATCCAGGAAACACGTAGGGGAGCCCTGCGCGTCAGGATTGCTGCCTGCAAATTAAGGTGCCACTTGATTGCCAAACTATGACAATCCAAGAAAATACTTTATTTCTTGCTAAGTCTGGGAAGAAACTTGCAAAGAGTCCTAGTGGGAGGGCCCTGCCTTTTTTTTTTTTTTTTTTTTTTTTGAGTGGTAGCAAGGTATGGAGTCCTTTGACTCTAAGATTGCCAGTGGTTATACCAGGTTTAATGCTGTGTACAAGTTAAATTCTCCTTCAGGCTGGGGGGCTGCATCTGGAGCAACCTGCCTGCTGCGTCCCTTGTCGAACTTGCATTGTGGAGTTGGAACAGCTCCGGTTCACTCCAGGGAGAGGCTAAGTGGGCAGCAGCTGAGCTGGTGGGTTGTCCATGGGTCACGCAAGTGCCGTTGGCAGCACGGGAATGGCCTCGCTGGGTTGCATCGCCCCCCCATCGCTCATTTCGCTCTCCCCAGTTTAATGGCAGTGGTTTAAACTGGACTATTAACTGGAGCACCGCTGTAATTCTGTCCCCACATGTGGTATCACTTCGGTTCTAGCTTTTCCATAGCACATCTCTCCTCTTTCTCCAAGGGAAGGGTGCCAATTGAAATATTTCATTGACAGGACTCATTTATGGCACCGACAAATCAAGCTGTCTGTAAATAGTCTGGGACAATTCACCCCCCTTAAAGGTGCCACTTGTGGGAGAGGCAAAGGATCGAGAGCAGCTTGGGAGCTTCTCCTCGCGTCCCTGCCGGGGCGCCCCAAGAGATGGACATCCGGCGCGGACAGGCGGCAGGGAGTGACACCAGGGAAACCGAGAGCCTGGGGGCCAGGATGAGGCGGCTCTCCTGCCTTTAGTCCCTGGGCAGGGGATGAGAGGAGAGGCCCCTGTCTCCGGCTAGGGCGGGCCACCCCCGGCCCGCTCCGGCATCCCGGGGCGAGCACGGTCCTGGCAAGCTGGCAGATACAGGCGGAGGGGTTCCGCTGCAGCCAAGGCCTTTAGCACACTCGGGTGACTCAGCCGGGGGCTGCGAGCGATTGCGAGCACCGAGGGCAACCCCACAGAGGCTGCCTCACCGCCGCCCCCGAGCAGACCCGTCCTCTCCGGGGCAAAGCCCAGCTGGGCTCCTGCGAGAACCCAGCCTGCAGTGCGGCTATCCCGGCGAGGAGGGGAAAAAGCATAATGGGCTCAGATGGAAAAAAATTGTGTTTTCCTGGCACTTTGTAACGGAGATTTCAGTCGTAAGCCTGGAAAATGGTATTCCCTGAGTATAAAAGGGAATACTATTTCCATAACTGCTTTAAATAACTGTTCCTTTTGAAACCCGGCCTGAAGCTCCGGGAACTGAGGACCGGAGCCGAGCCGAGCCGAGCTTATCGGGCGGGCCCTTCTTTGCCTGGCGGGGACCTTCATACGGGCTGGTGTAACCTGACAGAATTGAACTTAGAAAAAAAGTCTTAGTTTACTTTTCCCCTAGTTGATATCTATCCCGTACGAGCGGGAAGGGCGGCAGGCCGGGGCAGCGCCGTGCCTGCCCCGCATCGTCACCTTTGCAGGCGCTCCCCCGGTGCTCGGCGGCTGCCCGGGGACCTTTCCCTCCCTCCCTGGCTCACAGAGGCGGCCGGCAGCGTTCCGAGTCCCGCTTTACTGCGCTTTTTATAGCAGCTGGCACTAGTGGGTGCTGCGACTAAGTGAAATAAATAATGAATAAATGAAAACGGAGCCTCCTGGCTCGCAGACGCGGCGTGGTGGGCACCCACGGAAGAAACCTTAGCAGTCCTCGGTGAAGAGGGGACACGCCGGTGTTCCCTTGAGTGGGCTGAGCAGCCCTCCCCACTGCCCCCTCGCCGAGCGCGGAAGGAGCCGCTTCTGCTCCGCGCTGTTACCGCCGGTCGGGAGCAGGTGAAGTCCCATTGCCCGCCTACCCCGGGCTCCCCATCCTGCCCCTGGGGAGCCGGCGAGCCGCCGGCGGTCTGGAGTCCCCCCCCCCGGTGCCGGGCCCCTCGAGCCGGGGGGGGGCTGCCCGCGGTGCACAGGCTGTGCTGCAGGGGCAGAGCCCCGGGGGGGGGGTAGGAGAGGGGCCGGGCATCGCGGCTGTTTGCATCGACCCGGAAACATCAACAGCGGGCGGGAGGGCGGATCGGAGGCGGCGGCAGCGAGACAGGCCGCCCGTCGGGGCCGGGGTCACGTTACCGAGCTCAGCAGCGGCCGCCGTCCCACGCCGTGCCGGGGCTCCGCACAGCCCGGCCCGCCGGCAGCAGGTGTCCGGGCGCGACGGGGCGAGCCCGACGGGGCGGGTCGGGGCTGGGCCGTCGCCGCTGCCTGGGTGCCGGAGCGTGACGGGGGTCGCGGTGGGAGCCATGACGGGCGTGGAGACCGAGCAGGAGTTCGACTTCGATTTCCTCTTCGAGTTCAAGCACAGTGATGAGGGAGGAGGTGGGTCGCGGCGGGGCGGCCGGGGTACCTCCGGGGGTGCTGGCGGCGGGATGCTGCGGGCAGCCCTCCCTGCGCTGACTGCTTCGGGAGGGGAAAGGCTACCCCCGACCGCGGGGAGCGGGGCGGGGAAGCCGGCAGTCCCGCCCGGACAGGTCGGCCCGGCCCCGGGCAGCGCGTGTCGCCTCTGCTGCGCCGGGAAGCGGCGAGCGGGGCCGCGGCGGCCGGGAGCGGGTCCTGCCCGGGCGGTCGGCGCTCTTCTCGCGGGGTCCTTGCTGCAGCCGGACGAGCCTGCAAGGGGAGACGACCCGGGTAGCCGAGTTTTCGTAACTTCTTTGGTGTTGTTTGAGCTCTGCAGACTCCCGCGTTGGCCCCCGCCTGCAGGCAGCCCGGGACCAGCCAGGCTGAGGACGTGAGGTTCTGGGTCTTGCCCGTTACAGAGATGGGCCGGTTCAAAACGCACTTCAGCCCCCTTCCCCATACCACTTGAGCCGGAGTTAGGCTCAGGGTTTAGCTTGAAGGTCATCTGCAAATAAAAATAACGGGCGCGAATGTGTCACGGGTCTCAACTGTTCCCAACTCTGGTGTCTCGGTCTGGCTGTCTGTTTTTATGACTTCTAACAATACTTGAGGTGGAAATGAGGTGAACAAGCCTGGAATTGGCAGAGAGGAAAAGTTGCCTCTTCCTGGTACGGGGCTGACTTGCAGTGGTGTTGGCGGTAGCGGGTCACTGTAAAATGCTCTCTTCGAAGTAGATGACTTAGCGCTGCCTCAAAGGAGGGCTGTATCTGTGCTTTATTTTTTTCCTATAAATTGAAGCAGGTTCCCAAATCCTTGCCTGCTTATTGCAATTTGCCAGGATGTGGGTAAAGACGTTTGTGCCTTCCCAGCGCTCCCCAATTGCCCAGCTCTCTGCTGCGTTATCAGTGTCCAAATCGTTGTTATGAGCTTCTAGTTTTTAGAAAAAGGCAGTTTTAAGAGTTTCACACCAAGCTTATCAGATGAGTGTCCTAGTAATTAGACACCTCAGTGTCTAAAGTGGAGGGGCAAATTGAGTTTCAAAGTCCTAGTGAGAAAAGTACCTAACTCCATTAGGCAATTTTGAAAGCATGAGTTTAAACATAGACTTAGATGGGGCTTCATCTTTAGAAATGTAAAACAGCCCTCATCTTCTCTGAAGCCCCTTTGAGCTGCAGGTGTTCTGCATTCCTATTTAAGGTATGTAAATAAAAACCAGTGGTGTCCAGTGCCTTGCGGGATCAGCCCATTAATGACAGAAAGGAATAAAACCTTTGTGCTGTGAAATTGGCTAGAGAAAAAAAAAAATTTATACTGGTACAAAGTGAAACGTAATATGTGGGGACATGCTCACAAATCCAGAGGTCCAATTTCTTGTCCTAGTTACACCTAGCATAAGTGTGGATTTGTTGGAGCAGAACTGTTGCAAACCTCCACTGGTCTATCCTACAATGGGATATTAAAATACACTATTAGAAGTGTATTGGTAGTTAGTGCTCTGGTCCCGGCAGCCTCTGTGGATCACGGTTGTAACAGTGACACCATGTTAAGCCTTTTGTCTCTACCAGGACTGTAAAAATACTCTACACAGTTATATTATGTGGTGCAGCATTTTATTTCTACCTGTCTAATTCACCCCAGTGAGGAAAATGTCAGCATGTTATAAATGCTGAATAGGGATATGCATTTAATGAATTTTGTAAATACAGAAATTTTGGAGAAGAAAGTCTTCTTTCAGAAGTTGTAGCTGGTAGGTTTTAGCTCACAAACAAAGGGCTCAGTCCTGTTCCTAGTTCTGGGTTTGGGGCTTTTATATTTGGTGGACATACTTTTTACACGCTGCCTGTAATTTTAAGATACATAAATATGTTTGGAAAGCTTTGGATCTTGCATCTTTCAGTTTTGAATATTATTGTGTGAGTTGTATGACATTATTTTTTCTGGCCCTTTAAAAGCTGGCTTTAACAAAACATGCATAATAGGCTATTCCTTTGCCATGTGAATTAGGGAACTTGTTGCTTGTAGCACTTGAGCCTGTCTTTTAATTAATTTTTTTTAAGCTGGATTACAAAGGCTCATTTGAACTTTTATATTGCCTGTTCATCCTGGGCCACAGATCTCCAGCAGACTGCAGTTTTTGAACTTCATACTAGTCATGCATTAGATTTTAAGTGAACTGCTGAGTTCCACAATGCTTTTCTCTCAGGTAGTAGTCATTCCTGTTATTTTGTTTGTTTACCTATATATTTTTAATACAAGATCCAAAGGCACAGATTCTGCAGTCAGCAGAGGCAAAGCCCACCTGGTGGGTGCAGAGCTGGGGCAGCCTCCTGAGCCCTTGGTCCCCTTCCTGGGCTGTCCGACTGCATAGTGGGAACCAGCTGGAAGAGGTGCCATGGCACCAGTGCTATCCATCTACATGCCCGACCAGGAGACTGTGGAAGGGTATATGGAAGAAAAGCCTAACCAGTGTCCTGGCAGCAGTGTGGTGCCACAGGCATTACCTTCCTCTGGAGCTGGAGGAGGCAGTGAAGGGGTTGAAGCTGCCTTGAAGGCGCTACTCTTGACGCTTTCTCTGAGGTAATTTCTGAGACAGGGAAGATCTTACCACTACTGTACCACTTCAGAGGTTTTTTTCCATGAATAATGAGAGGGAAGTTATGGCAGATGTGGTGACAGAGCGGTGTGGCAGGGCAGCAACAAAAGGTGACTGATTTTGGAAGGAGGAGATTCTGATCCCCCAGACAGATCTGCACCTCGCTGCATCACTGCAGTTGGATTGTCTTGTCAAGTGTTACTTCTTTCTCTATATTTCTTGCCTGTGTGGTTGTTCGAATAGAGCATGAAGCTGCGGCATGTTTTGAATAATCCAGTTGTATTTGTGGCACACTGCAGTGTAATTTAATGACCCTTCCTTAGCAAATGGCCGATCTCTGAAGGCAGACTAGAGAGCGAGTTCAAAAGGTGTTGTTGCTCATTGTTCCTGACTGTTACCTGCCATGACATACATCAGCTGGAACATCGTGGAGTTGCTGTGAAGCTGCCACAGCACATTAATTTTTCCTAAGTACCGTTTGCCTTGGAGTTGTTGCCAGCAAGAAAGGTGAGCGCGGGATCGCAGGAGGATGACACCAGAGAGGGCTGAGCTGATAAACAAGAGAAAGAGAATAGCTGGCTATGCTGGTTACCAGCTTGGAGGCTCCTTTGCATTTGCAGCGCTCCTGGGAGCAGGTTGCCTCAGGAATGGCAGCTGCATTAATTAACACAGCTTTTCCTTATCTCCCTAGGGAAGGTAGGCAAGGATGACTTCTAAGGGAAATTGCCTCCTGGGAGGAAAAGGGACAGGTTCCCTATGTGGACTGGCTGTGGCCAGCTGAGGACATAGAATTTCCCTCTGTCCTGCAGGAAAGTGTTGCTGCTGCCATAATAAACCTCAGGGAAGACTGATGTACTTCTTGGGGCTGGAGCTGGTTGCATTTCCAGACTGCTGAGAAGAGCCTGCACAACAGCATTAGCCAAGTCAGCAACCATTGTCCCTGACGGAAAGACTTTGCTGTCTTTTCCCAGTAAAGCAAAAGGTACTGGTATTAGGGCCCCTGGCTCACATGTGCTGATGACACAGAGCCTCTGTGTATAAGAAAGAATGGGGAGGTTGATTCCTCATCCCACCACTGCTCAGAGCACCGAGTCATGTTATCCTTGGTTGAGGGCTGCCCATCTCCCCATGTGCAGCCCGCCAGTATCTCTGGGTAGCAGAGAGAGTCACATATGCATCCCTGAGGTGAGGGAAGCAGAACTGAAGGAGTCCCTTCAGCAGGCAGACAGTGAGGCTAGGCAGGGATGATATCTTGTAGACCAGCTTTGAGAGGCTGGTCCCTGTAGCGCAACAGGGATGGAGGCACGCAAAAGGCAGGTTTTTTCACTGTGCTGATTCAGAGACCCCATTGGCACAAGACAGTGGTGTGATCTGTCACTGTCCAGGTTTTCCACAGTGGCTGTGCAACTCTACTGTTGCTTTTACACACCCAGAGCTGTTAAATGGTTAGAGTGCTGGCCCAGAGAAAGTGCTGCTGGCAGCACTTGATGTGGCGTGCGCAATAACCAGCAATTTCAATGGAATTTCAGCTGTCGTTGAGTAGTGAGACATCCGTATTTTTCCTTTACCTGGCCTCTGCCAGTTGGGCTGGAGGATAAGTGGTCCCAGAAACCACAGCAGGTCAATACATCCATCTTGTTCCAAAATGCTAGTTAACTGGAACCAGTCGGAAACTTGCTGTAATGGAAATTTTGGTTGTGTATGATTTTTTTTAACGGAACGCAGTTGATCGTGTTCTTTGCTTTAGTCTGCCTCCACTTTTGGGTTTTTGTCCTGTGTTTTTTCTGTATTCCAACTTTTCAGGGAGGGAGTTAGGCTCGCTTACATAAGAACAGATCTCTTGAGCAGTGCTGCAGTCTTTCAATGCTGAAGCGACATTATGTAAAGTATTTGCTTTGAAGGTTCACATAAGAAGCACGTCCTCAAGACAAACTCTGTGTACATCTGCCTCCTGAAATATCTTGTCCTGTGCTGTTCAGTTAGTGACATTTTCAGTGATGCTAGTCTGCAGCCTCTCCCCCAGCGTGGCATGCCTGTGGGCTGGGTTGTTAAGGAGAACTGTGCTTTTGTGTGTTGTGCCATGTCCCTCCATTTCAGCTAGGTATGTTGCTAAGTGAGTATATTTGTGCAGCACCTCATGTCATTCTTTGTTGTTTGTTTGTTTTCTTCCAGAACACTATAATTATACATCTTCAAATGTAAATACTGGCTTGCCTCTAAATGTGGCACATTCCTCATTGTCAACTCCATGTCATGGCCTGCAGACATCAAATCCCGTCATTTCAGTTGTCCCATCGACAAACCATCCTTCTGGATATGGAGGACACATTGACAGCGGGGCCTCTGAGTACTACCTGCCGCCAAACATGAGACCTAATGGAGCTCCAGCACTGGAGAGCCCTAGAATTGAAATCACCTCGTACATGGGACTGCATCATAACAACAACCAGTTTTTCCATGATGAGGTTGAGGAGGCCATCCCAAACCCCAAGCGCTCGCCTTCCACTGCCACTTTGAACTTACCGAACATCGAAGCATACAGAGACCCATCCTGCCTGAGTCCAGCGAGTAGCTTGTCTTCCAGAAGCTGCAACTCTGAAGCGTCTTCCTATGAGTCCAACTACTCATATCCATACACTTCACCTCAGACCTCTCCGTGGCAGTCCCCGTGTGTCTCTCCGAAGACCACCGACACAGAGGAGGGCTACCAGCGCAGCATGGTGGCCTGTACTTTGCTCAGTTCTCCAAGGCACTCTCCATCAACCTCTCCCAGAACGAGCATCACAGAGGAGAACTGGCTGGGGGCTCGCAACTCCAGGCCTCCGTCTCCCTGCAACAAGAGGAAGTACAGCCTCAACGGCCGGCAGACCTCCTACTCCCCACACCACTCCCCCACGCCTTCTCCACAAAACTCGCCCCGGGTGAGTGTCACAGACGAGACGTGGCTGGGGAACACCAACCAGTACACCAGCTCCGCCATCGTCGCTGCCATCAATGCCCTCACCACTGACAGTACCATAGATATGAACGATGGGATTCCCATCAAGTCGAGGAAGACCGCCATTGATCACACCCCATCCATGACTCTCAAAACTGAACCAGCTGGCGAGGATCACGGGACCGTATCGCCAACTGCCGATTTGTCACCAGAAGACTTCTCCAGCTTTCAGCACATCAGGAAAGGAAACTTCTGTGAGCAGTACCTGTCTGTGCCACAGCATCCCTACCAGTGGGCCAAACCAAAGTCTCTGTCTCCGACATCCTACATGAGGTAAGGAACCCTGACTTAGAGGACAATCCGGGTAATATCTTCATTGCATGCCTTTTTTTCCTCCTTCCCCTTCCTGTCTCTGCTTCCTGCCAAATCTGCCCATCCACTCACTCCGCTTAACCGTATCTTGTGATGCTGCCTCTGTTGTTGGTTTGGTGTGACCATGAGTAAAGCCCTGAAGGGTAAAAGAAGTTGGCCATGCACAGCTTGTAACTGGTTATCAGCTTCTCAGGGGATGAGTCCCAGGCTAGTCAATCCTGAAATGGGGTATTTGGAAGCTTGTCAGGCAGCAGGACAATTTGGTGCTGTCAAACCTCTGGCTTTAGTTAATAAGGTTCACCATGTCTCAGTATGTTTATATTGCAGGACAAGGACATGTTCTCATTATGGTGGCTGTTATAGGGCCTTTTACATGTATGCTTTATACACAGTGAATACAAATAGAGTAAGAATGTGGTTCTTTTGTGAATTATTTCAGTTCATCTGAAATTATTGCAGTTGATCTGAAGGCTGTCTGTCAGTTTTTTCCTGTCTATGTTGGACAGTGATTCTCTTTTTTCCCCTCTTCACTGCTATTTTTATATTTAAAGAAGTAAACCTAATTTGTTCAGCTTGTAGGAGTCAATACACTAGTCACATTTATTTATCACGAGAAGACTCTGGGTAGGAAGCAGCACAGAATAGCCAGAATTTGAGTTACATCTCTTGCATTCTCTTTCCGTCTCAATTACAGGCTTTATTTTGGAGTCTTCTGAAGGCTGTATATGCAGAAGCATGTGGTGCCGGAAAATAGTTAGGCTTTCCAAAGGTTTGCAGGCTGTTCCCAGTCCCTGGTGGTGACGGTCACCTTTCGTCTTCCTCCCCAAGCACACCTGGCTTCTTGCTTTTGACAGCGAAGCTGCCTTTCTCAAAATGAAAGCAGTGAGCACATAGCTGAAATGTTTTAATTAGCAATGCATTCCCTGGCTCTCAAACTTGTCAGTCTCACTTTTCACAAGCCAGCACCTCTCTGCCATGTGCCATCTCCCAAAACTGAGGTGGAACAGTCTATGGCCTTTTGTGTTACAGTACATTCCCCTTCCTCTTCGTTCTCCTTCTTCCTCCTTTCTGCATTTCCCAAGGTCCTTTCAAGATCCCGTCTCACTTCAGTGCTGGGAAATGCAGCAACTCCTTTGGGTCTGGTTGAGCCACCCAGAGTTAGGCACTCACTGCTTTTCAGAGCAGAGATGGAGACTTTTAACACCAGGCAAATTCTTCAGAGCCTTCTCACCTACTTAAAAAAGGCCTTTTATTTTCTCCCACTGCCATGCCAAGTAGCCCACGTTCATCAGAGAGGCCGGCCGTTGGCTGCTGCATTGGGAGCAGCTTTTTGCCGATGACTTCAAGGGCAGGAATAGGACAGTTTTCCCAAACAGGCTTTTATCTTTCCGTTCCAGTGAGCGGCCGTAGGCCGTCAGGAGGCACCCGGTGTGCCTGTGCGCTAACACAAACAAGAAAGGTGAAGTGTACAAAACGAAGCCCCACTATGTTGTGTATTTAACGTTTTTTTTCCACTGTTTTGGTCTTGCATAAAATATGTTTCCTGGTTCGCAATATGTTTCCATGTGATCTCATTAACTTGTGCTCTAGGGCAGTTGGAAGTTACTGTTGAAATGTGATTTTAAGTTATTTTACCAATCAGATACACTGGCTGTGCTTCCTTCCACCAAAAATACCTCTCATTTTATGTATGTGAAAGTGCTGGGCAACTGAGCACGGACGTCAACAGGATCACAGCCTACGCAACAGAAACTGTTATTTTAAATCTTTCCAAAAAATTGGTTAAGAATTTGTCACAACAGAGCTGGATTTTTTTCCTGTTATGTTACACATCTGTTCTATTTCAAACACGAAGGCTGAAGGGGTGGATTCCAGCAAACAACTCGGGCTCCAAAATCTACCCGGTCATAATGATTTTGAGATAACCAGATTTGATTACCTCCTCTGTCTCTTCCTGAATATGTGGTACAGTTTTCATCAAAAGCCAGCATGCCTTGGAAAATCACTGATGCCTTTCCCTCCCTCTCGTGCATTCCCATCTCTTTGGGGGCAGAAGGGAGCAGGCTCAGGCAGACCATCGGCCCAGGTGCTGTCTCCTTTCCCAGTGTTTTATGGTGGGCACCAGTTTAAAAGGGAAACTGCTTTTTGGTATTGTTTCTAAAATTGATGATGTTTTTAATTTGTCATAGTCGAAGTTCACTCTGTTTTAGGCTTTTCGGGTCCTGGAGGAGGGCAATAGTAAGAGTATATAATGAGAGTATAATAATGTGTGCCTTAACAGAAATAGAGTCTTTATTTGTTTTGTGCTTTCTTTAGTTGCTTACAAGGACTGTGAGCTTGGATGCTCAGCCCAGTCCCCAGGCTGTGGGCTCTTTGGTTCTGATCTGGGCTCACACATCCCCCTCAAAAACTATAACCATACCTGCATAGGACCTGGCACACATGTTCACAGGAGCACAAGACAGGATGGGAGGGTAGAGCCTGACCCTGCAGCCAAGGCAAAAACTGCACAGGTAAACCCAGGGCTGCTGGGGATTTGCCCACGGTCCATTGGTTGCAGCCCAGGACCTCACACCAAATCCTGGGATGTAGAAAATACTTAGAGACCAAGCAGAGATTTCAGAAAAGGCTTTGCAACAAACCCTGAGGTAGTGATGAGAATTGTACCTTTTCTAGACTAAAATGAGTTACCTGAATATACCAATCTGCCTCAAAAAATCCTGGAGGTAAATCATGATGCAGAGAGTCAAGAGATGGTCTTTTTGAAATTTTTTTGTAGCTTTTATCTCCAAGGCCTTTCTCAATTTCATTGTTTATACATTGTGCTGTCTCACTCAAATGCAAGAAGTTTCCGTCTCTTAGAGTTAACGTAGCAAATAGATTTAAAAGAAGCACTCTACTAGGCAGTTATTGTATGAGCAGGTGATGCTCTGTGTTTCTCCAGCCCTTGCTGTCTCAGTGATGTTCCTTCTGCATCGTTTTTCCATCACTCCTCAGTGCTGTGTAATACAGAATAAAATGGGCAAAAATTTCAAACCCAAAATGGAGTATAGGACTGGACTTCTGCCCGCGGCTATGGGTGCACTGTTAGTTACTATTTCCAAACTAAAATCCTATTCGTTTATTCTTTGCCCAGTCATTATCAGGTCCTAAATCACCCTGTATCACAACAGAGAGTATAGGCACTCACCAAAGTGCCATGTTTCTGAGTATCTTACACATTTCACATGACTTTTTCATCACCTGTTGTATTTGACTAAACACAACCTGAAATTTTCTGGAGGCAGTTTCTTACTCGTTGAAAAGTAATGCACTGTAGTTATTTCAAGTGTCGTCAGATTAATCCAAGAAGTGTGTTGGTCTTTAACACTTCAGTTTGCACTAAATGTAGTGTTTTTCAGGGGGAAGTGGAACAGAAATGGTTGGGTTTGTTGGTTGGGCGTATGGCACATATGAGGTCTACCACACCAAAAGGAGCTTCCAGGAATAGACAGGTGGCTTATAAAAGCTCTCTACTGTATTTTCTTGAGCAGTTTATTTTTTTTAACTGTCGAAAGCTACATTTTCTTTAGCTGCAGTCTCTTTTTCAACCTCAAAAATATACATGTATGTTCTTGTCCTCACAGACGCACGGTCGTGTAATTTTACATATGGAGGCGGAAGTTTGCACCTAGAGAATGTATGGCTGGATACCTGTCTGCGAGTTGCAAAAGCACATTTAACTTCATCTGCATCATTGGGCTTGTTCATTTTTTTGTGTATTTTTTTGCATTCCACTTTTGGGACTGTGACAGTATTAAACTGAAGCAAGCAAAAATTGAGACCCAAACCATATAGTTTCCTTACAAACCATGGTTTTAAAATGTTGCAGACCTTTTAGTTCTTTCTTTTGGTTTGTGGACCTTTCAGATGCTTTTGATTTTGCCTTTTTATTTATTTTTTTTAATAGATGTTTTGTTCCAGATCATGAGATAGAGGACAACTTTACTTGGGAGAAGTTAAGTTTCACAAGAAGCTGGGAGTTTCTGAAGGTGGAAAAAAGCAATCTTAAGATGAGATAGTCACCGGTGTAGCAGCACCGGATTTGCTGACCTGTGCATTTATCACGAACTTGCGTGTTTATGGCAAGTGAGAGGAAGTTCCTCAGACAAAGCAAAGGCAGGGCTGTCTGGGCAAGACTCAGTGAAGTGGAGACTTGTGTGGTGGTGACCATCTCCTGGGACTCGTTAGTGTTAATTGAGGGGCCGGGGCTGGGAGTGGACAGGGAAGAGCCTGAAATGCCTCTAACGTTTTTCTCTTTCCTGCTATATTCCTGCTGGATGAGGATATTTGGATGCTTCAACAAGTTTGGTTTGCCACCATGTAGCAGCGGCTTTCAGTTACGTTTTGTTGCTGTACCATAAGGCTGAAGACTACTTGGAAGCCTGTCTCAGTAAACTGATATATTTTTGTTTGTTTGTTTGATTGATTTAATCCTCCCCACGCTTTCTCCTGACTGTTTTTCAGTTCATTCAAACGCCCATGTGAGCATCTTATTAATGGCCCTCCTTCACCAACTCATTTTAGCACCTTGTGATTCTAAATTCAGAATGAGCAGACATGCGATGCCAGCCACTTGTTATCTCCATTCCCACAGCGATAGTTTCTTGTTCTTTCTCTAGGACAACAAATGCAAAACTTCCCATGCAAATCAATCTCTGAATGTGAATTTTTAGGACAGTAGTGTGAAGTATTGTTTGGGAGTATGACAACAACGACTCATGTTTTCAGACTTCAGCCTGAGGAATTCCAGTGCGATGCATGCACTTCACGGAGGAGCTACTTGCTTCACATGCCAGCAAAATACAACCGAGTATCTATTTTAACAGCTCGCAGCCAGATTGCTCAATTGTCAGACAGGAAATGCAAAAAAGGAGAGAGCAAAATCTACCCACATTAATTCACAGGTGAACTATAAAGCAGGTGTATTATTCTGACCACAGTCAAGTTGATGGACACGTAGCCATCATTGTTGTTTTCTTACTCTTTCAAAATCACACACAGGGATCTTTCACAGGCACGCACTTCGATGTGAGACCCGGGTAATGAATAATAAATGGTAACCATATTTGCATTTGGTGCACAGTTGGAACAGATTCAAGCTAGTAGCCTGGTAAAACTTTCAGCAGCCCTATGATTTCTCTAGTTTGTGTTTTTGTTTCTAAAGGAAAACTCTTTCTCAGAAAAAATAAGTTTAGCATAGGATACCCAGTCTCAGCCACACTCTTTCTAAGTCACTTACTTTAGTTTGAATGCTGAAAGAGACTTACCATCCTCCTTTCCCAGGCTTATGCCACTGTCAGACAGCTGTCTGGGGTAGATGGCTTCGTGCTGTGGTACTTGGGCGAGGAGCAGGATTAGTCCCAGTGTGAGGTTGGCGGTTGTTCTGATGCCTCCTCTGCACAGCAGCTTAGTTTGGGACAAAAATGTTTATAAATCTCAACCTTTCAAGCAACCTTGGGCATCTAGTGGCTTAGAAAGCGTAATGGTAATTTAATTCCCAAATGCATAGCAGCCATGTGAAAATGGAGCTTAAACCCCTCTTCAAAGTTTAGCGTAAGTTTTTGGCTTTGTTTCCTCCCTGTCTATATTCAGTGTGCTGCTTAGTATCTTTTTTTTCTTTTTTTTTTTCTTTTTGGTAACTTGATAAATCTTTCTGCTAAAGGCAGAAGTCAGCCAGACTGGATAATCTGTTTTTGATTTAATCATATTGTGTATCTGGTGTATGCAAAATAAATCACTATTCATCTGGTTTTTAATCTGATTTATGTAGTACAGAGTTATATTGAGCCAGTTTTCTACAGCCTAGCACCAGGTTTTGTGACCCACCTTGAAGCAACTATACCTCATTACAGCATTTAGGAGGACTAGAGTGAAATTTATTAGGGCATAGAAAGGAATGGGGCATATTTTCAGCTGGTAGAAAATGCAACCTGAGGGAAGTACACTGATGCATATTTGATAGGAAGGCTGTGTGAAGACCTCTTATTTCTCTTTGTGACTCCTGTGGAGGAGTTCTTCTCTCCCCCATGTGATGCCAGCTAGATGAGGTAGTTTGGGCCTTTTCAAATTGATAATGCTTATTTGCAGCAACCAGATTTGATTTTACCACTGCACCATTAGCTTGGTGGCTTTTTCCTTTAACCACATTTAGCTGCAGGAAATTAAGTGCATGATGAAGATAACCTAACATAGGAAATAGCTCTGACAGCCCTAGTCTGTGACACTGGTAAATGCATCACTCTGCTTCCTTTATCAGGAAAACTCCCATTAATTGTCAATTTATAATCGGACAGGTAGCATTTTGGAATTTTGATGGTAGGTTTCAGGCTAACAATAAACTGTATTTTTATTTTCAGGCTTTACTTGAAAACATGAATTTTACAACTTAATTATACTGACATTTTCAGGTGCTGATTTGAAAGGGGGTTTTTTGTGCATTTTTTCTTTTGTTCTTTTTTTTTTTTTAAGAGCTGTATTTAATTATGAAACTAATGCTTGCTTCCATGTATCTTAAAATAAACCCAATGCTCTTCACTGGAGATCTACATGCTGCCGGTCAAAGTTGTCCTTTTTAATTAAGTGCTAAAAGTTTCTAATCTGATAGATGTTGTGTCCTCAGAAGAAAGAAGATCCATCAAGTGAGAATTTACTTAAAACCAGAAAAATCTGTTTAAAAATGTGTGCTGATCATCACCAGGAGAGACACAGCTGTTTTGCTCTGCTCTTTGTCATTTATCATTAGTCAAATATGGTTTATCCAGAATTTTTTTTTGAGATTTTTTCAGACTGAAGTATGTGTACCTAAAGTGCTGGGCAAAGAGTAGTGGCTACATACCATGGCCAATTGACTGTAATTTTTTGCTATTCCTTTGCTCTTTGTATGAGTATCTAGTAGCAGAAGAGCTTCCTGTCACCCTCAAGGTGGGTCTTGGCCATTTTGGGGGAAAGGTTTGCGCGGGAACTAAGGAGGTGTAACATCCTGCCTGTAGCTGAGGCTGGGGTTTCCATGTGTGGAGGGGTGGTAGCCAAATTCAGGGTTTGTCCCTGGCAGGATCTTGCCACTGTGAGAGAGTGACCAGCTGGCTTCTGCTGTATCCAGATGTTCATGGCAGGTGGAGGCCTGCACAGAGGCAACGTCTTTCTTTTGGATGAGCTCCCATTTAGGCAGAGCTGGGAGCTATGTGGTTGCTTTCTTCTCTCCTCCTCTGTTATTAGGCTGCATGTCCTGAGGGCTGGAGAGCAGAAGAGGTGGGAATTTGGAGCCTGCAACTTGTCAGCAAACTGTCCTGGGGTTGCAGGGGGTGCCCAGGGAGCAAGATGGTTGTGGTCCTCTACCAGGGCTGGGACTTGGCAGCTCCAGCTGACCCCTGTAATGTGTGTAGTGTGTGTTCATAGGCCTGCAAGTCACATAGCTCAGATTTATAAGCGATGAGAAAAGATAACATAGAGAAACTTAGCACCACCTGAAGTCTCATAAGTGCATAGGCACATGTGCACTAGCGGGTGCAGGTTAAATATGCTGGTGATACAGGGCTGGATAAGTACCCCAAAAAACCTAAAAGGCAAAGCAGAAAAAATTCTGGTGCTAGTGGTCAAAGTCCCTGTCCTGCCATGGGAGACAACAGGGGTGCCCTGGGGAATGTGAGAGCTGTAATGCCTGAGAAGTCATAAGTGCACTGAAGTGTGGATCACTGGGATGGTAACATGGAGTATTCAGTCTCTAGCTGAACATGTGCTTTTACTATACACATCCAGTGTAGAAGCTCTTGTGCATCCTTTCCCTCTCAGGGAGCTTGTTTCAGCTGTGATTCACGCAGCTCACACTGTCCTTGCACCCCAGCAGTGAGGCGAGAGACCAGTTAATCCCCAGTGTCCAGCCTTCTCCCAGGCTGGGGACAGCTAATAAGCCCTTCAGCTTCCTCACCTGTGTGCTGTGGTGGGACAAGTTCTCTTGGGGTGTCAGGGAGCCTACAGAGGGTTGAGGACCACGATTTTCTGCTTGCTGGTCACCTTCTCTGTGCTGATGGGAGAAATAATAAAGTTTAATGTAAGAGGGCAGGGTAGTATGTTGCACTTGTGCCGTTTAACTGCTCGTAAAGACTTTTGAAGGACACCCAGTGAAGAGAATTCAACAAAGAAAAGAACATAGAGTTGACATGAAATTAGTGATTTAATTGTGAAGCTTTCTGCTTCTATTTTAACATTGATAAGTTTGTCTCAGGCGTACTGTTTCTACGGTGCTTTTTTGTTTCTTTTCTTTCAACCCAAAGCATCAACTTGGCATTTCTTACAGGTCTCCTGGCTGTTTTCAAGTGTGGTTTTATACTGGAAGGGGATTTCTAAGAATGACACTTTCCCACCATCACATGCTCTTGGGCCTGCTTGCTTTTGTGATGGTAATGAGTCCTTAGTATTTTAGTTAATTGTAGAGTCAATACAGAGCCAGAAGAGTGAGCTGCATTTTCTTCAGACTTGAACATCACCATCAGGATTCATAAGCAAGTTCTGACTTCAGAGCTTGCTCCCCTGCAGTGCATTAACCCCAAAGAGATCAACTTTGCTTTGAGGCTCTAGGATGTGTTTTGTGTTGGGAAGGAAGCAGGGAAATGGCTTTTTTTCTTCTTTCCGCCCTGTGTAAACTGATCAGATTTGTTGAAATCCATTTTCACAGCAGAAAGCCTCTTCCTAAAATTCATCTGTGTTTTTCTGCCTACCTTTCTTCTTTTGGTTCAAGAGTCAATATAATAAGATATTTGTAAGCTGTGTCTTAAAATTTTTCCATTTTGGTTACAAATCAGATACCATCTGGACCGTCAGATATGCTTGACCCATAAATCTTCATAAAATAATTATTACCTTCTAAATTACTTATGTCATGGCATTATCCTTATTGATGAAATTTTAAATGTAATATGGTGAAGGATGAACTGCAAAACACGGTCTCTAAAGTAATAGTGCTGGATGCTTGTGGTTTGTGCTAGTGCCCTTGATGTTAATTTTTAATCCATTTTCCTTTCCATTTTAGCCCATCCCTCCCTGCCCTTGATTGGCAGCTGCCATCTCACTCAGGACCTTATGAACTACGTATTGAAGTGCAGCCGAAATCCCACCACCGAGCCCATTACGAGACGGAAGGCAGTCGAGGGGCTGTGAAGGCATCTGCAGGGGGCCACCCTATTGTGCAGGTATCAAATTGTGTAATGAGCAGCACAGGTTGTTTATCTCAGTGTTCTGTGGTGAACACTCTTTCTTCTCTAAAACCAAAAAGCGATGGGAGATTTTTCCTGTCCTCAAGGATTACTGCACACGAGTGTGCCTTAGAGCATATTTTAAACTGGGTGGACCAAGCCTTTGGTAAAAACAAGGCAAGAGCATCCACTTGCTCTTAGCAATGTGAATGAATACAGAGCAAGAGGATTGCTACTCTGTCTGTGTAGGACTCAGTGAGTGTTCAGCTGGCAAGCAGTGACCACGAACCTATCTGTGCAGTCAGATTCCAGACACACAGTTTATACTGAGATCAGCTGGGGATGTGCCTCGGTACATTTAGTCCTTAACTTGCAGTTGGATCTAATCAGAACTGTGAACACATGTTGGAGTGCAGAGCTGTAGCAGTGATGTAGAAGTATGTCACTGGTTTGGATGTTGCAGTGAGTTCTGAGCAAAGGGAGGCACTTAAAGTTTGTTCTGTTCAGTTCCTAAACCCCTTCCAGCTGCTCTGGAAAGCATCTGAGGTCTGAATCTAGTCTTATGAATTGTATCAAGCTCTTCGGTTACTGTGTATAAAGCATTTAATTTAATAGCACTCTAAACTGACCTTTAATTCATTTATATGACTAGTCTCATTCATTTTTTAAAGGACTTTGCTCAGGAGTGGGAAAAACAAGATTTAGTTGTTTAAAACAAAAAAAGAAAAAGTAGTGGGAGAGTGTGGGACAGAGTGCCTGTCCCTCTTCAGCTGCTGCTTTCTCACCCAGCAGTTAAACTTCCAGTGTTGTCTGTCAGGGTTGTGACCCTCTGTGCAGCGGAGCCCAGGTTTTGTCACTGCCCAGACATCACAGGATCCATGGGTGCCAGGGCACTGCCGCCGTGCTCACACTGCTTGGGTCTGTGCCACAGACCTTCTTGTAGGAGCAATGGCTTGTTGAAAGCCCGGACGGCTGGAGATGATGTACGGACTACACGTGCAGGGCTCGTGCGTGTTTACTTATTTGGTGTAAAAGCTTGTTAGGAAACACATCATTAGAAGGAAGGATGGGAGGCTGAGATGACACTGGTCAGAGAATGCTGCTGCAGAATGTGTGTGCTGCTGTGGCAGCTGGAAAAGGAAAGTGAGGAGAGTTGTCAGCAGCAAACACAGTTCACTCTTTAGCTCTGCCAGAACTCGTCAGTGACATAGGATTATGGAAGTCGTCTGCTGGAAGCTGAAAGGTTTTAGCAGAGCATTTGTCAACGATATTAAAGAGGGGCTTGTGGCAGACATGTGTGATGACAATTAATGCCTACTCTGTTTGTGGCTTCATGCAAGGAAATGCAAATGGGGAGGCAATCAATTTGCAATGGCCAGCCTGGCGTTTAAAGTTTCTGATGTGCTTTTTGGAAAGACTGAATGTGATGCCAGCATTTAATTGGACTAAATGTGTCCAGACATTTCCCCTCTCATTCCCTGTCCCCGTCTGTCAGGAGTGAGCATACTGCTTCCAAGCACAAACAAGTACTTGTCAGAAAAGAGGAGAGGAAGCTATGGAAGGGCATGAAGGGAGAGGGGAGGAAGCAGACAGTCCTAGCCCTGTCAATTTGCTCTACTGGTTTAATAAGGATTGATGTATTTTTCAGTCTTTTTATTATGACTTGGACATCCTTTTCTCCAGAAAGAACAGAAACATAAAGGGCGCCTGAAAAAGCTGCTCCATGCTGATGTTACCGTCATGGCCAGTTATCTGAGGAAATACATAAAAGCTTCTGACTTAGACCAAAGATGGATTGATGTATTAAAAGTACTTCCAAAAAGGGAGGAAGTGCTTATAAATAATTTTTAGAAGAGAAATAGTAAGTACTTATAAATAAAGAAGTACCCGAAAAACAAAAGTGTGTATAAATAAATATAGGAGGAGAAAATCTAGGGACTAACTTCTGATAAATTAGTGACTGACAAAACCTGTAAAATGCATCTCTGAATCAACATATTTCCAGATGTAGTGGCTGTTTGGGTTGGGTTTGATTCATCCCCCTGTGTTATACAGAAAGGAGCCTAAGTTTTTGAAGTTCAAACCCAGAGGTAAGCTCAAACAGAATCTGAGTGTCTTCAGGTGAGAGATTTTGCATCAAGGTTTCCCCTCTAATATTTCTGATGTTTTCCATTGTGTTAACTCAGGGAAACCTCTCATAAAACTACTCTGGCCTCTTGCACTACCCTTTTGTGTTAAATTTTTTTTGCCATGTGGACAGTCTTTGTTATGTTGGTACTTTGGGGAAACTGGCTTTAATTCTGCTGTGTGTGTTATAAAGCTCTTTCCCTTTATCTTCAACAAGAAGAGAATGTGGAAGAGGTCTTTCTCTTTTCTCTCTTTTTCTCTTCAAACCCTCTCTTGCTGGCATCTTGCTTCCCAAACCAGATGTTCTCACACTAATACCTCCACAAATCTGTAGGGCATGCTAAGGCAGAGGAGAAGTAAATCCAAAAAGAATCCACTGTTTATGGTATGGTTCCCAAGGAAAACTGCCAGGAGGTTGCTCTCTCTGCAGCCAGAGCGTGTTTATCTATTTTTTTCCAGGCACCATTAGCTTCCTTGCTGCTGCTCCATCTCTTCTCTTCTTGTGGGAGATGGAATGTCTAAGGATCAGAGGTTTCTGAGGGAAATGTGCTGGATGAGGAGAGTGGTGGTGTAGGAGGGCAGGAGTCTCTTGTGGGTGTGGGTGTGACATGAGGCTCAGGGTTGGAGACCAATTTTTTCCTTTGCTCTACCGGCTCCTCCAGGCTGGTGACTTTTCTGTGGAGCTGGAGAGGGCCACATGTAAAGCTGAAGACCTGGCACTGTGTGGAATGCCACCGGTGTATGAGATTACCTTTCTCTCCCAAACCTGAGCATGGCAAGCCTGGCGGGTGCTGGTGGCTGCCTGTGGCAGCAGAGTCTTGTCCTAACACAGTGCTGGAAGGCCCCACTTGCTCCTTATCATCTCTGCATTGTCTTCATAGGACTTGCTCAGTGGAAGCTCTTGAGAGCCATCTCCCAGGCATATTTCGTGCCAGCAGGATTTCTTGTGGATTTCCTTCTGTGGAATGGCTGCACTCTCCCTTCTGCACTTAGGAATGATATGGTTTGCAGAGCTTCAAGTTGCCTGTGAAGGCTCATGAGCCCCGTAATGCAATATTCCTCTCTCACATTTCACCTTTGCCTGTTTGGGTGTTTGGCTGCCATGGCAGCTCCAAGCTATCGCTGTTCCCGATTGCTAAACGTTTGGAGAGTGGGATGAGCCGGCGCACCTAGTGAGCTAAAAATGCCTCAGAAGATTGGCAAGCGAGTGGTGCTGGGGAGCGGTGCTGGTGAGCTCACGGCTGGCACTGACTTTCTCATCCCTTGGCTCAGGGAAGTATTTTGCGAGTTGCCGTTGCCTTTGGTGATTTCAGACAAGAGTACTCCCACCTCTGAGTCAAAACAGGGATGGTGCCCTAGCTGGCATCAGGCATTGTGAAGCTGCAGGCTGTGTCAGGTGAGGCTTAAACCTGGGACCACTTTGGGGAGTGAAATCCTGCCAGTATGCATCCTGTTGGCACCTCTCCCTTCACAAGAGTTCATGGGTAGTGGGAGGATTCTTTTGAATGAAGCAAGATGAAGTGAATAGGGGCTTTAGGAAACCCACAGCATTAGATGGCTACAGCCATATTTTAAACAAGGTGAGCTTAATTCAAGGGGGTTACATCCAGAACATCTTAAAAATGTCCTCTGTTTGGACCTATCTCCCATTCTTCATTTTGAGAGTGGTGGTAAGGAGTTACACAAGATGGGGATTGCATTCCAGGCAGTGATGGCTCTGTTTCAGCTGCAGGTAAGTAATACAGCAGATAAATTTTGGGCTCCCTGGGGAGGGATGGCACCAGATTATAAATATATGGTCTGTAGATATTCTAATTAATAACTCATCTTTGGAGTAAGTCAAGCACTTTGACTGCCTGAGATGGAATTTTTACAAGCAGGGTGCGGTGTATCTGTGAGATAAAATCCAAATACTCAGGAATGTTTAATTAAAGGGTATGATGTACTCCCATAGGAGATTGTACTCAATGGTGAAAGAAAATATTCAAATGCACAGAGCAGCCTAGTAAGCACTTTCAAAGGCCATGGTTATTATTAAGTTTTTTGACACAAAATATGCCAGGAATTCTCCTCAAGATTGCTCTTGTCATAGATAAATTGGTTAGAAGAAGGGAAGAAAAGGAGTTGCAGGGGTTGTCCTTTTTATCTAGGTAACCAATACTATCCAGAATTTGTTTTCCTCTTTGAAAATTAAGTTAACATTGAAGATAGAGTGGATGCTGCCTTGCCTTTCACTGTATCACTTTGCAGTGAGGTGGTAGAGGTTGTGTATGGCTCCTGTGCTCCAATACGAAATTTGATCTGAGCCTGTTAACAGTTGAATAGTCTGAACTCCCTTGTTGTACAGGCAAAACACAACAATTTGTCTGCTGATTTACATAGTGAAAATGTTGTCTGTGCCAGGAGATTTGTTTGAAAGAGTCATCTGTGTCATTTCTTGACAAGATCTCAAGTAGGCACTTTGGGCCTGATTTTCAAAGGCCTTGAGGCGTATGTTGGGATTTTTAAATCCCCTTATGACTAACAAGTGTCAGACTCCTCTCTAAAGCAATTGTTGCCTCGGTATTTTTTGTACATCTCCACATCACCATAATTAGGCACTAACATGCCCCTGAGCTGTTTGTGCACCTCAGTAATACATGGAGCACGTTATTGTTTGCTTCTCATGGATCAGTTGTTTTTTTTGCTGTTGGATAACAAGCTCAAGGTCCTGGTCCAGGTGCTGGCCACTGCAGATATCCGTCAGTCCTTTCATTTTCAGACCCATGAGCAATGAATACCTTTTGCAAACCCCTCAGGGAATAGAAAGCCTCATCCATCAAAGCACTGTAACTTCAGAGGGCATCACAGTCTGATACAGAACTTCTCATGCACCCAGTTTCACTAATGCTTAACAGCATGAGGTAAGAGGGTTGTGCAATAACCAGAAGACAAGATGAGAAGAAGAGAGAAATTGAAGAGCTAAAGACTGGAAAGAGGTGTTCACCATTGATGACAGGAAGAAGACGAAGGTATAAGGAAGCCCAGAGGAAGGCTTTTCCAGACAGATATGGGCAAGTCCTTTGCAGCAATACTGTGATGCTGCAGAGTAAGAGTGACCCCATGGTTATGTTTTTAGTGTATTGTAAGGGACTTCTCATATACGTGCATTGTGTGCATACATGCTTTTCTTGGTAGGGGTCTCCCAGTGCTGCAAGTTTGTTTTAAGCAACAGAGCTGCCACCATTGCTGGGTGAGTCAAGGGGAAGGAAAAAACAGTCCCTCGTGGGTCCAGCTCATGGCCATCTGACACCTAACCAAGAAGAGTGGATGTGGAAAAAAATCATGTTAGCTGCTTTCCCCTTCCCTCTCCGAGTCTATCAGAGCAGAGTAGGGGGCATGTTCTTGTTAGTAAGCAGTGATTCAACTTGTCATGCCACAGTGGACTTCCTCTCTGTGCTGTTCTTAACTTCTTTTTAGAAGGCAGCATCACCCTTTTGTTCAGATAAAAATATAATCCTTTCTTATGGTGGGCTTATAAAGAAATTGGCAAGCACCTGTTAGCCATGCAATCAGACAACAAACCAGACAGGGAGCCTACACCTTATAGCCTTGTTTTAGACAGCCGGTACTTCTTAAAAATAAATCTAACCTGAATGGCTTTCTCACTTCTTGCATCTGTATAGTTAAAGCTAAACCTCAAACTAGCAGACACATAATCAAAACTGAAAAGTACAATGATTTGGCAGATGTTTTAAGGCTGCTATTGCTTCTATAAATCCAGCAAATGGAAGAACGCACATTGAAAGCTTTTCATCACTTTTTTTTTTTTTTTGTTAGGAGAGCATATTTTGGGAAGAGGGGAGTTTCTCTTTTTGGTGTTTTGTGTGAAGTTGGTCCCACAGAGTAGCTCCACAAGCACAACTGTATCATTAGCTTATGGCCTCCCCAAGGAGGGCTAAGTCCAGAAGGGAGCCATCCTGGAAAGTGTGCTGCTGTCAGGCAGAAAAGATTTCATGACCCTGAAAATGCAACTTCAGCTCTGATTTATGAGCCATCCTGGGAACAGGCTTCTTCTGTTTGGTGCAACAGCCCTTTCCAAATGAAAAACGAAGTTTCCATCAGCTCTGCTCTCTGCTGTTAAAAGTGATACCTCGCCCACGCTCAGTATGATGGACATTGCAGTACATATCCCGGCTGTTAGGAGGCTGAAATATTCAATCTGGCTTTCCAGCCTGAAGGCTTTAGCCCTAGGATTGCCTTCAGTTTGGACTCACTAGCTGCAGGCAAAGCAGGAGTCGGTGATGGCCTTGAGGGAGGAGGAGATGGAAAGCATTCCTCCACTGGTGCTGTCTCCATTCCGTTGTGAAAGGGTATGATATAACAACTCTTGACTTTCCTCTTCCTTGGCCTCTCCAGGTTGACTTTCTTCCTTGTTCTTTGAGACAAGGGAGTCAGTGGCATTGCTCTCGCTGTGTGGGGTATCTTCTGTTGGCGGTTGATTAGGCAAAGACCTTCTAGGTTAGGGAGGAAGCAGAGAAGTCGCCTTTATCTCCAGCACTGCTCACAGAGCCATCCTTTCTGCTTCTTTTGTCAGGTTGGTTTTGGTTACCAGCAGCATACGCACCCTGAGTGTCTAGAAACAATGTGATGGAAGTCTGTGCAAGGTCAAAAAAGAACAGTCTTTAGTAGTCTTCTCTGATTCCTTGTTTACTTTTTCTAAGGTCTCATGATGCCTCCTTTTACTGAGAAAAACTCTCAGTTTATTCTGCAGAGTTTTTCTTTGTCTAAAAGGGCAATTCATCATTATTTTGGAAGTATACCTCCAAAATGTGTATTGCTGCTCTCCAGGGAGGAATCAGGACTCATCCTTGACTGTTTGAGTGCAATGCTTTTTTTTGCCCCTTCCATCCTTTTTGCCCTGTGCTTAATATTGCATTATTCCTGCTAAAAGTTGTAGATGTGGTGTCTCTTGCTCTGTTTGTTTCTGAATTTTCTTTCTAGAAATTGCCATTCCCCTTTCCCACAAGTGATCAGGTAGGTCCCAATCAAGATAAGAATTCCCCTTGCCTTGTTTTTTCTACATACCTGAATAGAGTTTAAGTGTGTCTATAGGCCTGATCAGTATCTGTCATTGGGTGGTGTTCAATGAAGATGGAAACAAAAAAATTAATATACTCAGCAGGTGAAATAGGTGATTTCTTTGCAGTGGTGTACTAAGAAAATACCTGCACAAGCCACAGCAGCCTGGCAAAAGACATTCGTGATACTGCTAGGGAGTCTGCTATGAACGTGCTTTCGGAGCTAAATATTCTCAGTTCCTTTCCTCTGTCAACATCTGTAGAGCTCAGGAGCCTGTAGTATGATCTGTTGTCTCGTATATTTTTTTTTTAGAAAAAGTATTAGAAAGAAACAGTTCAGCTTAAGTGGTACAAGAAGAGAAAAAAACATCAGCCAGTGACATTTTTGAGGGTTTGGGCACATTTGAAAGCTTAAAATGTGGTCATCGTGTAAAACCCAAAAACTGGCAATTGCATAATTTGTGCTCTAATACATCTTTGTCTTTTGGAAACATTTTTCCGATGTCTGAGCTATTCATGTTAAAAAATGCATAGTGATGGTGACAATTGATGGTGGTGGGGGGGGTGGTGTTGATGGGGATTCCCAGTAAATTCGTGGTAGAAGCACCCGTACACTGAAAATGCATGCATCAGGGGGAACACCTAGAAATTATGAGAGTGACAGGATCAGAAGGCAGAGAAGAAGCTGCAGATGCTTCTGGTTGGCCAAAAGAGGATACCAGTAGTGCTAGAAATGGGTACCCACTTTTCTAAGGAAAAATACAACATGGGTTGATCTTTTGCTTGCCTCAAATTACCAGACCTCAGTTAAAAAAACCCAAACAAACCAACAACAAAAAACAAACAAAACATAAACAAACAAACCAGACCAAAACAAACAAAAAGACCACCAACCCAAAAACCCAGCCTGAAACCAGATTACATTCAAAGAAGTATTGGGGCACTCCTGCAGTCAGACAGCTTAGCCTGCTTAATTCAAGCACATGCTTAGGGGTTTGCTGACTCTTGGTTTAGCTGTTTTTAAGAAAATAAGAGTGTGAGTGGGTAAGATGTTGACGACTGGGTTTAAAATGGGAGCTTCAGGTGATATGTGGGGCTGTGGTGTGGGCGTGAACCACAGTTGTCACTTGACTTAGTTTTAGTTGCAGTTGAGAAGACCTACACCAAAGTTACCAACCAGCAAATCTTCTCCAGACTTGTCAGATTATTGCACATGTGCCCAAAAGCTGAAATGAAACACAGTTAAAATTAAAATGCAGCTTTACCAGAAGCCAGATGCTTCATTATAAGCTGGGCTAACCTACCTGCCAAATACTGCTAACCTGCATGAGGCAGGTGATTAATTTTTTACAAGTCTGCTTTAGCAACTAGACATCTGTCCTCTATTTCTAAAAGTAATATCTCAGGGCAAAGGGTTTTTTTTTCTTGGTACTCTGAATTACATAAAACATATATCATGAAAATTATATTGCCTGCATTCTGTATGAAGACATACTGGGGGCCAGTTCAAATTTCAGATCCCTTTCACACCAGCCTAACTCCATTGGAATTTCTGGTTTTATATTTTCTAATTTTTATATTCAAGATGAGTAAAAAATTACATCTGCAACACACCTTGTGATCTGGATTGTCACTATGTGTGGTTATAATATAGATTTTCCATTTTAATTAGTCATTATTTCAGCTAACAGGCTGAATCAGTGGAAAATAAGATGTCAAATTACTCAGTTGCTCTCTTGAAGTATGTTGCAGCTTTCATTATGAGCAGAGTTTATAATTTCTTTCCTTGTGAAGAATAGCTCAGGATCTTCTTTGATACGTGCCGTGAAAGGGAGATGATCCATTACAGCATCTGCTATGTACATACATAAGTAAAATTTGTTGCAGACTGTTAGTGCAGTGAAATCACATAAACTTTCTTCTCCTTCCACATGTTCAAGAAATAATTTAGCAGGAGTTGCCTATTTTCACTGAAACAGTTTAAACATGCTAGTGATCAATTTACTTGCACGTGGTAAAAATAATATAGGTTACAGACCGATTTGTAATACAGTTTTTGAACACCTGTTTTTAATGTTTCAGTACCCAATAAAGTGGAGGAACTCCTGCTTTTGGTTTGCATGCAGACGTTATGTACATTGGGATTTAAAAGTCTGCTGCATAGGTTTCAAATGCAGTCCTGTTCAAAGCAGTAAACACTTGCAGACACAGCATGGGTACGTTTTGGGGAGTTGGAGACACTGGAGTCCTCCTCAATGAGTTATGCTCTTTGGGGCACTGGTAACATGGTGTTAGAACCAAATGTGAATCCCGGAGAAAACCAATAGTCCTCACCAGAAAGAGAACTGCTCCCTTGCCACTTGCAATCCTACTCATGTAAAAATATTGCTGGTCCCGTTCTGTGTAATGTAAGGGAGAAAAAATGTAAGAGATTGAGCAAAGCGATCTTCAGAGAAACAGAGCACTTAATCATAAAGTGGGATTAAATGTTGAATATGCGCTTAAGTTTTCTACCAAGTAAGAATATGTTGATTAACTGGCAATTAATTGTGCAGTGTATTGTCACTCAGGTTACTTGGCTACAAAATCTGGATTAAAACACTTTCACTGCCTTGCACGGGTGTTACAAGAGATTGGGTGTCAGGTGTGAGCATGTGGGGCTACCAGCTGCCTGAAAATAGCGTGATAAAGGGGAGCAAGTTGCAGTAGCTGCATTCTGTTCTTGCAGACCTCTGTGCTGCTTTTCAGGAGATCTACTAAGTTTTCCCTTTTAAAAATCTGATGCATTGGGTATGTGTTGCAGGTTCCCCATATGTTGCCGCTTCCTTCTGATGGTTTTCAGGTGAATGCTACTAACTGGGCTCTCCTTTTCCTCTGCCACTGTCTTTGGTCCCTTTGATTTTGGGATCCCTTAGGATGACTGCATCTTCTTTTGTTCTGCCACCCTTATTGCCTGTCCACATCTAATGGCTGTGAAGTCTCTGTGTGTCTGACACTTTTACTGGATGTCTTGATTTTACTGGATGTCTTGATAGCAAGTCAGGCATGATGATACTGGAGCCAAGCTTTCCATCCCTGTCCAAGATCTTCCCATTACTTCCCTCTGTCTTTGGGCAAACTGTACCTTTCTTCATGTCATTTAGGTCTATAATTTAGACTGTTCACTGAAGTCTGCTATATTTAGCCGATTCCTGTCCCTGTGCCCGCATCAAAACAGCAGTATCAGCATATCGTGCATGTTCTGCACAGGACATGGATGCCCATACTTGCTGTACTTAATAAGACTCACGTTTCTGTCCCCTCAGCTCTCTACCCATGAAAGGACAGTGGCTAGCTTTCAGGAAGCCTGCAGCATATCGTGACTGCACAAATAAATAACTAGAAGGGAGCAGGTTGGGAGAGAGATCACGTTTCGTTTCTGGAGAGCTGCTCAGAGCTGAGCTGTGCATGAATCCTGAGTGCAGCTCAGGCACAGAGAGTTAGTCCCAAGTTTTCATCCCCGTCTTAGCGTCTTCACCTGAGGCAGCTGCTTCGTTTAGCACTGCAAGGAGAGAGAGACCTGAGCCTGAGATGGTTGCGGCGTGTCAGGATTAAGAAGCTCGAGCAGGGCTTGCACAATGTTGCCTGTGCTTGCCGGCAGCCGGGACTACCAGCGCCTTGGCTCTCCTGCGTGTGTACGCGGGGATATAACGCTTCGCTTCTGTGTGAGGGGCAGAGAAGGGATGCAGGTGCCTATTTTGGATGAGCTGGACTGTTGCCAAAGTGAGCTCCCATGCACAGGGTGGCATGCTGGATGCGGCCATGGGGCGAAGGGATGGACGCTGTGTGGGTGCTGCCGGCAGCGTACCTGGGGCAGCACACAGCTCTGGGGCCAGTGAGGGGCTGAGCTCCTGCTGCCACCCCCCTTCCCTGCATATCCTGGCCTGACGTGTTGTTGTTATGATTGCTATGGAAATAATTTCAATATGTTTTGTACTTCTGAGATGCTGTGTCTATCATTGTTTGGCTGGAAAGCTGCTTGACTGGTTTTGGAGGGTGGCTGTAAATGCACAAACACGAGCTGATTTTTTTTGTGTGTGTGTTGGAAAGTAGGAGATTCATAGCATGGTTTTAATTAGAATTGCTCATTTAGTCTTTCACTGCAGTGTGTTTTTTAGTTGAAAGATAATTTAATTTTCTTTGTTTTGGAAGATTTTCGTGCTTGTCTGTGTGAAATGTCTGTATTTACTGTGCCTCGTTGTGCTTTGTGCATAGCTTTGATTATGAGGAGAGTCAAAAACAAAACTTCCCTGGGCTGTATTGTTTTCTACCTGCTTAGCTTTTAATACGGTCTTGCTGGTATATATGTACCAAGTGCCTGCATATCTAGGACAAAAACACCAGAGAAAATTGGCAAAGCATGCAGGGTTAGATTTAGCCATAAAATTCTCATTGACTTGAACAGGAGTAGCATGACTTAAAGTTGAGAAGTGCTGAAGAAGTGTGACTGGTATGGGTCAGCTTGCTTTTTGTCTTGGGAGAAGTCCACAGAAGATACTACCTGTTGAAAAAAAGGCAAATCCCCCCAGAAATCTTGCCACTTCTTTCAGAACTCTGTATTAAGAGTTATTAACAGCTCCTGTACTATGGGAGAGTATTTGATCTGGTTGAAACACAATGCAGCATGGAGCAGTCTGGCTTATATGTACAATATTATAGACTGTGTTTATTAATCAATCATCCTTAATAATCCTGCAATAATTTTGTAAATGGCTTTCAAATTAATTTCCAACCTCTTGCTTTGCAATGATGTTTTCATTATGTGGGCCTTATGTATTGTAACTCTTATTCTGCAATAATAGAATATTCTTTAATATAGACTTGAATATTACTACTGAATGTAGGTTATAGAGTATTATTGACCACAAAATGGCATACAGTTGTAGAATTTCACACAAACTCCACCCAGCTGCAAACATGAGCTTCCAGGGACAAACAAATTTAGACCACAACTTGCCAGCACATGTGCTAGTATCTAGGTACACAAGCAATCTCAAGCACATGTCCGGAACACATCAAAGCCTCATTTCCTAATCCCTCCAGGTTGTGAGGAAAACCTTAAAATGTGTGAACTGACATAGCCCCACTGTTGGCTGCAAGAGCCCTAGTTGAGATGGAGGCAGCTTGGAGAGGTTTTGCAAAGAACAAGGCAGTGCAGTGGCGATGGCGCTGGGCTATGGCTCTGCTGTTTTGCTAGCATAAATTAAACCCCTGAAACTCTTAGCCCAGATAGATTTTACAGGGGAAGTCGCTCTAATCACAGGGCAGCATTAACCAAGAAGCCTAGCTGTAATAGCAGATGTTTGTAGGAAAATGGCCTGGTGAGAAAAGCATTCTTCTTCCTCCAGTTTTAGTAAAAATAGAGAAAAATATGATGAAATTTGGCCTTTAGTTTCTCCAGTTATTAGCAAATTCTCTTTTCCATTTTTGTAGTAAAAAGAGGTATGTAATACGTTTGAATTTAATATAAAAATGGTCATTAGGAGGAATAGGGCTCAGGGTTGTATTTTTATTATGATTTTAATGTGCAGTCCAATTTTGAAACAGTGGAAACAGCAAGGCCACTGAAACTGCACGTGGTGCTGCTCCAGAATTTCCTTGGTGCTCCAGAGCAGAGGTCAGGAGCACTGCTGGGGTTAGGGGCGCTGCTACAGCCTTTGCAGGGATATGATCTGCTCCTTTGTGCCTCCCTTCTTCTGAGGGAGGGAGGGGTGATTATTCCCAGCAAAGGCACAGGGAGAGAGGCTGTGAAGGGAGCTGGTGAAGTGTCTGTCTCCCAGCTGTCTGTCTCCCCACGTTCTGCCCACCCAATGTTGAGGCCGACGCTAGGACCAGAGTACAGCAGATCCCCAATGTCAGGGTGGAGAAGCCAAAGCACAGAATTTAAGCTGTGGTGGAGCCGACTTTACCTTTCCTTCTGGGAGGGAAAAGAGCTGCAGAGTACCACCATTCAAGTCAATGATCTCTGGGTGACTGCCCAAACCAAAACACCTCATGAAGTGCAGAGCACTGTGTCTGCGGTGGGCTCTGCCACTGCAGGGGGCTTCTCACAAGAGCTCTGTTCCGTGTCTCTTTGGGAGAAGCACAGTGTGCCTCTCTTGCAGCACTGCCCTGGGTTTGTGGGACACTCATGCTTTCAACTGCGGTCTGGGCAGGTGGCAGGGGCAAGTCTACGTTTTAGGGTTTATTAGATGTCTGCACCTGATTTAATTGCCTTAGTTTCTCTCTGTAATCAGGAAGAGGCTTGTCAGTATAGAGTTTAGAGAGCTATTAATTTTATTCTGATGTGAACATCTGAAGCAGCCTGGGTAAGTCACACCTTCGGAGTGCCTGTCTCATTTTGCTGGCTGTGACGGCAGCCAAGGTGACTAGACCCTGTTGTTGTCCAGCCTGTACGTGTTAAAAGTTATGTGTCATGAATCACCTGGCTTTTCCCTTTTTCTTTTGACTTAATATGTTTTGTACAATTATTTGCAACTGTGCTCAACAGGCTTTAAGATCTTACCAGTTTACAAAGACTGAGATGTACTTCTTAGACTGCATACCCAGGTAAGGACTGAGTATGATTGGGATGAGCAGCATCTTTAAAGAGCTTGGCATTGGAACTTGACCCGTACTAGAGCGTCATGTTTGAAGTCAGCAGGTTGATAGAGACGCTGTCTTGGTTTGGCTGTAAAAACACAGGTCCTGATCACCATCACCTCCTCATCATACCTCCCTTCAAAGGAGAAAGTGTTACCCTCAGCATCCGCCTCAATTCCCAGTCGTACACTGACATCCTGCTCCATTGACTGGAGCAAGGTGTCATCCATTTGCAGCAGCAGATAAGCTACTCTATAAAGCTTTTATTGGCAAGTTCTGCTGTTAATATTTGCAACATTTTATTTGGCTGTCTTATTGGCTTTAAACAGAGTTGTGGTATTAGCTTGTCAGTATTCTAGTCAGAAATTCTAGTGCAACAGCTGTTGTAAATAATGTTACTCAGTGTGACAATATTTAGAATGACTGACTGAAAATAGTCCCTATATGTTGAGAAAGTTTATCTAGGAGTCTTTCGTGCTTATTTTATTTACTTGCTGTTGGAGATCACAGGCTTTTCAGTTCATTGTAGCCCTTGTGGCAGAGCAGTTCATGTTATGCTCGTTGGTCAGACTCTGGTCTGTTCCATCCATTTGGGGGTTTTTTTTTGGTCAAAAAAAATGACATCAACTAACAGCATCACCCTTGCTCTCAAACAACTCATGGTGTGGAATCTGCAGTCTCTCTGGATTTTGCGTAGCTTAATCAGATTGGCCTGGAGGTCAAAACATTGAATCTGACCTATAAGATATACCTGACCTATTTTTATTGCTGCATTAAGATGCTTTCCATGGAAGGCATGTTCTCAGATAAAACTGCAGCATAATTGGAGCTGTGGGATCAGGTGGATCAAAGGTGGCTTGGGGAAGGAGAGTAGGACCAGAAGTGTGTAACGGCACCTGGCAAAGGCCACTGCCCCTTTCTGCTCTGAGACAGGAGTCACAAATGGCATGTTTAGGAATCTTGTTCATGTCACAACAACATGCACAACATGAAACAACAGAAGCGGAACCTGACTTGAGGAACATACACATGCAGACAGCACTTCTCTACCTCCGAAGAGCATTAATCTCCTGTATTCCCCAAGGAATGCGAGTGTAAATTGTGCAAGGATTGGAAACCGAGGGCTGGAATTGCTGCGTTTTCCTCATGAAGAAAGGGTTACCCAGCCACATGGCAGTGTGGTTACTGGCTTTTGTTTTATAAGGAGGCTGAAGCACAAATTGATTAAATATAAAGCAGTCTGAAAATACGTAAAAAGATGTTACGAATTTGTTTTCTGGCTCAAACTGCCACATGCTCAAATCAAGTGATGTATCTCTCATAAAGCAAAAACTCTGGCAGAGCTGAAGATGGGAACCCAATCAGTCTATGCCCAGCTCACTGCTCCTTCATCTGCTAAGGCACTTCTATAAAATGCCTTGAAATGGTTTCCTTCTTTTAATTCATTCCTACATAAAAGAAACCCAACCAAAAATGGACAGAAGTACTGTGAAATTTGGAAGCCATTGGTATTCATGTGACTTACAGAAGAAGTGAGGAGGTTTATTTCAAACCTCCAGACAATCTCCCTTCACACTCCCTCCTTTCCCCAAACACAGAAAGCAGTCAGGGCTTGACTCATGGACTGTCTGATTATAATAAGTCTCATTTGGGACATAGAGCTTTACAGCGTGCTAGTGCACTATGTGCTTTGTCTGCCTCCATCACTGAGTTTTCAATTCCTGCTCTGTGCTGTGGCCTTTGACTCCGATGGCTAATTAAATAGCAAAATGTCTCACATAAGATTTTTTTTGGTCTTTTTAAACAAGTTTTTGGCAAATCAGAGAAATTAAGAATTGGAAGTGTATTTATAGTAATTTTCATAGCAACAGAACAGTAAGTGCAATATTCATATTATGAATATGGCTCAGTATTTATAACTCTCCAAATATTTACAGAGATAAAGCCTTTAAACATAGCCCCAGCTTTCTGTCTTCAGTAGCAGTTTAAATAAATGTCATTTGGATAGGAGTTAAAATTTAGGGGAGTTAAAATTTAGGGGAAAGGCAGCCATTTCTGGTCTCACTGCTGTCTCTGAACCCTGAAGGCTTTTTGCCTGGAACTGTGTTGCCCCTGTCCCATGTGAGCCAGTATTCGTCTTGATGTGCACCTCAGAAGCATTGACCCTTAATCAGATAATCCCTGATGGGCACCCCGTTGTCCTCAGTTTTGCAAAGGTGAGAATTCAAAGGCATGCAGCTACTGAAGCACTAGTGAGCCACCAAATTAAAACGTGGCATTGAGGGAGGGTGTGTCTCAGTCTTGGAGAAGTCACTGATGTTGGCAGTGGCACTCCACCATGGCTGGGATGGGCACCGGTGAAGGGCATCATGCCCATCCCACTTGCGCTGACGGCACCCAACACACGCCCGAGGATCCCAGGCCAGCCTGTGCTCACCCACAAACAGGAGCGTGCTGGGTGCGAGTGATGCGTCAGCGGCATGACGAAAGGCAGGTTCACAAGTACAAGCTTGCCAGGGGTATCTGCCTAAGCATATGTAATAAATTCCTTTTACAGTGCTCTCGTGCTTTTTTTTAACTCATACACGGCCATGGATATGACTGTCCAAACTGAAAGCTGTTATGGATGCTGAGGCCAAATGTCTGAGCGAAAACTTAGTGAAGTGAGGGGTTGGGTAGTTTCAGGGAGGGCACTATTCCCAGACTCGGAATTTTAATCCTTGGAGTGTGATGAGGCAACAAGGTTTAGGGGAAGGACATTTCTTCAGTCTTGTGGTAGAAGATATCACGAAAGCACTAATGATTTCCTGGTGTCCCGGTGTCCTGGTGTCCCAGGACCTACAAATTCATTCTATTAGTAACTCCTTTTCTTACGGGCATTCCTCTTGTGAGTCTAATAGTTTTAGAAGGAGTGTGACTTGGGCTGGTTACTAGGTATGCATATTTTTGAGGAGGAAAATCCTTCCCAGAAATAGGGAGCAGCGTCTTACGGCTGTTTAGACAAGGAGATTTCATGGCTGTGCTGAGAGCCAGCAGCCACGAAGGCTGTTTTTCCCTGGATAGAGACTGAAATTACTTGTGAGCCAGTGACTGAGTGTACAGTGTCTTTGTTACATTAAGATTAATAATTCCTTAGCGTATTTGCAGCTGGAAGTTTTATATAGATCTTTATTCATCATGATGTGAACAGCTGCTCTTTTGCTGCACTGTTGAGTTAAGGTCCAAGTGGCAGCACTAGAAAGTGCCACATAAAACACACTCCTGCTGTTTCCATTCACTTTTCTCCCATCCAGCCCTCACCCTCGCCCCAGGCTTGGCCTTTTGCAGGAGCAAGCCATCTTATTTTTATTTGTGGACCAGCTCTGACTACATTTGGCTCTTAAAACAGAGTTTGAGTGAATCCAAGGAAAATCAGTTTTAGAAAGGAAAAATAAATCCTGAAAGTAGCATGAAAAACTGTAGGAATTCCTGTTACAGTTTTATTTGAAGTAAGGGAAGGACTAAGGAGTAGTACCCTGTTTAGTCACACAGAGCATAATTTATTCATTTTTTTTGCCTAACTGTGTCAGATAAAGTTCAGCAAAATCTATCACAGCCAGAGAATCATCCCAGCTTCTAAGGAGGTGTTTTCTTTTCTGTTTGGTTGGTATTTGGGGGTTTGTTTTGTTTTACTGTTTTGTTTTTTTTTTATTCTGAAGTCTATCTGTTCTGCTGTTTTGAATAAGATGTTCCTCTTTTTTTGGCTTGTGCTCTCTCAGGAGCATCCAAGCTGCCCAAGTTTAGCACCTCCGTTTTGAATACACACTGACCAGGAGTCTAGAACTGAGCTTTGCACCTCATCCAAAACCCATCACCCCATATTGCTTGCCTGGTTGCTGGCAAAGGGAAGAGGTTCATGGTCACCCTGGTCAGCATGATTTGCCTCTCTCAGTCCTATGGTGCACAGCAGCCTGCGTGCTTCTGGGCCAGAGATCTAAAAAGCACAAGGAGCACATGGGTGGTATGGCACTAACTGAAACATGTACTCCTGGAGTGTGTGAGGTTGAAGTTGGAGAGAAACAGCTGGAAAGAGACAGGGATGCTGCAACACTCCAAACCAAGACATGCGTTTCAGTGGTTCATCAGTGCTCTGTGGATGCTGCCTGTCTGGTTGAATTGCCACTGCCAGGTTTGCTTGCTCATTGCCCTGTGGGGTCCTGCATCTCCAAACTGGAGGCTGCCAGCCCCTGCCTCGATTTTGCTCTGTAGCAGAGCGTAGAGCTGCCTGCTGGTGCCCTGCCGCTGCCCTGCAGCATGTGGAGCACCCTTAGATCTGCATGAAGACTGCCCAGCTTCCTTCTTAAGCAGAGGAGTTGAGGGGAGTTTGAGCTGATTCCATAAGCCATCTTCCATGGCACCTGGTGTTCAGCCCTTGGGTTTTGGAGAGGAGATTGAGTGGAGACCTTCTGCAGCCCCCTGCCTCGAGACATCTGAGGTGTGTTTTTTCCTCAGGCCTCCCCTAGCAGGGGAATTCAGGGCGAAAATATATCGGAATACGTGGAGGGAATTTTGCAATGAGGAGGGCAGTCTTTTCCTGACATTTTTTCCCCAGAGGCATAGGTTGCTGGTGCCTTGAGCCTTCAGCAGCAGGTCCCTGGGTGTTTTCAGCCCGGGGGCATGGTAGCAGGGCAGTCCAGGGGCTGCCCAGGCAAAGGTCAGGCAGAATCTCTGCAGTGTACACGAGAATAGATGCCTGGGTCTCCTGACCTCACCCTCTTTGCCTGCGCTTCACATGACAGTCATTGCCTGCAAGATCAACTTTTGCCTCTTGCTGTTTAAACCCATGATCCAGTGGCTTACGTCTTTGAGTGCTTCTACGTGGGAGCTATAACTAAATTCTTTTTCTTGAAAATCAGATTGATGACCCAATTTTTATGCATGCTTGATGCTCACAGCTGAAATCAATACCCAAACTGTTTGTGCACTTTTTTTGTAGTTTACACAGCTTGATCTTCGATTTGATTTTAAAAAATCAGGATACTGAGCACTCATTGATGGTCTTTTATTGGGGCTGTATATTATACTTTTAAAACATGACCATTTGTTTCATTTTCTCATTAATCATGTGCAGTTACTGTAACAGGAAAAAAAACAAACCTGATCTTTGAGAAAGTTAGCAATAAAGCTGTCTGTTGTGTAGCTCCCTAAGCTCTAGCTTAAAGAGACAAGCAGCAATGACATAAAAATTGTCACTATTTTATAGATTTTATTCTTTTTGAGCTTTTTTAGAAAGCATTGGAATTACATTCCAACACACTGATGGGAAAAAAAGGGAAAGAAGTCCTCTTTCCCCAGACTGGGTAGTTAGTCTCACTGATGATTCTCTCCAGACTGACTCAGGTATTCCTTGAACATGTTCTGGAAGTGCAGATGGAATAGACAGATGTGTAAGGCATTGCTGAGCGTAAACACTGCAGTACCTGCCGCAAGCAGCATGGCCATCAGTTACATGGTCAGGTAAGAAAATGTAGATATTGTTCTTAATATTTTTAGAGGCAAAAATGGTTGTATTTACTTGTTGCCTTTATTATATACCAAACATACAAAGCACAGGCACACACATTTCTAGAGGTATTGCTGATACAGAAGTTACCTATGGGGTTTTTTGACACATCTTTATCATTAAGGATGCAGCCCCTAGTAGCCTCAAGAGTCTCAAGCACAAGCTGCTGATTAGTTTTGAGGGGGAATACCAAGTCCCTGGTCATGCCCTGGCTTTGTTATTAGCGGGAGCTCTGCCCTGATGCATTGGAGCAAGGCTAAGCCCTAAATTATTCCCTAACGATTATTTAACATATTTGCAGAGTCCGTATCTGGAGGAATGCACCACTTTGGCGTTTTTGCAGGAAGTACGCTTAAAGGCTATTACATAGCGTAGTTCCATTTTTTCCTGACTGATGTCATGGGTGGTGCAGATGGTGTACCTGGCTGGTGTGTCCTGTGAGAACAGGACCATTCTTTCGGTGGCGTCCAGGAGCCTCTCTGGGCACAGAGGGCTCCTTGTTATGACAGGTAGCTTTCTGAGCATTTCAACAGATGCTTCGGCATGCCAAAAGCATAAAACACTTGGAAGGGAGCATGCAGAATATTTCAGCTGCATTTCTTAAAATAAATGCTATGGCTTAAATAATAGAAATTTTTCTCACAGACTGTAGAATAACCACTGAAGCCAAAATAGCATTTGAGTTATTGGATGTGACATTTGCAAAAATTCCTCAAAATTTGGTAACTATAGCAAGGTCTGGGGAGGTTTTACTTTTTTTCCCTAGTCCTTGTGTTGAGGTGAAACACTTCACCTCCTTCTGCTCATCGTTTTTCAAGTCTGTTTAATTCCGATTGCCAGCTTTAATAGATATGCACCAGACACGTTTGGAATCCAGGCAGGCTGGGTGTGCTCATGTCTGTGATAAACGTGAGGTTGTCATTGCTGTAGGACTGAATCAGGTAGTACCTTGTAGTCAGTTGATGGCTGTGAGGAGTTACAGCCCCGTTTCCTTCACACTTTGCTGACCACCAGAGGAAGATGCCTGGTGTTCAGTGCTGCGGCACTGAACACACAGAAACATCCAGCCCCAGTGCATGGTGCGTGATGCATCTCCTCAGGGAAAGGCTGGGGTTTGCTTTGGCACCCTGTGCCGAGATGAGCAGCAATCTACTGGTGAGAATGAAGACGTGTTGGTGGGAGATGGCGTTGGGAAAGCGATGACAGAGAGGTGTAGGAATCCCAGGGAAAGCTTGATGCGGTGGCACAGTCGCCCAGCCTTTCCCTCGCTCTTGTGTAAGATGATGTAAGGTGACGATAAGCTTAACTGCAATCGGTCCTGTTCTGGTGTTAATTACCAGTGACTGCATCACTTCTGATAGAATTAGAAGAGTATATAATATGCCTACAATTAAGTCTGATTTTGATCTTAGCAACTTCAGACAATAAAAATGCAAATATCATTTAAGACCAGTTGAAATATTTTTAAGAGTATTGCTCAAAAAGGAAAAGAACAGAGTAATCAGTGGTTGGTCAGAACAAAACAATATGACCTACTTTAGTTTCAAAACCAAACAAACTGACCACAGAGCTCTTATCTGCATACTTAAGTTTTTCCTGCATCTTTCCTTTGTACCAAATCAGGTGACTGCTGTATCACAGCCTTTATTTCGGAAGGGAAACTCATTCAAAAACATTGTGCTCCTGATCCTATTTTGCAAGTAATTCCTTTTACACTTCCATAGCAGGGGAAAGTACAGATCTTTCCACTTGGATCTATGTATTGCCAAGTAAAGCATGCTTGGTAGGAAAGACACATCCTTTATTATGAATGCCACAACCGAGAGCACCTTTGTCACCCATACTCAGCCGCTGAGTTATTAAGAGCTTTGGACTGCGTTACACAGAGAAAAAGATAAAAATAGGGTGTCTGACGCACGCATCCCATGTTGCGCGCCAGGAAACTGAATCGCTATACCACCAAGTACAGTATCCCAGAGCATGTGTGGAAAATATGCATGGACGTGAACATGCGAGATCTTTCCTCACCTAGAAAAATGCTCAGTCACCCTTTTCCCTCATCCCATTTTACACTGATCTTGTTTGATATTCCCTCTATGTGCTAGCAAATCTAACAGCCTGGAGTACTGCAGCTCTGCCTCTACTGGCACCACTCCTCTTGACATTTTGTTGAATGATGTGACAATAATATTGCTCTTCGATGTCTTGAGGGAACTGTACAATATTCTCGATGTGCCCAGCTGAGAGAGTAACCAAGATCTTACCCATTCTCCAGACATCTTCAGCGTTCTGAAAATTCCCAAAGTGCAATGTTGTCTGTCACAGAAATCGTGTGCTCGGTGCGTAATCTAAAATAAGTCATTCACAGTATGTGCTCCTTTAAGTGTTAATCCTTGCATTGCTTTCTTTTATTGCTTTTGTTGGCATACACAATTATGTGACATAATATAAAAGTAAGTAATATGATGCAATGGGTAAAGCTCAAATGGAAATACAAATTTGAGATCAGATACCTCCTGCCACAGAAGACGACATAAAACTTGTGACATGAGTGTGAGTTTTGCCTGTTTTGAAGGCAGCAAAATCAAGCATATAGTTTAGTCTTTCTGAACGTTTCTGGCACTTTCCAAGTCAGAGAGTAAGTAACTATGGGTGATGGATCCAAAGCGAAGCACAGAATGGCTCTAGGACAGGGCCTTTGAAAAAAGTAAACATAAATTCAGTTTGAAGATCACAAACCTTAAAAAACAGTGCAAAACATGCATCTGAGATCTTATTATTTATTCTCCAGCATGTGAATACTTCTCGGGGGAGGGCAGGTGTGTAAAGCTGAGGACTGTGGGTGTTTGATTGCCTCCTGGTAGGAAACCTGTGGGAAAAGCACAAGCTGAGACTCAGCAGTAGGTTACAAGATATGGCAGCAGCTGAGTTCAGATTTCAAGATAAAGCCTGAAATAGCAGAACCCAATACAAGACCAAGGTTTTTGGTCCCCTTTGCCTGCATTCAGTAAAACATATGGGTACCCTGGTGTGCAACTTTGCTTTTGCTGAACTGAGGTTTGAGTTACTCACTAGTCTATTTTTACGTTTTAAGTGGCCTTGTAATTCAATATGTGTTTGTTTTAATTTTACACTCCCCATAAAAAGCACCCTCCATGACGAGTTGGAGAAGTGACCGCTAGTAATGCACAGAAATTTATTTGGCTGGCGTGTCACACTATCTTACTTTTCCCCCTGAAAAATTGCATGCTGCTCTTGACCAAAAATACCCCACGATACCTTGAGTCTGTTCCGTTACCTCAGCTTTGCTGCCAAGGCTCTGGAGATGCCGAGGCAGGGTAAGATCAGCCCAGGACAAATCTAGGTCACTCTGCCAGCCCAACTCATGCACACTGATGGAATTACTAAACAGGCAGGGCTACCATGCGAGGGGGCAGGGTGGTGATGTGTGGGACGGTGGCTTCCCCACGGCCACTGGCTGTACCAGGAGCACACCTGTGATCACCTACCGGCAGCTCAGGCTGCGTGTCTGTCTCTGGGGTATAAAGTCAGAAAGTCCTCTTTTTGCAGTGTAGTGCTAATGTTGGTGTCCAGGGTTGTAGGAAGCGGGTGTTCCAAGTGGGGCTGGACTGAGGCTTGCAGCCCATGGCACCCTGCTGAAGGCAATGTACAGGCATGTCTCTGCTTTTCTCTCTTCGTCACTTTGCTGATACTGCAGATTTTCAAACTGCCACTGGTATGTTTTCAGTGTGACAATATTGGTATGGAACCCCCTCATATATCATATCATATCATATCACATCACAACTCCCTGTCTCTGAGCTGCCTTCATGTCGTGTCTCAGGAATGCAGAGCTGATAAAATACTGTAGTGCTGGAAATGAGCCTTGTTCTCCTCCTGACCCTACATCCTTCCACATCCATGTGCTTTAGGTGAGGGTATAAAAATTGCCACACAAGTTGAAATGCTTCCTCTTGGCTCTTCTGACCAAAGTGAGCATTGAAAAATCCGCAGTATGCCCAATTAGTGATGGAAGATGTGTCTAAGAACAGCGTCCTTCCTTGCTCATGTGTTGGTCATCGTGGTACCTGAAACATTGCCACTGTGCATTCCTGTTGCCGTTCAGCATGTTTGATAATGGAGGGGAGGCTTTGTGCCTGTGTTAGCACCCACCAGAATTTTGCAGTGCTCAAGGAGTAAAAGTGACTCAAGATCTTTGTTTTTAATAGCACTCGTGATGTCAAATGGTGAAATACACTGGAGAGATAGCCAGAAATTACTTTTTAAGATTTAAGTAGAGTGAAAGCCGGCAAAATACAATACAGAAGTTACCTACGGAATTTGACACGAGTTTCACTGTTTGATTTTAGATTTATTTATTTAGCTTTGAACTTGCGTGCACCATAAAACAAAAGTGTTGCTCCTCACCAAATTATGATAAATTTTGATCTATCAGATTCAGTGATGGTGCAGTGTTGGTGAATAACTCATGCCCGAACCCACCTGAATCATTCAGTGGGGAAACTAAACCTACAACAAAGTGAGCAGGTTTGCTGTGGGATGGGGCATCTCCTGGGACAGCCCACCTTGCCCATGCTTCTCTTTCCTAAAGTTGCTGTGTCCTCTCTTCCCTTGGGACAGGGCTTCACAGGTATCAACTGCAAGATAACTATTTTGTGAGACTCATTTCCCAGTGTGAGGTGGCAGCTTTAAGCAGGACTGTCTGGGGACTCCACAGCAGTGGGAACCCAGAGTAGCTTCTGCAGGAGATGGTGGAGATTAGGTCAGGCTCTGCTCCTGTTCCCTCCCCAGCTTGTGGCAGAAATAACTCGTTGTCATCAGAGCAGTCACTGTAATATGGTCAGGCCCAATAGCTTCAATGAGATTTCTGTGTGATTATAACAAGAATTTGACACACATGGTGAGCTACTGGTTGTGTATACGTGATCTGTCTCTATGCTGTCCTGGGAGGTATTTACCAGCATAAAAATCGGTTAATGAGGGGACGAGTCACAAGCAGCAGCCTGCTGCTGCATGAGGGATGACCCAGGAAGCATGGGGATGGATGAGCTGTGTCCTTTCCACTTGCAAACTCCATCAGTTTTGCCTCCTTCAGTACTGGGATGGAACATCATTGTGGTGTTTTGTCAAACACTGCGGCAGAATTTATGCAAAGTTTTCTGTGGATGTAGCAGGAGTGCTCAAAAGCACAGCCCATCTAAAGTGCCTCAGGTCCTTTAGGATAATGAGACATTTTCTACACGCACCTTTTTATTGTACTAATATTACATCGCAGGAAAAATGGAAGGGGGGAACTTAACACATCGCACCTGTCACAAGTCCTCTCCTTGAATTAGGCTNAAAAATTTAATTGATTCCTAGCAGTTTATGTGCATCGTGCTCAGTGGGCGTTTTCTGTTCTCTTGCCAGCTACATGGTTACTTAGAAAGCGAGCCGCTCACGCTACAGCTGTTCATTGGGACTGCAGACGACCGCCTGCTGCGACCCCATGCTTTCTACCAGGTTCACCGAATCACCGGGAAGACCGTTTCCACCACCAGCCACGAAACAATACTTTCCAACACCAAAGTCCTGGAAATCCCACTTCTTCCAGAGAACAACATGAGAGCAATGTAAGAGTCAGGCAATATATCTGACATCTAGTAGTTTCCTCTTGGTCTTGGTCACCTCGCTTACTTTCTTTTGGTTTTGTTTCTTTTTTTTTTGTACACGATTTTCCTTTTCCTTACACTTTTTTTTTCCTAAATCTCTCTCTGTAATAGAAGGTTTTCACAACTTTACTGGGACAAATTGCCCCTAAACGGCTTAACAGCAAAATGAACTTCACAAATATTTATGACAACTGATTGCTTTCATTCTAGAGTTTCAGCCAATGTACTTATTTGCCATTTAAAATAAGTATCTCAGTTACCAAGCTGTAAATATCTCCTACCTCAGCTCCTGCATTTAGTTTCTAAATATGACACCTCTTGCTCCTATACGCACTAGCACAAGGAACAGAGCCTATTAAAATTTATCTTTGGATGTCAAAGGAAACTCTTAGAGAGCATTTCCAAGTACCCTCTTGGTTTTTTTGAGACAAATAAAACCACTCATTTCTCACATAATAAAACTCAGCATTTTTATAGCATTTGTTTAGAAGTAAGTCTTCTAGAACTAAGAAAAGTTACCTCTGAGAACCTTTACTCAAAGGTGATGCAATTTACCGATGGGAGTCATTAAACTGGGATAAGTTTAGTCCTATGCAAAAAAGCAGGTGTGGATTTCTGAGTTAGTAGGAGTGATAATTAAATGCTGTGTAAGTCCATTACACATGGGTAAATGTCATTATAGGATTGTATATAAAGGTTGAAATATCCCTCTGTGTATGTGATGTACATGAGACACTCCATATTATTTAGTCCTGTCCTCTTTGTCCCCCTCCTTCAAATCATCCTAGCCCTTGTCTGAGTTATCTCACCCCTCCTTCACATGATCCTAACCCTTATCTGAGGTGTCTGCCTTGGGAGGAATTTCTGTGTGCTTGCATGCAAGTACAACTCTCAATGTGTGCGTAAGTATAAATGTATTCATATTTATATATAGATGTATGTACCTTTGTGTACATCTATAGGGAAATAGAAAGACAAGTAGAAGGTAGACAAAAAGCAGTCCTGAGCCCCACCAAACCAAATGCCACAGGAAAATCACAATTTCACTCCTTGTTATTCATAGAGTTTTCTATGCCTTAATGAAGTGGAAAATGGTATCAGACACCTGAAGTCCTTCTGCACATAGTGGTTATTAGAAGCTGGTTTGCAGTGTCATGTACAACATGCCTCAGAGTGCCTCACGTAAATAGAACAGCCAGAATATGTTTAGCTGCATTGCCAGCTGGGCTTAGAGTGATCACTCAAAACCCAAGGACCTCTCTCAGTGCATTGTGTTAAAAGTCATGACAAGCCTGCAAAATTATTGGCCCCATTTGCTGTCGTCGTAAGCTGACACAGCTACATTGACATTAATGAAATTTCACCAATTTGTACCCAAACAACATTTATTTGGCCCTTTACTTATCCAGTTTGAATCACATTTTTGGCCATCTAGGAACATTATTACCATTTCAATCATCTTTCACCCTAAAATAAAGGTAGTTACACAGTTCAGGAGCCAAGCTGAATATTTTTGTGGCATGCATGCCAGATTGTAGTAGAGCTCTCTCAAGAACCACGAACAATGCTTTGGTGTATGTAAGCCTTACACATCAGTAGTCTAAAACCTCATGTAGCACTAACAATGAATTGAAATTTGGAGCCAAGGACTTTTCTCACACATAGTTTGTGTGTTCAGGCCTTGATTTAGGGAAACACCAAAGCTCATCTGCACATTTAAGTTTTTGCACACTTAGCTGTTCCTATTGACTTCGGATTTTCATATCCATGATTTAAAAGCCTGAATTTAAACGCTTTTTCTCCTCTGAGCTTTATTGACTCTGAATTGAATCTCATTAAGTACTGTATTTGTTTTACAAGTGTTGCTATAGGAGAGACAACATTGAGAAATGCACTTCTTCCATAGCTTAAGGATCTTTGTATAGAATTTTGACATGGGTACAAATATTTCATAATTCTTATGGCTTCACCTGCTAATATGCATTGTTGAGGAGCTTTAACACTTTCATTAGTTTCTTTGATCATATCAGCAAGGGCATTTTTTAAATTCTGAAATCCATACTTCAGAAAAAATGCAGATCAAAACCATGCTGCCATAGTGCTTGTTTGCAGTTTGCTTCAGAACAGAGCTTCAAAGGTCTGGAGGGGGAATTAAACTCTTTGAATGCAAAATAAAATTAAACTATGCATATTCAGTGTAATAAAGTGCATGCCAGAGACCAGTACCCAGAAGAAATTGCCATGTAGGCTTTGTAGTCGTGGCCAAGGCAGAGGTATTTTTGCAGTGGGTTTTTGAGTGCATATGTTTGTATGTCTTTTGTTCTGGGAACTTCTGTTGAAATTTTCTTTGATAAAAATCCTTACTTGTAAGCTCATCCAGGAGGAAACCAAAGTTAAAAAAAAATGAGAGAGAGGTCAGAAATAGTAATAGTTGTATCTGATGAAAAGCACGTTTTTCCCTAATGTGGAGGGAGGACTCTGAGTTTAGTGTTTTTCATGCCGAGCTTCAGCTCAGTGCTCAGCTTGGGAGTATTTCCAACTCGTTCAAGTACAAACACACTGACAGTAGAATTGACCTCAGGGACAGCTGTGCTCATTAATAAGCATTTTCAGGACTTTGCCCTAGATTAAAAGTCATGTCAGATTTTTCTCCAAATTAGTTGTAACAAGTGCAATTGTAAGTAACCCTGCGTTCTACATTAGTAACACTGTCTGCACTATCATCTCATTCTATTGACTTTTCTAGTCTTGCTATTTCTTTGGGTTTTCGGTAGTCCTTAAGCACCATCCTGACAGGATGTGTTGAGGAGGAAGGGTCTGTTAGATTTTTTTCCTCTGAGAACTGAGGTAACATCCTAAATTTGTGTGCTAAATTGCACCTACTACCTGTTACTGCAGATAGCCCCAGCTTAGCTGCTTGTGAATGCAACTACTAGGCTAAACAAAGTGCTGTGTTCAGCCTGGTCATTGGGCTGTGTCTGACTCAGTTTTTTAAGAAGAGCATACAGGAGAGAGGGAAGATGTTGCACACTCATGCCTTCCTGAAGTCTGCTTGAAATTCATTGAATTGCTCTGTGTTTCCTTTTGGATAGCATCGACTGTGCTGGGATATTAAAGCTCCGAAACTCTGACATCGAGCTGCGCAAGGGAGAGACGGACATCGGTCGGAAGAACACACGTGTGCGGCTGGTCTTCAGGGTTCATATCCCACAGGCCAATGGCAGGACCCTCTCTTTGCAAGTAGCCTCCAACCCCATTGAGTGCTGTAAGTAGCAACAAACATCCTCCTTTTGCTGGGTATTATCATAAAATCTTTAATCAATAAGATTGAAAAAGACCTCTAAGATCATCAAGTCTGACTGTTAACCCAGCACTGCCACATCCACCACTAAAACGTGTCCCCAAGTGCCACATCCACACAAGTTTTGAACGGTTTTGAACTCTTCCACCCCATAGGCAGTCTTTATCCACCAACATGCTCTACATTGGTTTTGCATTACCTGTCTAGTCAGTGAACTTTAAACTGCTTTCCAAAAGTACGTGGTTTACATTGAGAACAGAATACCCTTGTCTTGCATTGACTGCTGTAGAAAAACACACACTTGAAGCAAAAGTAGAGAGCAGTTAAACCAATAGCAGACCTGGGAGTGACAGGGTCTTTTATTTTGGTGACTCCTTATCCTAAAGGTAACTGCTATAGAAGTTCTGGAAAACATATCTCCTGCCCTTTTCACTGTCTGTCTCCCCATCATACAGCAAAAACCAGCAAACAAAACCCTTTGATGGGGAGCTACCAGTACACTAGAGCTGACACACTGGCACAAGCTGCCTGCGGTTTCAGAAAACCTCCAGAAACCAGGTTTCTGCACTGGGGTCTCTTTCATTGAACAGACTGCATTTTATCAGATACACTGAGACACCCTCCAAAGACACCTGTATCATTCTTGCTCTGTAAGCCTCATCAGCCACCCCCACTCAAAACAAAACCTGTTTGTTTTGTGTAGCTTTAACATTTCAGGATAAGTGGTGGAAGCTGAATTTTTGTCTAACTCCCAATGCTAATTTGGTTGGCTGGATGGACCAAAACAATTTTTTAAGGTTCTGTTGAATTCCACAAAGGGGATCTTTCTGGTGCTGACGGAGTAGGGGGTAAACTTAACATCTGGCGGGTATGTGTGGGGTGAGCTCTGGCAGAGGGGATGGAGAAGAAGACCTAATCATCCCTAACTCCATTCATGCTGGAGGGCAAAGCAAAAAATGTGAGGAGTCATGGTTTCATCCTGCTGCTGTTGAAGTTTAGAGAGCTTTTCAGTTGCTATATGGCAGGATAAGGCCCAATTTAAATTGATCCTGAACTGGTCTGTGCAAAGGTGCCAAGCTCAAGGAACCACTGAACGTGAAGCCGGTTGGATTTGTGTCAGGGAACTGTAGCTTTGAGTGTTGTGTAATGAGCAAAAGCATGGCACATGGCTGCTGAAAAAAGGGGAAAACAGGAGAAAAAATAAGTGATAGTGTTATTTCCAGTGCAGAATGTGGAATAAACTGGTGCCAAAAACTTCATACATTTCTTAGTGCATGTAACTCAGGGAGAAACCATATAATCTGGATAAAGTATCACATCATCCCTTGAAGCAGCGCTTTCTTCATGTCCCACTTGAGGGGGCATAAAATGTGCCACAAGAATACCAGATTCTGTTTGCATGGAACCTTGTGTGCTTTGGCACTCAGGTTCTTCTGGAAATATGTTCACTAAAGTGCTGGATCACAAGGGCCATGGCTGCTGCTACTGCAAGACAGTTTGCGGAATTGACAATACAATGTATAGTGACGGAAACGGTATAGTGACTGAAACAAATTTTGAACATGCGTGGTTACTTTGTCATGTGTGCCTTGTAAACACACAGCATAAAAGAAAATTGTTTAAAATAAATGAATTTCAATAAAATATACTTTTTAATAGAGTACAGATCGAATTGAGTTTTAAAACATTTGTTCTTTATGAGTCTTTTGAATCTGTACTGCTGTTTAACCCTATTGTTTACAGTCAGGGCACTTGAAAACAAAACACGTTTCCTGCAAACCTTCTGATCTTTCTTTGTTTCTGTATCAAACTCAACTTATCTTATGAGGGCAAGCATTAAGTTACTTACTAGTGCAGTATTTACTTTTTTGTGTATGTTTGTGGTTACCTTTTTTTTTTTTTTTAATCTTCTATATAACTCTCCAGCTCAGAGATCTGCCCAAGAACTGCCTCTGGTGGAGAAGCAAAGTACTGACAGCTTTCCTGTTATTGGAGGGAAAAAAATGGTACTTACTGGTCATAACTTTCTGCAAGACTCTAAAGTCATCTTTGTGGAGAAAGCGCCAGGTATGTCTTCAGTCTAGATTCTGGTCTGTCTTTTGCCCCTTTTTAAAGTCTATGTCAAATGATGAAAGCATAAATATGGTAATCGCATTTTTTTCTGTACATAATATGTTCTCCACGTCACTGGACAAAGCTGTGGAAGTAATCCCAGCTGTGCCTAATGCTGAGGTTTTACACTGCGGCAAGTGTAGTTACAGGTAGACAATAGCAGCATTGAAAGTCAACCTTTGCCATTTGTTTTTGTAGCAAACCATGACTGTAGCAGGTAGGGCCTCTGAAAAGCATTGGAAGCCTCTGGTGCCAAGTCCCCATAAAGCCTGCAATACTGTGCATCTTCTTAAACATTTCTGTAACTTGTGGAAGAGAGAGCGATGCTGTTGCTGGTGTGGGTGCACATGTGTCTCCTCCTGTGGTGGTGGAGACTGGTGGCACTTAGAAGGTGGTGGCTGAGGAGGACTTGGAACCCACACATGTTCATTTGAAGGACATGTTTCTAGTCTGTCCTAGGACTGGGGGAAGGATACAAGTGCCCACCTGCTCCTGCAGTGCATTCATAGTGGGACTGATTTTCCTGGAGAAGGATCCCAGGCCAAGCTGAAGCAGGGCAAAGAGCATGGAGTAGGAGCTGGGGCTGGGGCAGGAGCAGGATGTGTCTGCAGGAGCCGTGGGGTACCTGCAGGAGCAGTGGATCACAGGGTAAAAATGCATAGTGTGTGTGTATGCCCCCTGTGGGAACAGATGGTGGGAGCAGAGCTGTGAGTCAAAGTCAGGCTCTGAAACAAGACTGTTAAGGATAGTTTTGAGTCTTGTTTTGGAAAGGGTTTCCCTAGCGCTGGCACAAGCTACGGATTCCTCAGCTGCCGACTGAACCCCCCCCCCCCCGAACTTTAAACAGTCTTGGGCACTCCTTAGGCCGACAGCACTGGCTTTGACAATGTGCTTGTTTAACCCCTGATGTCCACAAGGTTCCCACGCTTTTCTCTTGCCCACAGCCCCTACCAGCAGCACAGGCAGTCAGGCCATGGGGCAGGATGGCAGGACAAGCAGGGGAGGGTCTAGAGGGCAAGACTTCAGGTCTTTGGGCTCAGCAAGCTCAGGAGAAGAGCAGAAGACTTCCCTGAAGTTTCCCAGTGGAGTCCTGGGTTGGTGAGGTTTAAGTCACCCAAAGTGCACATATGGGATAGAGGTAATGCCTTGACTCCTCGGGGAGAGACAGTGGCACTATTCCTGTGACCCCCAAGCACTGCACACACTTGGGCTGTGACTTCGACATCAGCAGAATGTCCTTTTTGTTTCTTAAGAAAGTTGAAAAAGAAAGGAAAAAAGGTGGTATTGCAATTTAAAAAACCTGAATTTTGCTCTCTCCGTGGATCAGCGGGGGGGGGGGGGGAGAAAGTGACCGTCTACTTTATATTTAAACTTCCTTTGCTGCACAGAACTGGGTTAGTGTGACATGTCAGGAGTGGAGTCCTCAATCTGTCTCATTACAGGAAGGAAACCACATTAGAGGGTGCTTTCCTTCGTACTTGTTTCGTCTCCTCTTCCTTTTTTGAGTTTGAAAATTTTGAAGTATCACGTCCCAAAGGATTGTGATGGTGATGCTCTTTGCCCACCAGCAGGTACCACAGTGGAGATTTGAATACTGTCTCCCTTTGCATTAAGTACCCTAAAAGCAAGATATTCAGTGTGTAGCTTTAAGTTACAGAATTTAAGGTCCTTCCTGGATTTAGTAGTCTCACGGTAGGTTTGTTGCAGTTGCAGGGCAGTACGGCCTCACGGAGGTACAGTCCAGGGGCTGAGCCTTTAAAGTCGAAGAGTGTGTAGCATCTCCAGCAGCTGCAATAATGTTACTAGGAGTGACACACAAAAAGCAAAGTTGCTGACTGATCTGGGCTGAGCAATTTTTAAGACTTCTGTGGTGAATTGTGTGCTACGCTGCCTGACACAGCTCAATGCATTGAAAGCAAACGAGCAATGCATCATTGCTTTAGTGGCAGAGTGCTCCGTCTGGATTTTTGAACAGAGTCACTGTATTTAATGTCAAATGAACAAGCATTAGCAGCCTTCGCTTTTGTAAATCAGCACGAGATGTTTCTTTGCCTTTCAGCTCTTGCACGTCAGTGAAAGTAGGTCAAGAGAAGGAACACCAACATAGTTTCTCTTTCTCTTAGAGAGCTGGTTATGAACTTTTGTGAGACATTCATTAGTTTTGCTGTTTTTACCACTTTTGTTTTTGAATTTGGAATGTTAATCACGTTCCTGGTTGGTAGCAGCCAAACGCAGCTATTACAAAGTAATAGATCACAGGAATGCTTGTGCTTATAAAGAGAACGTATCTTTTGTGTAAAATTTAAATATTATACTATATGAACTCATGTCTTCAGTCCTCACTCTGACAGAGTGCCCAAGCCAGGAGGCAGTCTCCGGAAGCTCATCTAATTCCTGCTAGTCTGCATACTTAATTGGTTAACTCAAAGAGTTTGAGAACACTTTTGTTTGCTTTTCTCCCCTCCCCCTCCCCCCACCCATCTGAATAATTGAATAATTTCTCTAAGTCTGCTGAGTGTTTTTCCAAGCATGAGTCCCAAGCTTTCAGTCTTCAGGGCTAGCCCTCAGCTGTTGTAGTCTCTGGAGGAATGGCATTATCCTGGCCTCCTTTCCTGGGGAGTCAGTCTCAGCAGTGACTCATACAAGAGGGAATCCCTGAAGAATGATCAAATCAATCCTTCTGCTGGGGAGGCAGTGGCTTGGTACTTTCAACTTAACCCATTACTGGCTGCTGTTCAGCCCAGAGGCACTTGAAACAGAGCAAAACAAACTTTGCAGGCGTGTGACTCTGTGTCTCACACAGGAGAAAGGGATGAAGGCACGGCACACTGAAAGGACCAAGGGAGAAGCGCTGTGATGACCTCCTCTGGAAGGAGAAGCCCTCACGGTTGAGGTCCAGTGCTCAGGCAGAAGACCCCCCTTTGGATAAATAATGAGAGTGTTCAGAAGTGAACTAAATTTTGCTCAAGCCTTTTACAGTACCATAAAAAAAGTACTCAAGTGTTGAAGTGAGTCCTTATTTTATGGGATTTTGAGCAATGCTCTGTTGCTTGCACATTAGACCATATTTTCCAGTGATGAATGATGGTATAAAATGATCATCCAAGAAATCTAGTGGTAGTGAAAATGTGAATACTAAATGTACTTTGAGAGGTTTCACTCTTAAATGCAGAATTTCCTTAGACTGGGGAGCCCCACAATTACTTGTCTCTTAAATATTACACTAATAATTGTTTTTCCTATATTCTTTCACTTTCTGTCTCTCTTTGTAGTCGTGCTTTTCTCTTCCTGAGATTCAAAAGTGGCATGTGTGTGTGTGTCATGGTTGTTGGATGCTATGTTTAGGATGCCCATCACCTATCTGTTTTTCACCGGAAGAATTAGTACTTTGTAAAATATAAAAAAGTCTGCAATTTCTTACTGGCAAAGGCCCTTGATGTCTGTAGGCTGGGATTCACTGTGTAGGCAAGGTGTGCATTTTAGTTACAAAAGTAGATGAAATGAAGTTGGTGTTTGTTAGCTACGGGAGGAAGTGTTTGTCTAGGAGAGGCAAAATGTTTCGTGTTAACACACGCATCTGCATGGATTGTGATTCGGAATTACAATAAAAGACTGACTTAGTTCCTTATAATTTAAAAACTTTTTATTTGTCAGGCAACAAAAATCAGAAAATGCAGAGGTGTTTGGAGAGTGTGTTTTAATGACTATATCTGTCAGCTACCTTTTTTTTGGTAACAAATTCTACAAACACTCTGTATTTGTTTTCAAAGCTGTTTTTTTTTAAAGTAATATGAATTACTGAGCACAAAACAGAAAAAAAACCTAACACAAGCAACCAGACTGCTGGCTCTTAGTATATCAGATTATGATTAGAGATCTATAAAACTGAGTGTGGTAGAAAAATCTTAGTTTTCTTCCCTCTGTTCACAAAATGTATCCTGTAACAGATGAGTGAAAGCTCAGTGATGAGAGACAAAGCCAATATCCCAAGAAACAAAGCACAAGAAAGTTATGGGTATGTCTTCTTAGCATGCTGTAGGATGTTTTGGGTTAGAAAGAATAGCCCAAGGTATTTTGGGATTTAGAAAGAGCCTCATACTGAGATCTGAAAGAGTTAATCTACCCTGCAAAATACTCCTTGCTCAAAAATTGCTTCTTGTTCCTGTAGCTAGAGTAGTTTTGACACTGGAAGTAGCTCAAGTATTTCTGGACTTCATGGATTTGACCAAGTCTAGACATACCTAAGAGATCAGGTTAAACTGACTGAATCTTCATTATTATCAAGTTGTGATCTATGGGAAGAAATAGTTGTTTGATGTATTATTATTAATTATCATTCGATTGGGTTACCACTAGTTAAATTAGAACTCCAAACCCCTTTCTTTGCTTTTGTGCTTAGTGATGAGAGCTCAAGACAAGAAATTTAAGGAGCCAAAAGGCCGAAATGTAACATCCATCTTCTCTATGAGATTAGTTTCTTGAATAATACTGACTTTGAAATTCTTATTCTGGGCTGTAAATGTTGAGGGCCACTTTGTCCTGGTCAAAGGCCTGCGTCAAAGCTTCCCTATAACAAATGCCCCTCCCTGAGGATGCATCACTCTCTGATGGACATTTATAGAGTTCAGAATTTGTAATGCTGTATCTCTGAGTAACTCCAGACTCACAGACTATAGTGGTTTTGAACATGTTGTTATTTACTGCAACTTCAAATAGACAGTAATCCTAGCACCTACACACTCTGTAACCTAATTGCATAATATCCTCAGCTATTGTGCCCAAAGCCTTTGACACTCAAAGTTCCTGAAAGACAGAGAAATAAACAGCACATAAGCAACATTTCCTCTAGGGATTTTTCTCTCTTTTAATAGTTTCAAGCAATTAAAGTGCTTTTCAGATTTAGTTATTGCTTCCAACTGTTCCTTTTGCTCCTGTTTTTATTTTGTTAAATGGATTTTTCTGTCAAAACTTTTCCTCTTCCCTGCTGGAACAGGTTTTGCTCTTAGAACATGAAGGTGCTGATGTGTAATGGTAATAGTTATATTAGAGCAAATGAAAGATAACTGGGTGCAATCAGCAATTATTTTTTTGTATATATGCCAAAGAAAATCATCTTTCTTTAAGTATTTCAGATGGGAAAACTTGCAATTTGCCTCTTGTTAAATGTGTGGTCAAGCTTGGTCAGCTGAATGTTTGCATGAAGGAAATGCAACATGGAAAAAGAAGGAAGCTGGATGAATTTAGGTGTCCACTCAAGCATTTCACAGTTTTTTGTTCCTCTCAAATTTTCCTTTCTCTGGAAGAGATTAGAGTCAATCAATTGCTGCTTAAAGATATACATCAGTCTTATAAATTCAGTTCTGTTTCCTGTACGTCATGTGAGCAGAATTTACCTTGTTGTATGGCAGCTAACTTAAATGCAGTTTTTTAGCTTCAGGAGAACTTATAAAAAGTTGTGGAAAATGATATGTTGACGAAGCATTTGAGTGCCTTGTGGATGGAACAGATGCGTTGGGGAAGCATGTGTGCTTTTTGGTTTGACTTAGATACACTGTGGAGCTTAGGTTTTGCAGTCTGTTTTGACGTGATGCGATGTGATGTGATGTGATGGGGAGACGGGTGACCTGAGTCTTGGCAGAGCTCCATTTGGTAAAAGATCTTACATTCTCAGAGATCTTTCCATTGCTTTTTCCATTGCCAGTAGCAGTCACAGTTTGGGGGGCAACTGGCCAAGAAGGGGTCATGTTTCACACGGGTAATCATAATGTAGCTCACATAATAAATAAGCAAGTGGCAAAACTCTCTTTCCCCCTCTAGTCAGATGGACAGATACTACATAATTTTGTCATTATCTGTCAGTTTATCCAAGTTCAGGACAGGCATTGTAGTTGGCAGTGAGCGATTCAACGCTGACTCATGCGCATTGAGGTTAAAAATTCGGGAAACTAGATAAACTGGAAACTTCAAAGGCATACAAGTTGGGAGCATGGAGTTCACATGAAGGTCACTTGAACCTAGTTCCTAGAGATATATTGATAGCTGAAGGGGTTTCTGGCCACTGCCCAGAAATAGATATCCTTGGGCAAATAGTGTCATCAGATGATGGAGTCATTTGATGGTGGAACCCTTTCACGTGCGCAAAGGAGTAGTGATTGCAGCTCGTAGGAAATGTCAGCACGTTTCAGTTTTTCCTGGCTGTTTAGTCTAGGGAATGGTGAAGACAGAGTGGGACAGCAGCCATACGCATGAGATGGTGTCAGCGGCAACAAGCCTTATCCAGACTGTTGCTCTCACAGTGAAGAGTGAGATCAGTCAATCACAGATACTTATTGTGGTCAGCAGAGAAATAGGGAATAACCATGTGGTCTCAAAAGTCACTTGTCTGAGTAATCCTGTAAACTTTTTATTATTATAGAAAATGTGGCTGAATGCTGCAAGTTTATTCTTTCATGTCTTCCAAACGAAGTGGCTTCAAAGAGCTGTATCTGTGCAATCAAAGCTTTGTCTCTGAGCTTTTACAACTAGCACAAGATTTCAAATAGTTTTTACTGTTACTGTTCCAGTAGGACCCTCTGTCCAAATACACAGACCTTACAAGAAAGCTGAGATTCTAATGAAGCAATCAGTGCATACAGTGGAGGAAAGAAGTATGGTGAGTTGACCTTGGCTGGATGCCAGGTGCCCACCAAGCTGTTCTCTCACTCCCCCTCCTCAACAGGACAGGGGAAGAAAATAAGATGAAAAAGCTCATGGGTGAAGATAAAGACAGGGTGATTGCTTATCAGTTACAGTCCTAGGCAAAACAGGCTCCACTTGGGGAAAATAGTTTGTTCCCAATTAAAAATAGAATAGGATAGTGAAAAACAAAAGGTAAAACTGAAAACCACCTTTACTCAGGTGGACATCACAGGAAAAGCGGGGAGAGACAAGGGAAGAAGATCATGTTCCTTTTAGGTCTATTAAGGAACTAAGATTACACCTTCAAGAACAATGTGGAAGAAAATATAATTACATTTAAGAGAGGAATAGAGAGATAAGTAATTTTCAAAGTATGCCTTGTTCCTGGGAAGCTGATGTCAAGATGGAAAATCAGAGGAGAGGAGGAGGAGGGACTTCTAAGATTGAGCCTGACGTTCTTGGATTAGAGAGACAAAAAAAGGGACATGAGGGGGACAATGAGATGGAAAAATATAAAAATGCTATTCAAAAGCCTGCTGTTTAGACTCTGCTAAAATGTCACAAGGAGTTGCCATAATGGGATATTTCTGGAAGATGACAAGTTGTGGTCATAAAAATAAAATGAAGAGTCTCAAAAAGTGATCAAGAAGGTTGAAAGCATTTGGATCAAACTTACACCTTAAGATGAGAAAGAACTAGAAGTAGCTATAGTACAGGTGGCGGTGTTGGCATCCAGCACAGAAGTAGAGGAAAAGAATTATTCATGGAAGAAAAATTTGGAACTTGATTTAAACTGGCTGTGAGGTTTGTTACTCCAATAGTCTGAGAAAATATGATACAGATTAGACCGAAGAAGATGGACCAGGAATATTTTACTCAGTTTCAGCTGCAGAGTCACAGGTTCAGCCTACTAGAGCTTCACAAAGGAAAGTAAAATTGTGAAGACAAGGAGATGATGTGAATGTAATCAAAACCAGAGTGAAGTACTGTCATGACTGCTGGTGGGTGGGTGTGCTGGGTGTGCTTTGTTTGACCTGCCTGCTCTAGAGAGATTTTTCAGGGATGTCAAGCTTCAGTTTTACTTGGAATTTGTGTGTCTTAGACCTGGAATTACTTAAAGTTGTTAAATAAAACCCTCGGACCAGCGATAATTTGAATAGAGGGAGGTGCCAGAGAACACAAATTGCATAACCAGCTTCCATTCTGCTGAAAATAGTATCTGGCAAATCATTCCAATGGTTTTGGCTCAAAATGAACACCATCAGTCAGTTGTCAGCACAGTGCCTCCTTTTAATTACCTGAACTAAAATTACAGTTCATTTGCAAACACTTGAACTCAGAGTAATTAAGTCTGTTAGACATACTGTGGTAAAAGCAGCTGAAAAGCCTCACCATTTAGGCAAAGTGAGTCCCTCAGCTTTTGGCTTGCCCAGATGAGCAACCAGAGAGGAAGCACATGTCTGGCACAGATGCCAAAGTACTGTAAGATGCAGTTTGTGCTGGATTTCTATCACCTGGTCGCTGCATGACTTTTTTATTGTTAATTTAAGGTAAAGAAGAGAGAAAAAGTAACTTGAGAGCATCCTGTTAATGACAGATATACCTAAGTCTACATAGTATTCAGCTCAGTACTGCAAAAATGTATAGCTGAAGGAAGGAACAAAATACATATGCTGCAAAAATGCTTATGAGGAGACACAAACAAATGCAGCACCTTTGATGTGGAAATGAAAATAGGTCAGTTATGCCTGAATCCTGCTGCGCATGGATGGGTGCATGCCAGAAGACATGCCAGGGATGGGGAGCGAAGCTGTAGGGGAAGTCTCTGCAGCAGGACAGTAGGCTGTGAGGAGGGCAGAAGAACAGCTGCGGGACTTCCTGGCAAGGGAGAGGAAAATAAAGTAAGCAAAAATCTGACTAGCCATGTGGTCTCATAGCAAAAGTAGTGAAAATAGCAAAGTAGGGAGATCAGGGTCATTGGAGAGGCAAACAGGGATGAGGTGCTGGGCAGTAGGTAGGCAGGCCATGACACCAGCAAGAGCAGCAGCAGGAGGTTGAGCTGCTCTGAAGGTGGCTCTGGAACCAGGAGGCATATTACTGCTCACAGAACCCTAAGAGATGTAAATCTCAGGAGAGCAAAGTACCATTGAGGAGATCAAGAGAATGGTCATTTACATTGGAGATGTAAGTGGCCACTTACATTGCAGATACTTACTCTCTGCTGCCTCTGTATTTCTGCATGTTTTCTTGCTCTCTTGGCCCATCTTCCCTGTACATCTCATGTCAGACTGCTTGGCTGGTGTTGGTTCACCCTTAGTCTGACCCTCGTAAATGACTTTAAGATGTACACCAGTGTGTCAGCACAGGCACAGAATCCCACCCACTTGGTAGGATTCCCTTCCCTGCATGGTGTTCAGCTGGGGAAGCATTGTTCACAGCGAGACACCTGCAAGACTGCCTGAGAAAAGGTTGCTGCCCCTGCAAAATCCGGCACTAGTACACCCTTGCCAGCAAATATGTGCCAGCAGGTGAGACAGTGCCAGTGGGTCATACCCAGGACTGGCATGGGGAATGCTGTCCTCCAAGCAATAGAGCTGCCTCCTTGCCTCTCTGATTGCCAGCCCAGGTGCAGATCTGGCTCGACTTGCCCTTCCTCTGGAATCCCCTCTGCACAGAAACAGATAGCTTTTGAGTCTGAATGATGAGACTTTGCCTTAGTCTTCATCCTCTTTTCATGGAAACCCATCCATTCCTTCTGAATGTGTTCACAGATCAGTCATCTCAGTGTCATGAGGGTACTTACCAGGGAAAAGGGGTTAGGGTGCAGATTGAAAGTTTGTAAATCCTTCAATCCTCGAGGATTTAAATATGCATTGTTAGGGCCAAATGGGAAAGTAGGCAGAGCACCTCAAAATGACGCTGCATTGTGTCTGTGCCCTGCCTGTGTTGGACATGTTAAAGTAATCTGGGATGTAACAGGAGTTATTGTTCAGGGTAATCTCACAACGCATTAATCAAGTAGTGTGTTCCTTTGGGAGAGTAAGGCTTTTTTCACCATTTTACTTGGAATATGTGAATGTAAATACAGATTAACAGTGCAGCCAGTACAGTCAAACTCTGTTGAATTGCAGGCTGGGAGAGTATAAAATGTACCCTGTGTACAGGCAGTGAAATCCTACATAATATCTATTCTTCTCATATCTCAAGTGAACACAGGTCTACTAAAGAGTATAGAGTGTTTTAACCTCCTGTAGTAAAGTACCTGCATGCTCCCATTATGCCCATTTCATAGAGGTAAGGTTTTAAGTGGTTGCCAGATGTTATACCCTCCTGCATTTCCAGGCTTGGGGGACTTTTTGCTCTTGTATATTCTTTCTCCTTTCTGCAGTCCATTGGTCTGGAATGAAAGTTACGCTGGTGGCTTGATTGTTGTGAGCTTGCAAACTCCTGGTGCTATACTTGGAGTTCCCTGGGGTACGAAGGTAAATCCAACCCTAGAAACCCAGGGGGATCTGTCCAGATGGGCAGAGATGAGGGGAAGATGCTACAAAAATGTCTTTGGAAAGCTCTTTGTGTTGCTCTTCCATGAAGAAAACCTGTATGTCATCATCTGCTAAGATCTATATGTGAATAGCTGATGCTGCTAGATTTACACAACTACTTTTTAGTGCTGCTTCTGTGTTAAAACAGGCCTCTATGGTGCTTTTTTATGTGGAAATCTTGTAGCTGGGTGTGGTGGGGAAGCCGTTCGGTGACTCATACTGCAGGGAATTCCCTGATGAATTAGAGTATTTTTACTTCTGGACTTGTGCGCAGTTTCCTTCAATGCCGAGTGAGCGGCTGATAAGAGCAGACTACAAAGGCCCATTCACTGTTCAGCCACCCCATGTTAAAACAGGGTGTTTATGCTTTACAAAGCTGAAAATCCTCTCCACGTAACGTGGGGGGTTCATGGCATTTTCGTCATTAGCAATCCCAGGTGCTCCGAGTGTCTAAGCAACAACAACAAAAAAAAAAAGCCAGAAGCGGATGGTGGTGGAGTGCACCCGGAGCTGGGATAGCTATAAATAACAGCGATCGGTCTAAATGTCAGGCTTCCTGACAAACCTGGTGTCTTCAGCTGGCAGCAGTGCTGATGGCCACCTGTTAGCACAGCGTCTAGCCTGGGCGCAGGCAGAGAGCCTGTGTGGAATGGGGGATTTCTCCTTCCCCCAGCATTGCCACACTCCTGCACTGCCTCTTTGGGAGGAGGGGTTTGAGGGTCATTCATCTAGCCTGTGGCACAGTTCGCACGTGAAGCCTTGGCTTTGTCGGGTCAATGGCTGTTGCTGCTGGCAGCGAGGGAGCAGGGCACTCCGCTGGGGACTCTGCAGGGTTTCTGCCCCGCGGTTCTGTGCACGGATGTTTTGGTTTTATTTCCATTTTGTAAAAGAAAACCTCACATAATAAAAGAAACCCAGTATAATACCTCAACACAACTCTTTAGCTATATAAAGAACTGTCTTTCTCTTCAAAATATTGCACTTATAAATCTTAAAAATGCCAAAACAAAGCCAGGCATTTGGTTTGGAGAAGACACTTCTTATTACTTGGTAAAAGTAAATAGTGAAATGAAAGGAAATGAAATAAGACCTTTGGAAAAGCCGTTTTCTCCCTTTTCCTCCATGCCTCCTCCTCTCCTTCCTCTCCTGACTCCATCTCTCCCCCTCCCTGTAGAACAACTGCCCATTTGGGTACAGTAATTCCAGAGAGTAAACTTTAACGGGAATGCCTGAAATGTGTCTGCTTCAGCTTTGTGTTATGTCTGTAATTTGAATTATTTGCATTTTGGAAAGGTATAAATTGCTCTGGTGTACTTGGGTTGGCTGGCAGCCAGGAGGGAGTTGCCTCGGGCCCAGACCAGGCGCGTTGCTGCAGATGTGGCAGGCGTACAATGGAAACTTTTGTGGGCGAGCAGCCCTCGCTGCTCCAGCACACGCTGACAGGAGGCGGCATCCCGCCTGCTCGCCAGGCTCCCCAGTGGATGGGCGCTGGGGCAAAACCATTTTCTCTGGCATAGGCAGATTGTCTTGATGCTTAGGGCTCGCAAAAACCATTCTGAAGCCATTATTCTTTTTTTTTTCTTTTAATTTCAGCTGAACTGTATAAACCTGCAAAACATGTTTACTGTAAAAGGTTGACGTAGTGGTCTAAGGTTTCCCTCCTGGAGCTGATCCCAGTCCGTGGGCGTTGAGATTTCCCTCTTGGTTCACCAGACGTAATATGAGGAATTGTTGGCTTTGGGTTTTTTTGGGTTTTTTTTTTGGTTTCTTGCTTCATAACAACTTTTCCTCCCAGTGTTTTTGTTAAATGAAATGTGACTATCTGCTATCTGTTAATTAGTTGTCTATTCCCTACTTCTTCCTCCTCTTCCCTTTCCCCTCAATTGCTGAGCAGCGATGGTCTGGACACTCTCAAGGGAATTTCTTGGAGCAAAGCCCGTATTGTTCTTATTAACTTCCATAAGACAAGCCATGGCTCTGGATTTTTATTTTCCTAATAGTTTAGATTACAGCATTTTTGTCATCATAAAAATTTAAAAAATTCATAAAGGCAGTGCTGCATGAAGTAATTGAAAGATGAATTGGAGATGGAATAATTTTGAATTTTACTGAAGTATCGGCAGGAAATAAAAACCAGAAACCTGAATCAGATCATTCGTCTTGCAAAGCAGAAATTAACCATAGTGAAAAAACCTGAACTTCTGGTAATCCGTTTACGAAGGCAAATTGAACACATGTTAACTACTAGTCTGGACGTCTGTAAATTTAAAAAAAACCAACCCAACAAACCCCTTACAAAGCAGAAGTTCCTAGACTTTGCAAAATGTGTGACAGTGTCGGAGTTGTGTTGCTTTTACAACTGATTGAATTAATTAGGGGCAGGGAGGGAGGGCTTCAGGGCCTCTATGAGGAGAGGGCTGGCAATAGAGGAGGCTGCTCCCAGACAGGGGATGTGTCCTGGCTTGCTGAATTTCGGTCGGGTTTTTTCTACTGACAGCTTAGGGGAAGCATCTGTTGTATAAATTGTGAAGTGATCACCAGTCCTCCCGAGAAGTCTACTTCAGTTTTGGCACTCTCCAAAGGACTCGTTAAGGAGACTGGAGCACAGTCTGGCTGCTCCTTCTTTCCCCACAGCCGAACGTGGCAGTACCAATTAAAGGGATTCCTTTTCTAGCGTCACAAGTTAAAATATAGGAAGAAACTGAGGGTAGGTCTGCTAATTGTTTTCCTACAGAAAGACCTGCCAAATCCACTGTGGTATTTATGCTGCAGCCTTCACATTGCACTTCTTTCCATACGTTAAAAAAAAGGGGGGCTGGACATTAAAACAATTGCCAGGGCTAGTCCCTCAGCAGCATTCCTTTCACAGTAGGACAGCTGTACACAAAAACATTATTTACAGACATTTGTAATAAATCAGGCAGTTCTAAATGCGTCACCTCCATCCTGGCCATGAAAGTGAACAGAGAAGAAAAAGTACACTCACTCTTTTACCTTTCAAAGAGCTGTTTTCCTAAGGCAGACCCCGTCTATAAGATGAAGTTCAAAATAACTAATATTTGCATTTGCATGTCCCGATGCCACAACAAATGTGCAAAAGAGATGACATAAATCTCGGTTTCCTGTTCATTTCAGTAGCATCTGACAATGGTGGCACTCCTGTGTCTCCCTTGCCCAGCTTAGCCAGCAGTCTGCTTATGGCCTTTCATTTGTGTTTTCCTAGGCCTGCAGAATGGAAACCTTATGTTCTGTATTATTTTTCTAATTTCTTCGCTGTTGAGGTTTGAAGACGCAAGGAAGTAAGAGCCCACCTTGTTATTGACAAGTTATTTCTGTATCAGTGATGTGCAGAAAAAATTACTAGACAAAACCAATTTCTTCCCCAGAAAAAGTTACAGCTGTGGCTTAAATCTATGTTTGCTTGAAAACAGAAATACAGTAAATTAGGAGGACCCAAGACATCACTAGAAACAGCTCCAGAAGTGCTAAGCTAAGTGTAGCTAAGCTTAACCAACTTTAGAATGAAGCAAAAAGCTGTGTTTCCCAGCCTATGGCCTTGCCTTTTGATCCAAGCAGCAGAATTACGACAAGCCAGACTAGGCGTATATTAAAATCAAATACTGCATGGCTGAGGAGTTTCTTAATACTACCTTTTTTGTTGTTTTGTTTAATATTAATGTTGAATATGACGTACAGCATAGGTAGTAATCAAAAGGCCTCACAACGTAGCAGTATTGTTGCCTGAAGGGAGCTAAAGTGTACAACAGTTGCATATTTTACCATACTAGTGGCAGAACAAACTCACAAGCGGCTTTCCCCATCACAGCATCACGTGCTCTGCATTGTGGTTCTCCCCTTCAGAAAAGCTGAGCAGACTCCTGCCACAGGTTACCCAGATGGTCTCTTAGTTGGGCAACACTTGGGCAATGAGTTTTGAGAGCTGTTTTTCATATATGTAGTGCCCCTTCAAAGAGATTTTTTTGCAGAAGTCATTCCTTTCTTGTCTTGGGAGAGGAAAAAAGGACAGAAGTAGATATCTTTTTCTTTTGTCTTTTAGATGGTCACCATGTGTGGGAAATGGAAGCCAAAACTGACAAAGAAATGTGCAAGCCAGTAAGTCTGCCTTAAATATTTTAACATCAAGATGAAAAATATGTATTGCCTTCTCCAGCACTGTTACTAAAGAGGGATTTCCAAGGCTTTGGCACTGAAACAGAACAAGTACTTAGGCCTCCCCTCCTGGAAATCTTTCTTTAACGTGAGCATGGGGTAAAAAACCTTCTCTGGAAGCTATCCCGAAAGTAGGAGAGACCATTTGGAAAATATTTTTTCATTGTCCAGGATGGGCCAGCCCTGTCTGCTCATCTTCTATCTTGCTGGGTCAGTTCTTCCCTCTGCTCCCACAGCAATTTCTGATCGTTTTCCTTGGCTTTCCTCTAACTTCAGCAGAAGAAACCTGAGTACCCTCACAGGAGATCAACCCCACACTAGAGAAGTGTGGGTCTCTCAGCCATGACTTAAGTGGGAAGTACGTCCACTAATCCATGTCTCCAGCAATATGCAATACTTGCAAACCTGCAGGCAAACAGTTTAAAAATCTCAGCTGAATTCAGGCCAAATGCTAAGATGAGCATTCAATTTTATTCTTTCAAAAAGTGCCAAGGGAGGTTTTGGTGGTCATAATAGATTTCACTGTGCATTTGTGTAAGTTGATGCCCTAGCAGCTAAGTCTTTCCTTAGCCCCATACCTGGAGCATTTGGTTTCTGACAGTGGAAGATCATCTACGGGCTCTCCAGCCTTTCTTCCTGTATCACTAGATGTTCTTGCAAGATCTCCCATCTACAGAAACTAGCATGCTTAAAACTTCCTGAGTTGTTATATGTAAAAATACTGCACTGTGGAAAATGGAAATATTTGAATAATCCTGTCCTAATGGCTTTCAAAGGAAATTGTGTTAGCTTGAGATATACTGGGGATGACCTGCCAACTGAGCTGTTGTGCTTTCTCCTGCTGAGTTAGAGACCACAATTTGATTGTGGTCCCAGATTCTTGACAGAGGCAGGAGGCATAGAGCCTTGTCCATATGCAGTATCGTATTTGCTGTCCAAAGGGAAGAAGCGAAAGCTAGAGATTTTGTAAAGATCTGAACCACGCTGAAGTAATATCCCTACTTCTAGAGTCCTTGGAATGGACACAGGAGTTGGTGGGAGGCCATCTTTGTCCGCAAAGCCTACGTGTTTCCCTGCAGAGGGGAAATTCCTTGTGAGCCCGAGCACCTCCTTTTCAGGGTTGACGTTTGAATACTGTTGTACAGCTTGACTGCCTTAGTCATGCCTTGACTTTCTGATGTGTTGCTTTTGCAGAATTCACTGGTGGTCGAGATACCACCTTTCCGCAATCAGAGAATTACCAGCCCTGTTCAGGTCAACTTCTATGTCTGCAACGGAAAAAGAAAGAGAAGCCAGTACCAGCTTTTCACGTATCTCCCTGCTAATGGTAATAAAACATGTTCCTTATCTCTGCTAGTAAAAACTGAGAGATAATGATGATTACTTAGAAAGATTTATGGTTCTGGTAATTTTTTAGTAACCTGAATAATTTGGATGTATACCTGGTGTTCTAAAATGAGAGTGAGAATCAACCCATGAGAGGTGCCTTTCTCTCTGCTCTCTGCACAACAGACCTCCTCTGCAGATTATTTCCATTTGTGTTGGTGGCAGAGACCTGTTGGAACAAGGGCATATGCTTTTGGGAGCTAAAGAACCACAGCATAAACACATGTGTAGTTACAAATTGTGACGGCACTGATCTCTCTGCTAAGTTGCTGTCAACCCTCAGTCTGAATTTCTGGCCCCAGAAGATACATTGCATTTGAATAACACTTCTGAATTTGCACCACAGCATTGTAAGCATTCTGGGCTCTGAGCTGGAAGTGATGTGTGGATTCTCCTTGCAGTCATCCTGCACCTCGCTGTCTCACAGGGGATGAAAGTTGAGATGGGCAACATGGATGGAGATCAAAGCGCTCCATACAAAATGCTTTATGTATGGGAAATGTTCAGAAACACACGTGCCAGTATTTTTTTTTAGCTTATATTGATAGCTATGAAGTGACAATAAAGTCACTCATGATAGCTGAATTCCAAGCAGGCTTGTAACGAAGATTTTAATAGCAAATAAATTTAGATTTTTTTTTTTATTATTATTTGAAATTACTCTTTTTCTGAGAACGCTCTTTTGGGAAAGGCAGGAATAAAAAGGTACTTGTTTTGTTGTTGTTTTGGAAGGAAGAGGAATTAGAAAAATTATTAGGTTATGCTTTTTTGTAGTCTTTCCAAGTGAAAGTAGTCCTTCTGAGGGAAATTCCCACAAAGCAATACTTGAGTCATGTCACATGACTTGAAGAGACCTGCCAACTTGTTGCAGGTGAAATCCCTTAAAGTACACATTTGGAATTTCACCCAGTTAGCATGCATGCACTTCGGACTTTTATCAGGACTTTAATTTATAATAAAAGTACAGGAAACTTGACATGGGCAACTGACTGCTTACTGCATATGTGCTGTGTAGCTATGCTTCAGTGAGTCAGCCTACTTATGCAAACTTCATCCCCAGTGGGGATGTCTGTGTATATTTAAAGACTGTTCATCTCTTAAATTGGAAAGAAAAAGAGTTGTTATTCTCTTCCACAACACTTTTCAGCAATAAAAATCAGTTGTAGAGGCAATCAGGTATTGCCTTGTCACCCAAGTTCCCCTCATAAATATTTCAGACTCATGCCTCATGTTAACTGCTGTTTATTAAGCAGCATCTTCCCTCCAGCCTTTACACAGGCCATTTTTTACCATTGTATTCTAAACCATGAGAGCAGCATTCACTGCTGCAGAGTTGGTTTATGCTACCCCCATTCTCTGTTTGAAACATTTGATGTTTCATTTGATGTGAAGAGACGGGAATATATAGCTAGTGACAGGCTAGCCTAACAGAGAAACAACCTAGGCTTTATTCTGCAAAGACATCTTTAATTATGGTAATTGTTGAAATCACTGGGAATCTTGTTTAGTCTGCTGTACCAATTTAAATTCATGGGAAATCTTTTCATTTCAGTGTAGGGAAACCTGAAAGAAAAAATGTAACACCAGGTAGGGTAAAGGAAAGGTATTTGTAGTAAATATGCCTTCCTCCTATTCCTGTTTGGTTCTCCACTCACGTTCTCTTAATACACATGTATATGTGCATATAGGTGATTGAGAAACAGGTTATGTTCTTTGCAACCTCTCTCATAACAGTGGTAAGAGTGAATGTGCTTCTGCAATCATCAGAATTAATAGTATAGTATGTTTTTATTATGCATGTGTTGTAATGCCTGTGTTAGAGCTTTAAGGTTTTGCCCTTACGTAGCTGGTGTTTTTTTCCACCTTGCCTTTCAAAGATACATACAATCACCTCAACTATGTATTTAGAAACCATATATAGTGACTGAATCAGTGATTTATGCTGCTGTATTTCTAGGAGTCATTTTAGGATGTTCTGCCTTAATTGCTTTCGGTCACAGCATTCTCATAATTATTCAAGACATTGTAGAAAACTAAAGTTTAGCTCGTAAGGAAAAAAATACTTGAGTCAGCAGCCACTGGGTGACCAGTGTAAAAAATGTAAATTATGTAAATGAGATAAGTGATTTTGGCCCAGTTAACAGTTTGTCTCTTGTTTAAACAAATCCCACAAACAGAGAAGGTGAAGAGTTTTGAGAAGTAAATGTCAGTGATCATCAAGTGTAAGATGTGGTTTCATACAGATCAGATGGTATACTGTAAGCTGCTTCTCCTTCCTTGCTTTAGGACTAATCAAAATGCTATTATTCCAGTGCCTACTGTAGTTTTGCAGGTATTGCTGCATGAGGGAGCTTTTAAAAGCTTCATAATGCACATTAGATGTATTTTACAGCTCAACTGGACTGTGCCAAAGCAAAATACCATATATGGACTAAAGCATAAATATCGTGTGAGCCCGCTGGCTGTGATCCTGGGGTGGGTGTGGGTACATGCAGACCAGTGGGAGAGCCATGGGCTTGCTGTGCAGCTCCCACCCCGACCGCAGAGCAGTAGGGTTTTTTTTCCTGTAGCTCCTATTTCTCCTCATTCCCTAGGGGAAAACAGCCAGTGGATCCAGGGACACGTGGCCTCACTCATCCCACCTCCTATGGATGGTCCTATAGCGTCTCCATGGAGTACAGCTCTGTGACATGCAGTCAGCACAAGCTGCCATCTCCAGCAGAGTGTTATGGTTTCGTCTCCATAAGACTTCTCCCGTGCTGCGGAGATAGGGCAGGATTGTACCTTTCCTCTGTTAGCTCAAGTGTTTTGCAGAGCAGGGACTTACTTTGTGAAGATGAGTTCCTGCTTCAGAAACAAAAAAACGCTGCAAAAATGAAAATCTTACTGCTCTGTAAATGAAAAGTTTAAATAACAAAACAAAAGAGAAAGTAGACACTTCACAAATGGAGCCAAGGTCTTGAAAATGAGCTTGCTTAAGTCTTTGGCTTGGGATAGACTGTAAACCTAAGTACTCATAATCCACTTTTAATTGAAATTTTGATTTATTGTTCTGCTAAATCTGAGCAATCCCTGAATCCTGTCTTAGCCTATATTGTGCAAAAATGACTTTAATGTCATTTTTTTAGTATTACTTTAATGTTACGCATCACTGAGCAACTGCATATCAGTTTTGTCCTGGAGCCTGCAGGCTGTAGGCTCTTGAGACTCCTCTCCAGACATGCCTGGTGCAGAAATATAAGTAGTTTCCATACCATTCTGACACAGGTGAATTCCCGCAGCTCATATGGTAAGTACTGATACGTTTTGCATTGCCACATCCCATCAGAATTTGGGGAGGAAGGCTCCGGACCAGATGCTGCAGTCAGGAGTCTGAGCAGAGCACAGTGAGCAGACCCTTGGATATTCACCTTTTAAAGTGCCTCCATTGCTGCAGCTTTGTGCAGATGGGCTCTGCGGCTCCATTATGTGCAGCAGAACATTTTGGAAAACCATTGGTGAACCCTACCTTTGTGAACCCTACCCTGTAGAAAAACGGTTGGTTTTAATTTCTGTTTATGACTGCATATCATTTTGCTTCCATGAATTTATTATATCATTGGCCCATATATGCATTTGAAATAGGAGGAACAGTCTTCTGAAATCACTAGATGCAAGCAGTAGCATTTGAGGGATAAACTAACCTGGAGAGCCTGAAGAAGTACACAAGCAACCAGACGTACGCTGTGGTTCCAAAACCTGTGTTTTCATCTGCTTAAGAAAGCTGAAGGCATTCTCCTGCTCAGAAGACTTTAAACAACTCACTGAATGATAAGGGTTAGATGTCTGTTCAGATTTCTTTTAAGTAGGTACATCAAAATAGAGGAAATGTGTTGAAGAACTTATTTTTTGCAGATTGAAGTGAGTGCTCTCTATGTTTTCTAATATCTAATGAATGTTGATATCAAGAATGGTGAATACCAGAAAGTTTTCTTGGAAAATAGACTAACCGAAGACAGGCAAGTTTGCCTAGAAAATATTTAATAAGATTGAAAAATGAAAGTTGATGTGTTTCTTTTACTGGAATGAAAAAGTACACTTTTGCAAACAGTTGATGATAAAGTATTTCTGGTTTCTGTTTCTGTCAGGCTTCTTAATTGTCAAAGCATTATTAAAAAATCATTTCATTGCTTCTAGTATTTATTAAAATGGTGTTAATATTATGGGCAACTTTTGAGATGCGTTCCACTACCCATAGGGCCAGATTTTCAACTGCACAGCCTCCAGCAGAGCCAGCTTTTCTGCAGTTCTTTTGCCTCCCTGCAGTCATCTGCACAAAGTCTTCAAGGTGTTGGGCTCCTCTGAAAACCTGGCCACAGTGATTTGGTGGGGATGCAGGTCCTTGAAAGCTGCATGTAGGCAGTTGTGCTGAGAGCCTGTCTGTGGTGACTAGATGTGCCTTAGTATTGTGGTTTACAGCACAGTGGTATGAAATTGAAGGTCTTAGAATTGTAGAATAGAATCATAGAATATCTCAAGTTGGAAGGGATCCATAAGGATCATAAAAGTCCAACTACCTGCTCCTTGCAGGACCACCTACTGGTGTACATCTGAAGTGCCCACTGCACATTGTTGTCAGCATCCTCCTGACTTCCTGCCTCTGCTCTAAAATTATCCCCTTTCTGCGCTGCAGATGGGTGCAATCAGCACTTTTCTGGTGACTGCACTGAGCAGCCATGCCTCTTTATCACCTCGGCTCTTGCACCAACACCTCACTCTCTGAATTAAAAGGTGACATTGGCCGCCTTGGCAGAAAACAACAAAATGAGGATGCAAAGTGTTGTCACTCTAATGGGACACAGCACACAGCTTGTGCTGATTGTCTCCTGAGACCTCTCACCTCTTCAGTATTTGATGGATTTTCCTGCTTGAGGTTGGCAAAATTATCAGCCTAGTCCTTTCTGAAAAAAGATGATGATTTGGAGGCTGTTGGGGAAGCAGGGCCAAATTCGGAGTCTGCATTGTGAATGGATTCTAATCTGTGGTTTATGCAACATGATCATGCCAGAGCCATGGAGGGCAACACCTCGACAAGGGGACTGAGCACAGCTGAGTCAGGCCTGGAGCCTGACACCTTCTGGAAGTGTTTCCATCCAGCCCAGGGAACAGCCAGACTGCTGCAAAGCTGGTGCAGGGCACCATAGGACAACAGAAGGAATGCGGAGAAATGTTGACCGCAGGGGACTTATTTTAGGTGAAAAGAAGAATCACAGTTACTCATTTTTACACTATACACTGTCACAGTTTATTTCATTTTGGCTGCTCAGTGGTTGGTTGTTACTTTTGACATCTAATAGAGTAACTAAAAGCAGGTAAGATTTTGTCAGTCCTGTTTCCATTTAGGACAGTCATAAAATTCATGATCACCAAGTGCATCAGCCCTTCTACTCCCGTCCAGCAGCCACTCAAGGTCTGTGGCAGAGTAGAGCAGGCACTCACCAGCATTACACCCCTGCGTGCTCTAGTGGATACCCAGCTGGTACCACACTTCATCCAGGCGACATCTGTATCTGTTTTCAGCAGTCAACCAGAGCCTAGCCAGCCACATCCAAACTGGAGATGCAGTCTGTCTTGATCTCTAAGGGCAGAACTCTGCCTCTCTGTGCGGTGCTCCACCTTCACCTGGAAAGCCACCATTACCTGTGTGATGTCCCTGAGACAGGCAGGGGTGGACAGGCACTGTATATAGAAGCCCCTGGCTGTGTCTGACCATCAGGGTCCACAGCAGCAGCAATGATCACTCATAACAGTTAACTTCCAGTGCATAAAGTTGTCTTTTGGCAGTACTTCTCTTTTCAAATATTTCCCTTCAGATAATAAAACCCAGCCTGTAGTTTTGGTCACCAAACCCTTCTACATGAGCATCTCAAGGACTCCCTCCCTTATTTCCCAGTGATTTCACATGCATATCTTAGCGAGTGTGGGGCTTTGGGATCTTCCAATTAGCTTAAAAGTCAAAAGGTAAAACTTGTGTGAGGGAGCGGAGTTTAGAATTACGTGGGCTGGATTACAGGAGATTCTTATTTTTGTTCTCCTCAAGTGGCTGATCAAAATTAATCTAGCCCAGTAATTGATCCTAAAGGGGAAACAGTGGTGGAGGCTGCTGGAAGTGAAATGCATGGGCAAGGAAGACTGGGGAAGAAACTGCATTCTCCTCTGAAGACAAAGACCATGTTGGAGCTGAGATGTCCGAGGTCAGCCAAGTCCAAACACCTCTCCAGAGAGGATGGATCTGTGGATAGGACTGGTGCTGTAAGGATGCCCTCCTGACAACCTGTCCTTGCAGAGCATCTCACAGGACTGCCAGTGATGAGGACTGTCAGGCTGCCCCTGTCCTTGCAAGACCCCTTCCCACAGACCCTGCTTTCCTATTCTTCTCCTCTTGAAGCAGGGGTAAAGTCAGCACTGGTGGTGTAATGTTGTGCAGCATCATTGAAAAACACCTCAACCCAGTGAATTTTAACGTATCTGACAGAGATGACATAGAAAGCCTTGGCCAGTGTAGCCTGGGTATTATGCACAGTTAAAATTCCAGCTCAAGGCAGTAGTGGAGCCAGGTGCTGCACTGCACTGTGGGAGCAGCAGTAGAGCAGCCCAAGTGGGCATATCACAGGACTTGATTTTCATATTCAGCATCATAGGATTTAATAAAGTGTTGTGATGGAAAATTGTGCCTTTTAAGAATTTTCCCCTTTTTCTTTTGAAAGAAAGCCAATGCCCATCTTCTGTACTAGCACAACCCAAATGCCCTCCACCTACTTTCCACTCCTCCCAACCCAGTTTAGCAGTGCATGCACCAAGCTACCATATATAATCTTCTGTCTTATAAATATGTGTAGAATAACCTAATAGTTTAACAGCTGTTGAAAAGCATTTAGCAAATGAGTTAGCTAGAAAGCATTTCCAAATCAGATAATGGCACTGTCCGAGATTATATGCTGAGATGTATGCGCAAGGCTTCCATCTTCCTGGAGCTATTCTTGTATAAAACTGTACCTATGCATCTGATCCCATAAAAATCTATCCACGCAAACCCAAAAAGGGCAGGCAGGCATATGTTAGAGTTAGCCCTCCCAATGAGCAGGAGCAGTAGCAGTGTACTAGCAAGACAGGGTGAATTCAGATACTTGTGCAGATAAAAGCTGCATTCACACATGTGCTGCCTACAGCTTCTTGATAGCATGAGGCTCCCTTTGTTTCTGAGTCACTGTGTTCTGGATTTATTAATTAACAGCTAAAGCTTGATAGTAGCTTAACCTTTAAAAATGTTTTGCTTTAATAGATGGAAGTGCGCAGATAGCATCTGCACAGGTCCTTGTAGTGACTGTCTCACAGTATCCCTGGGGCTGAATGCTAGTCCCTTGTCACTGAGATTGTCACTGCTGCAGATATGTTGGTGGAGCATTTCAGAAAGTTTTGTTCAGCCACTGCTGCGTGGATGCTACCAAAGGGGGGATTATATTTTCTGAGGGCAGCCAGCCCCTTGCCTCTCCCTAACTGCTCCACAGTAAGAACAAGGGGAGAGGTCCTTGCTTCACTCAAGCGTGCTGGATCCAGCCAATACTGCTGCAGCAGCCAGGATTTTGTCTTTGCACAAATCCAGAGTGGCTGAGCTGTACCTGGAGATGTGTCCACATCCCTAACTATGTCTCTGGTCAACCAGCAGCAAAGGAGCAGCAGGAGCTGGGGAGACTTGTGCAGTGTCTTCTGAAGGTGTGCTGTCAGCATCAAAACTGACTGACAAAGGAGGATTTCAAAGGCATGAACAGCCTGTCAGAGTTCAGCTCAGTAATGAAGATTTAGACACCTAACTCCTGAACTCTCTTTGAAAGCCTCATCCCTAATTCTTACCAATTCCAAGACATTTACTCTAGAAGTTGAAGAAATGTGTGTGTGCATATGATGAAAAAAGTAGTGTTTTGATTTTCATACTCTAACCAAAATCTGTGTGCTGGTGCCAGGGAACTACATCATAGTCTACACCATGAAAGGTAGCTATTTTGTTGAATAGGTTCAATCAAACTTAAGGGTAAAATAAATATATTATTTTAGGGCCATAAATATCTACATTGATGATACTACATGGAAAATGGGAATTAGTTACTTAAATGTTAATCAGGATAAACATCTGTTTAATTTATATGATTTTATTTTCTCAGTTTGCATATTTTAATAACAGCCCTCCAAAAAAGTTTAAAAACCCATATGGATTGCTAAAGTGTAAAAGCAAACAGACTTGTTAGAATTGTCAAAAAATACATATAATTTATATTTGAGCACTTTCTGACTCCCTTTACTGAACGTGCATGATTTATTATTTTTCTTCTAGGTTTGATATATTAACTTTTTACCTGCTAGAAAGGCCTTTCATTTAATGTGGGCTTGCAGAACTGGCTGAAATATTTCTCCCAGATTCAGACACACACAGAAGGACCATTGTCTTCCACCAGTTACCTCGGTATGATGTCATAACCCTGGTCTTTCTGAGTAAGAAGCTTTGATTTATAGCCAGGGCTGCTGCCAATGTGTGGTTCTCAAAACTTCATATTAAATTAGATGACATAATGACATGTGTTCAGAATCTAAGAAGGCATCATCGAACCATTGAACACCAATTAGCAGAAATTAATTTACTTATCAGACTAATTTATAACAGTGAGCTCTGTCATATTTTAATATTCAAAATCAAGCACTGTTTAAAATCGTCTGTCAGCTGACCTAATGCATTGTGAGGTAATAGGCATTTAAAAATTCACCATACAAACCAAACTTGCCTTCTTTTTTCCCTTTTTATGGCAAGAGCCAGATCCATAGCAGAGTAATGTCTCCTAAATGAATAACGTTACTTCTGAGCCTGACTGCATGTAAAAACAGTATCATCTTTTGTGTATACAACTTCACACATTCTGGCTTCATTGCTGAAGTTTATTATGGGCAAATCTCAGCATATGGCAAATTCAGTCACAATTTTTCATTCTAGTCAGCTGAGAATCTGCAAGACTGGGTGCTTTCTCAGCACCATGGAACAGTTTTGAGACAGAATGTTTGTTGCTATTTGGTATAGCTCTGCTGGATTTAAGAAATAGCCTGGTTTCTGCTGAAAGTGCTTGCAGGTTCTGAACAGCTGTGGGGCTTTGCACTTAATGGCCAGTCCAGGCCTGCTGTGTGACTAGGAGTGTCTCTTTTAGCTGGTGGGGTTTTACTATGTCATTTAAGATTTGAAATATTTGAGCTAGAGGTTAGTCATCCTAATACTATTCTCTGTTAAATATTAATCCTGAGAAAATTAACGGTACTGTCTGTATCTCATTGTGTGAAATATTCACTTGTGCAAGTGAGTGATGATGGAAACGGATGTGTATTATGGCAGCTAGCTTACCGTGCCTCCAGGAGGATCTATAAAAGGGCTCGACACCCCTTTTTTGAGCTTGGGTTTGTAAAGATTTGCAGTTAATCAAGCATGAGTCACTAGGTAAGTGGTAACACTAGTCCCTGGCTGGCCAGTGAACAGCCCTGTCTGCTGTGTTGCCTTGTGCAGAAATTTGTCCAATGGGTTGCCCAGGGTTCTCCTGTGCAGGTCTAAGATTTGGACTTGATCCTTGAGGGTCCTGTCCAACTCCAGATATCTATGATTTTCTGAAGGAACCAAGTAGGTTCCTACCTAGGAGAAAATGGTGAAGGTGGACACTAAGGTTGGTATCCTCAGCTATTCTGTGTCAGCTGCAGTTGCTCACCCCAGCTGAGCATCTCAGTCCCCCAGAAGTCAGTGAGACAGTGGGTAGGGTGTGTGACATACGAGTATTCTAAATTGTTTGAGTAACACCACAGACACCATGAGGGTGGGTGGGTAGCCACTGAGCACAGTTGCAGGCTGTTCATGCGTTGGTTTTGGAAGGTGTGCCTTGAAATACCCACAGCTCTTGCTCTGGCTCTCTGCAGTCCTTTGAAAAGTAGAAGAAAATAGTTGCCCTTTCAAAGAAAGCATATAAGGTGGTTTACATCAACTTTTGACACATTCATTGTATTTTCAGAGTGTTCAGGATATCAGACCCACAGCTAGTTTGAATTTGGAAATAGAAACACTAGCAAAGATTTTTGGCCCTTGTTACTCCATTTGGTGAAGTTACATAGGCTAGGGAGAAGCAGGTAACAGGACAGAGTAGTGTAAATAAGCTGTTAACAGGTGTAATGTCGCAATTCGTGGTAGATCTGTCCTCCACAAGTCAAGTGCTGTTGTTAATTCATGTAAAATACTAAAGTTGAGGTCTGCCCAAAAAGAGAAGTGTTAATGTCTTACATTTCTTCTGACATGCTCAGCTTTGCAGTTCTGATTCCAGATCATCTGCATCATTATAATGGGTTCTTCATGAAAAAAAAAAAAATCCTGTAGACCTTCCTTCTCCAAACTGGTACCCCATGAAGACATTTGCGATTTTTTAAAGGATAGTGAGTGGTTGCCATCCCACAGCTTGGTAAGACGCATACATTCACTCTGCCCAGGGTTAATGGCTGTGCAAATAGCAAAGCCCTGAAAAGTCAGATACAAATCCCTTCACCATTTCAGAATGAATACTTTTCCAGTCTTCCAGTGTGATACCTGTTCTAGTTATGAGATTAGCCTACAAACAATATATATGATAATGAGCAAGGAGTGACTTCTTTTACTGTGCTGAAAAAAACATATTAAAAAAGGTAGTGGAGACAATTCAGTTGAATGAGTTCAGGCACCTCTGAGCCTAAGTGCAGGTAAGTATCTGTCCATTTAAAGACAGTTTGTTTCCCATTACATGAAATAACTGATGCTCAGGAGTATCAGTTCAGAGCAAAACACTGTAAACAGATGTCATATAAAATGGAGGTACCACTTTAATCTCATATCCCTTTTTCTTGCTTCCCTCTCTGGTTACCAACCTACTGTTAGCAAACAAGCTACTGTGACCTTCCCTGACTGGCCCTGTAATTAACAACAGTCTCTATTTTCCCTCTGAACTCTGAATTATAGGCAGCCAGGAGTGTCCTTGGTTGCTGTCACCATCTCCAAGGGAGTTTTTGGAATGGAGTCCTGCCCACCCATCAGTCCTTTGCCTGGTGCAGAGCAGGACTTAATGGTTATCCTCTGTTGGTTGCAGCCCATGTATTTCAGTGTAGCAACACAAAAAAAGAGATTCACAATATTCATGGCCACTAATCAGACCTACAAATGGACCCCATGGCATTGCTTTTATAAAGAAAATAATTCAAAGTTAAGTGACAAAAAAGTGCTTGGCAAATCAGGTAGCAAAGGTGTGCTGTAGAAGAGCTACAATGAGAAACCAGCCTGAGATCAGGAACCTGCCTTCTGTAAAGTCTCCAGCCTGCCTGCCACCAGGGCTATAACCCTTCTCTGGGTTATAACAAGTCAGACAACTCCAGGGTTTATTGGAGTTGTATTAGCAGTGGTTGAGCTTGGAATTATTTAGCACAGGTGTTTCTATAACAGTGATATATTAGGAAAATTCAATGTTCAACAACCATCATATTTCCAGCTGTGCTGTGGTTAGTGCTAGCACAGTGAACCTAATATAAAACATGTGAGAATATTTGCTAGCTCAGGAACTTGTTGAAGGTATTTTCTTACAATATCTGAGCTGCTGTGTTTATCTAGGTGTGTTTCTTTGGTCTTGCATTTTCGTAAAGGGTGTGATAGTGGTTTTATAAAGCTGTCACTGAACCTGGAATCTGCTTCTCTGCAACCAAGTGCATTAGTAGCCCTGCTATCCAGTGTACAGCACACGAGGTGGTGAAAATAAGATTATAAGGAATCCAATGGCAGTCCGTTATCCCCAGCACATTTGTCTTGAGCAGCACCTGTGCATCTGTTACATATATAGACCTGTTTTTACTAGGGGTGCTAGAAATCCTGAAACAAGTGTTGCAAGCATCTACATGTAAAAGAACATAAAAGGAACAAAGTTAACAAGGGGCTAGGGAACTGTAAAACAAGGGTAGTGAGGTGCATTCACCGCCAGCAAAATTTGTGAGTGTTAAAAGGGGTTTTATATGTACACATGCACACGTGCATATTTAGGGGTTCAAAAAGACTCATACATGAACATAGTAAATGGCAGGACAATGTATAAGGGTTTTTGTAAAACACAAGCAAAATACTGTCAGAGGCACTCACACAACACATGTCTCTGAGCTGAGTTGTGCAGATATGTTTCGTTAATAACTTTGTGCCACAATGGGTTGGTTATTAGAATATTCTGAAAAATATCCTCTGGTGTCACTGGAATTTTTTAGAAAGAAGATAAATGCATCCATACTCAAGCATTGTATGCATTAGAGTTGCATCTGTCTAGAAAAAAATACATCTACAGACCAGGCTGGCTCTATTATTTATAATTTTCCTGATAGAGAAAGTGGGTGTCTTTTACCTCTGCACTGCATCTGTTGTAGCAGAATCTTCAAAGGCACCTCCCCTTGATTTGAGAGAGAAAGCCAGTGTTGAAAAGGCACTGTGATTTGAGGAAGGATCTTCTCTGATTTGGGAAAGCAGCTTTACACTTGTCATGACTGAGTTGATGCTCATTGACTGTCATTTCTGTCCAGATTCTCGTAGTTTTTAGAGAATTGACAGCTCAGTAGGGCATCTTTGGAACAAGTAAGCAAATGTCTAGAACAGGAATCAGTTTTTCTTGGTAGACAGAGACTGACTAACATTTCTTAGGAGTTGGCATTGGCAGAAATTAAAAACTAAATAAACCGTATCTTATCTTTCACAAATATCCCCATAATTGAAAACTTCTTGTACATAGCAGTTTGTCATGTATCATTGCAACTTTACTTTCATTGAACTCTGAAAGCCCCATCTCTACCTTATTATACTCCAGTTTACTGAGTGTGCAGACATTTATCAAATGAGCCATCAGTAGCTGTGGAACTGCAGTAGTATATCCAAGTTAAAATTCTTGCCTTGATTACTACAAATCCATGGAGCCCTTGGGTCCAAAGCTTCCACTGAAGCTCAGTTATTTGCAAATAGATTTTTATAGCACATTAGTGCTGGAGGAGAGTCCAAAGAAAATAGTCCTTTTCAATATTAGAACCAGCTGTGACTTTCTTGTGCTGATGACTCATTCATTTTTTTTATAGGGTGGGAGAACTAGGCAAAAGACACACAGAGTCTTATTCACGACGTTGTTTGTTTTGCAAAGGGTATCCTAGCCACAAGCCAACTTGATCATACCAATACGCAACTCATGTTTATTTAAAACCTTTTTTCTTTTAACAGTTCCAATTATAAAAACAGAACCCACAGATGACTATGAGCCTGCTCAAACCTGTGGACCAATGAACCAAGGCTTAAGCCCTCTCGCTAAACCATACTACAGCCAGCAGATCATGATGCCCCCTGATCCTGGTTCATGCCTCGTGGCTGGCTTTGCCTCCTGTCAGCAGAGAAACGCCGTGATGTCACCCTCTCCCAATGCAAGCCCCAAGCTGCACGACCTTTCATCCTCTCCTTACAAGTGCATCCCCAACCCGGGCCACAGTCACCTCGGACTTCAACAGCCCACTGGAGGTGTCCCCACCATACAGGAAGTGCCAAGGTCTATAGTTGTGCACCCAAGCTCCTCCGAGCAATCATCTCACATCATGCTGCAGCCGCAGGTGAGTCAACATCTGAGCAGTAGCTGTCCCCTTGGTTATCAACAAACACTCTATCCCAACAGTCCCTCTTCTCCAGTTCCATCTGTTACCCAAGAGCCAACCTATTTGCAGTCCTGCAGTCCAACTCACTCATCCATAATGGGTCAACAGCAGCAGCAACTGCCGAAGGTTCACAGAAATGAGTCTCCAACAACCCAACCACTGTCATTGCCAGAGTTGCATGAGGAAAGTAATCATAATTTGGCCCCTATTCCTGTAACGATCAAGCGAGAACCTGAGGAATTGGACCAGATGTACCTGGATGATGGTAAGTCTTCCGCAGCATAGGTTTGCATTCACCATGTTGCTCTTATCAGTGAGTTCCCTTAACCCCCTCCTTCTTTTGAATCCTGGTGGAAAAAAAGTTCAATTAACAGCCTGGTGGAATGGTGCGGACTTTCGCTTGAATTGTCTCTATACAGGAAAGGGCCCTCTCATTCCATTTGCAATAATGAAACCACATTATCTAAGCATTAAATGCTGTTAGTTAGCATAGAGCTAGCTGCATGACCGACAGCTATGTTGTAATAACCGTAACTGTATGTTCTTGGCTTATGCCCACACCAGTGACCTGTGGAGCCGCAGTGAAAACATATTTAACATTGTCCCATTTGTAATGCAGTGAAATGTCTGATGTGCAAATCTGTTCACTGGAACTAAATGATAAACTGCTCTACTTCAGTTGAGAAGGTTCAAATTGAAAATGGAGGCACATCTTTCAGCATAACTTTTCAGTCTGTTTGCATCTGGCATTAAGACTGGTTTTTTGCCATTCTTCTTGTGGCCTTGCTGATGATTTTTTTTTTCTTTCGTAAGATTCTGTATGTATAGTCTCCATGCACCACCGAAAAGCTAAAATACTGTGATAAACTTGTCACACTCTAGTTTCCAAAGATTTATTAGTTGAATGTAATAAAAGGGATAATATGGAATTTGATTATGTGACCTCACTGAACTGTGATTTAGCATTTGCTGCTAAGCATCCCAACAGTATTCTGGTCCTTCACCTTAATGCAGTATGTGAGTTCCCTTCCAATAGCCACATAACTTTATGTAACATACCCTTCTGTTTGAAGAAGAGATGCCTCTTAAGTGGCTGCATTGAAACTAATTGGTGCCAAGGAACATCTGAACATGATTGTCCTTGAGGGAGAATTTAAAGACAATTCATTGCACTGTTTTTTTTTAAAAGGACATTTTGTCATTCTATTTTAAACAGCATGCTACTCACTGAATTAGGATTGCAACTTAATATTTTGGAGCCTGAATAGCAGCCCTTTGCTTTTCAACTCTAGAAAAATTATTTTTCTTAACAGAAGTTATTATTGGTTACATGATAGACAGGTCTAAGGAATTTTTCCTAATCGGGAATTTAGTTCACTAAAATTATGCACAACACATCTTTGTGACAAGGTTTTTTTCATATAGCAGACATTTTTACCACTTGTCTGTGCTGTAAGGAGTAAGATTTCAACAAACTAAGTGAGAAATGTATGCAAACCAAAACAAAAAGCCATGGCCAAATCTAGGTTTTGAGAGAAAACAGAAGTTGTATATGGAAGGAGGAGAATTCAGATAAAATATAAACCAAGTTTATAGCTGTCTTTCTAGAAAAGCATGAGAAATGGGCAGTCTTCCTGCCTTACCTCTCAAAAATTCAGCAACCACTCCTCTGACAGAACCATGAAAGTTGCCTTTGGCTGGTCTCTCCAAGAGAGATGGGACTGCATCTCACGGATGAAGGGTGAATGAAGCTCCTTAGCCATGTCTACTTGAGGTTTCTCCTGGAGGAACAGAGGAATTGGCTACCATATGTTCTGAGAGGTTTTAGGTTTTTTTCAGCAGTGCTCATTCTCTCTGACAAAGCATAAATAATTTAGCCTTTAACCTCATCTCTCTTCTATCCCCTCTTCTGGACACACATGCGCACCAATCCTCTAACAGATGATCAGAAGTAATTGTAGAAGGCACCTTGTACATCTGCCCTGAAACTTGAGGTTGACTTTGGAGATCTCTTCAGCTAGCCAGATCCAGATATATACTTCCCTTTGGCATCCAGCAGGCTATCAAAATTGTTCTACAAGAACTATAGGCCAAGAAAGAATTCATAAATATAACAGTCCTGGTAACAGAATATAATAGGAAAAAACCCAACCTTTTGAACTTCCAGAAATTATATACCACCAATTTCCTCTAAAGAGGTTGATCAGAAATGGCTAAACTGATATTTAGGTTTGTCTTAGGGTTCACACTGATGGAGTGTCACCCATGTAAGCTGCCCTTTCATATCTAAACCTTATCACACTACCTGAAAGGAAAGGTCATCCACTGCACGTTTTGTGTTGACAAAATGAAGCCCTTGTAGTAATCTGGAGTGGACTACTATCATCTTTATATTTGTCTCAGTGTCTGGGCAGTTGAGAGAGAAAGTATGTGGCAGAGGGGCTAAAGGCAGGAAGCATGTCATGTTGGACTTGTTGTGGCCAAGCCGCCCTGTTCAAACCATTCAGAGCTCTGTCATGCCTCAGACGCACAGCACAGGAGCGCAAAACTGTGGAAGCAGGCTGGAAGCCTACTTGGGTCTATGCTATATGCATTTCATGAAGGCAGCCTTTTCACCACCACTGCAGACATTGGTTTCACATTCCGTTTAATCTGATGTAACTGCAGGCTCCAGTGGAAATCCGTCTTGCTCTCAGTCACATGTTCTTGCTGCTTCCTTTGAGTCATATCAATTGATTATGGAGCAGCAGAGCAGGCTAATGAAAAATTAGCCTGCCCAAAATAGCAAAACTCACATAATTTTCTCTTGGGTCAGCTCATGGAACCACATGCCCTTTGTCCAAGCACTGGGTCCAGCCCTTGAGAGGGGCAGGAAGTCTGGCGTTGTGAGTTGAGGGGTGCCACAGGACCGCTCCTGCTGGCAGCAGCCCATCCATAGGCCAGAGTAAGTGTGAGTTGAAGCCACACGTCTGATGTGATCTTATCTCCCCAGCAACTATCTAATCAGCTCATCCTGTCTCAGTTAAAAATCCTCTTCTCATTCTCACCTATCAGTTACGGAAGGGCTCCATGGCACAGTCTCAAAGGGCAGTTTGGCTACTACAGTGACTGCCTGGAAACCACCAGTAATTGCTCCTGGTATCCCAGGAGGTGCTGCTCACTGAGATGGGCATGGAAAAGGCAATGCACATATGCAATGACTTTGTGCCTGGCACTGTTTCATTCAGACCTCTGGCTATAACTGTGGAATAAGGGACAATGGGTTTTGGCAAGTGGCTCATGCCAAATGGGAGCAACCAGTCTTTCATGTGCCTGATTTTTTTTTTAAAATAGGAACTTTTAAGCCATCACCATTGTTTATTACTGGTATCATATCCACCTCTAAGTGTTTTTCTTGTTGGAGGAGAGATATCTGTAGTACCTTATGGCTGTATTCTGAAAACCAGAATATCAAATCCACGAATCCAGAATATCATATCCATGAGTAAGGAGGGTTCCTCTTTTTTTTTTTTAATAGAGTGCTTGTAGCTATTTATACATCCAGTTTTACCTAAAAGTATTTGAGAAGTGTGAGGTATAGACACCTAACATACTTATGGGACTGCCAGACAAATAAAATACCCAGCTGGTTTTCCAAGATGATATTTCATAAAATTTTGGCTGCTTGTTTACCACTTTAAGGAGGTTTGATTTATGCATCTAATATATGCATAGCATTTTTGGACCAGGTATAAACAGAAATTTTTTTGGTTTCAGCTTATGGGTTCAAAGAAATATTCATTCCTTTTGTTTTGGAGTATGTCCAAATATAGACCATCTACACTGCAAAGTATAGATGGAAAAGAAGAGTCAATGAATTTATATAGATACATATCCTTTATATGACATTTTTCTGCTTTGGTAATGGTGGGCAGCTGAAGTGATATAAAGGGAGCCCACGAGGTGACTTCCATTTTGACAAATAAGTTTCGGTCTTGGCAATTTGTTTTAAATCGAAATCCACAGTAGCCACCTGGGCTACTCATTAAATGTGCTGTCCCTTTCAGTATGTGAATATATGATTCCACATACAGAACATATTTAAAACTCACACCATAAAGTGATACCTGATATATTATGGCTATGCTCTTGATACTGAAAGGTATCTGGCTTGTATAGCAGCACCCGTTTCAAATAATTTTGAGTTCAACCTCCTAGCAAAGATTATGGCTGACTGCCTTTGCTGCTTTCACGGGAAAATCGGACTAAAAGTGGTTGAAATGGTGACATTTATGCCTGTTTTGGTCCTCTGCAAGAGCCCATGGTCCTTTGCAGTGGGAGGGGAAGTGTCTCCTGTCCTCTGTGCCAGGAGCTCTTGCAGAAACCTGCAGGACACTGGGGCACCCTGGTAGATGATGCCAGGGGTGACAATGTCTCTGTGTGTGTGTGCCACCCCTGCCTTAGACAGTGAAGGTTAAGTGACATTTCTGTTTCAGAGCTAACCTGAAACTGGGAGTAGTGTGGGATGCTAGGGTGGTGGAGCTCATGGAAAATCATTAGGCAGGCAGGCTTGAGGGACTTCTTCAGTACAAGTCCATGCTGTAATTGCTTTTAAGACAAAACATTTTATTTGATGTATTGATGTATCTGCTGTGCTGTAGAGCCCCTTTGGGGCATGAAGTGGATTAGCATTGCTTTTCTTAGTGGTAGAAGAAACCCCCAGCCAGAGGCAGTAGATTGGAAGTTCACACAGCTTTCCGGATGTTCAGGCATCTGGGAACTGGCCGGGCTTACAACAGGAGATGCTGAAGGTGACTTGAAATCACCTTCCTTATACCCATTTCCCTTTCCTGTACCTAGTGTAGCCTGAGTGGAACACGGAACTGAGCTCCAAATCTTTCCTTTCACCAGGATGGAGAGAGGTCAATTAAGCATGCTAATGCCAAGAAACATTTTTCAGTTTTTAACTGGCACTCCCAATAGCTATTGGATATTTTTCCTGTAGCAGAATGATACTGAGTTGTGAAATTATTTCCTGCTGTTAGACACATCAAAGAATGTAGTTTTTATTACAGATGAAAATGAAACTATTTTGAAAAAGCAAGGGGGAAGCACAGGAAAAATTGTGTGGCTTACATTCTCAGCAGATTTCAAGGTGTATTGTAAATGTGTAATCCCATTTGTTATATCAGTGCACAAAACTTCACAAAAGCAGTTTTTAAATTAAAGCAAAGCAGCATCCTGGAGAATTCTTTAAGGTGGGCTTGAGTACTGAAGCTGAAGATCTCAGCTTCTTCAAGCTTTTCCTGGGTTGTAATATCAACTTTTGAGATGCAGTCCCAGCTTTGTTGAAATCACCATCATGTTCCCATTGCTGGCCATGGGGCCAAGGTTCCACATGCTGTTGAAAAAAATGTTCTCCAGAACGTCCTGAGTGCTGTGTAGGAGCCAGAAGTGAAATAACAATATCTGAATGACAGATCTCCTGTCTGAAGTTTTGTATATTAATTCAACCTCCTCCTCTCCACATGAATGCTTTCATAAAGGTCTCTATCCTGATCTTGACTTGATTGGATCTATAAATCTTTGTGTAGTAAGATGAAAATACACAGGTCATAAACAAAGGTATCTGATGTTTGGATATGTGGCTAAGAAAAAGTATCAGAACCACATAATCATCTTTTTTAAAACAAGGAGGCTTTTGTTCTTGTGATTGTCTTTGCACAGCTGTGAGTTTTATAGCACCGTGCCAATGAATGCACTCATTGCGACTTTTATTTTACTCTGAAAAGGTAAATTGGGAGCACTAAGCCCCCAATAAGTATGTAAAAGTGGCAAAACCACAGGTAAAGTGTTACTGAAAGCTGCAGCCCTGCCAGCCATTTCATTTTAAACATGGCTCTTTTAAAAATAACTTTTGCAGTAAAAGCTGTAACTCCTGGATGTAATATGAGCTATTGCTAATGTCATTCCCATGAATTGCTTACAGCGTTGAACTGTTAGATGTCTGACAAGTCCATATATCTCCTATGCAGTATATATGAAAGTTTTTTGCCTCTAAACCATATGTTCTTTTTTTACTCCTCTATATTCTGGAAATGCACGTGGTTTGGTGATATAGTTTATTTGAACAGGAACCATAGCAGACAGAATTATTCTTTTGCTGAAATGTATCCTTTTTCATACATCTCAGCTTCATGATTAAAGCGATTGGCTCTTGAGGCACCAAGTTTAGTCTGCTTCTGCCACAATTATGCCTTTGAAAACTCCTGAGTTCACTCAGTGATTTCCAGTAGTCCAAATGTCATTAGAACAACACGCAGGTAGTCTGCAAAGCCCAGTAACACTGTCTACACTTTGGTCTGGCTTGGGCAAGCTTTTCCCTCCCTCCCTCTTGGCCAAGCCTCACAGCTCTGGGAGAAAACAAATAGCTTTCCTCATGGAAAGTTTTGCTTAACCTGGCATAGTGCCTGAGCCTAGACCCTCCTCGTCTCTAATGATGATTGAAAGTGTACATGCTACTGTGATAAAACATGCTGAGTCGTTAACATTTGGGGCTTGGGTTGTAGGCGATGAGTACGGGAGGGCTGAAGTAATGCGTTCAAGTCAGACCTTCGGTGGACTTGCGTGTCTGGGTTGGAGGGGTATCCTGTTACACGAAACCACACACCCATGGGGATAGTGTTTTGCTGTTTCTAGTGGGTTTGATGAATTGGGTCTCCCAGGAGGCCCATCAGAAGAAAGCCCCCAGAAGCGCAGATGACCAGACTAGGTGTTCCTCCTGGTTTTCTCCAGCCCCAGGTGTGCAGCTGCGCTTAGGGCAGACCTGCCTACCTCTTAGCTGCGATATGCTGTGAAATACAGTAGGGAACTTTGCTTTCTTTCAACATCAGCACTTAGATTTCCAGGGAGTCTCAGACTTTCAAGAAAGTGTCCGGTCCCTTCGGAGAAGTCCTTAGTGGCTCCAGCCCCATTCAGTGATGGCAGACACTGGCAGAGGGAGCAGGAAGCTGGCCAAGCAACGGGAAAGCTGCAGAAAGCAGTATTTTTAGTGCTGAAAAAACAGATTTGCTTTTTTGTGCATTTGCACACACACCTTCGTGTTAACATTTGGAGTCATTAAGTGCTCGGCTGAAGCTGTGTTGCTCCCCCTCTTTACAGCCAAGAGCTGCTTGGCACGGCAGCCCTGCTGGTGGCTGTGCAGTTCGCTGGGGAAGAAGTCTCTACTGACTCCCATGCTCGATTCATTCTTCTATTTCCATATTAATGGCTGTTGGCATTGCTATTTCAAATGGTAAAGGTTTTGTTGGTTATTTTCTGTAAGTTTTCTCTGGTGGTTGGGAGAGAAGAAGTTGCTGTATCTGAGCCTTGGCAACATTTACATCTGCTTTTAAGCCTGGAGTAGTGCCAAGGAAAATACATGGCTTGCAGAAGCTTCGTGAGAAAGCTTTGTCCCGATGCAAAGTATTTTAGGAATATGTTGTTTGTTTGAATTGTTTCTGCTGAGCTGAGCAATGTTAGGTGGTCAGGTGTGGCCTTGTGCCTCCTGGTCGCCCTCCATGCTCCTGTGTCCTGAACCCGTTCTGGCAAAACGCTGCTGGGGAAGTTGTGGTAGCAGACTCCTCTTCTCGAGGGAGTACAATATCACACAGACCCCCACTGCGTCTCGGCAGAGCTGGGCTAGAGCAAGCTGCCAGCAAACACATACGTGTCAGAGGAAGCACTCTCATGAGCAGAATCCCTGACTTCACGGATGGCACTCTTGGTGAGGCACTGGCAAGCTCCTGGATCCCCAAGCTGTGGAGAGCCTGCCTCTCTGCTCCCACTTAAGTCAATAACACCATTCCCTCTGGGTTCGTTGGGAACGGGACCAAGCGTGTGGCTGGTAGTTAAAGTGCACATAATAGCTGCATTCATGGAAACCTGGTCCCTGATAGGCAGAGAGGGAGTTTTCCCTAGCAGATTTCTGCACGGCACCACTGTTTCATCTGTGTCTGCTGGACATCTGGGGGCTTGGTCAGGGGCCTGATAGTGTCTTGACCATTGCTGCTGAGAGCAGGCTGCTTGATAACCTGGCTCCAGGTTTTTCCTCCTCTCTGAGGAGCTAATGCTGATTGCAACCAAAGGGGGCACAGGCTTTCCACAATAGGCTTATCTCCAGGCAGGGAGGAATCTTATGAAAAAAAGCAGACCCTCAAAATGTTCCCCTCCTCCTCTGTCACTGAGGAAGTCTGCAAAGTCTGGGCATTGAAAATACCTGGGAACAATTGGTGAGTAAGAAATACAGTAGGAAAACTATGGTCCTGTTCTTCATTGGCTAGGCTGGCTGGGTTTGTCAGCAAACTGGGGAGCTGGACCAGCCCTCTACCTACTTTACAGGCCTCACTTTGTCAGTAGGTCTTTACATTTTGCACGCTATGAAGCCTACTGCATGGCAAACAGCAGAAAGCCAAGTGAGACGGTGCTGCAAGTGTGTCAAAACTCCCAAGCTGCATTGTTCCTGAACAAGTAAATTGCAATATGAGCACTTGAACAGTCTTGAAAAAGCAATGCTATAGGCTATCAAAGTCCATAATTAAGGGATTAAATTCTTTGGTCCTTACGTAGTTACAGCTCATGTTATCCAAGCATCATGTGTGCACAAGAACATTCCTTACTTGCCTTCCCTCTGCACAACTAAAACATTATTTTTTTACTTAATTTTGACCCATCTACAGCCATATGAGAGTGCAGAAGACAAGATTTGATGTTTTATATCTGTGCTTTAAAGATTGCTCTTGATGTTAGATTTCTGTGGGAGCTAGAGGTGAAGATTTGTTCCATTTTATAACTCTTGTGATATCGTTGGGATTGCAGAACAGGTATTGCTATAGATATTACAAATCCATTTTGATAGTCTGGGAACAGCAGTCAGTTCTTTTTCTAATGCTTCAGGGAAAATATGTTTAATTGCCACCTCATAAGCAAAATCTTCTGCAAATTACTTAAGAAGTAGAAAAAATGCTATTTTGGGTCACAAGAGAATCCTCCAAAAATAAAAACCTGAAGAATATTTATTTTAACCTTTATTTCTATCCTGTATAAGCAAATCCATATGCATATATAGTGTGCATGAAATAAGCTATATATGAAATGAGCTGTAAGATTTAGTATTCTAATTCTTTTGCATCCTTGTAGTTGTCACGGGCAAAAGTGATCTAAGTCTCTTCTACTCATGACTGACTTTTCTGAAAATCTACAGGTGCATGCTGAGTAAAAGCTTTTAGAAACATGATGTCAGGTGGAGAAGCCCATCCTGTGGATGCTGTGTTGTGCACAGTTAGTTTCTGAACTGAAATGCCCATTGCAGCTCTGAAAACTGGTTCCATGCTGCTGCACATCTTTGAGCTGTGGTTGTCACTGGTGCTGGCATCCCAGCTTTTGCTATCCAGTTATTCATTTGGAAGACTGAAGCAACTGGTAAAGATAATCTCTTCGCTATTAGTTGGTTTCTTTTCTTTCCCTGTGATGACTCTGTGTTCCACCAGGCTCCACGCTGCACTTGTACTCAGCTATTGACTCGAGGGCTTTCAACTCAGAGCATCTGCATAAGGCATTAACAGCTTCTCCAGGCATCTTCTCCTTATAGTAATGTCTCTGGGTCAGTAGTACTGGGAGGTTCAAATGTTCTTCTCAGTCTAAAGTGACTGTGTGTGAAATCGTCATATTAAAAGAGGTTAGCAGAGAAACTGGTCTCGATTTTTTTCAGTTACACACTCTTGTTTATTTTCTTTCTTCTGAGAAAATTCCCTGGCTCATTGACTATTAACCATGGCACCACACAATAGAGAGCTGTCCCGTGGGCCGCAGCAGTCAAAGGCTACAGTTTCCTGATGTTGCTAGAATTGATGCAATGCAAGTTGTGGTTTTGCAGAGAGTTATAATGGGTCCAAGTTCTGGCAAGTTGTACTTTTGCAGAGAGTTATAATGGGTCCAAGTTCTGGCAAGTTGTACCTCAGCCAGGCAGTGCACAAGATCTCTCTGGAAGGGCCACCAGAGATGGAGATAACTGCTCTACTCCAGACCCTGAGCTCTACTTTGAAATAGTTCTCAGGGATTTTCTTCTTGTTTTTTTTCTTCCACATAGAGAGTATGTTAGGATGAGGGAAGAACTCATTACAAAAGAAAAAGAAGCAAAACTGATCCTAGGGCAGAAAGTGCCATCAACCACAGAGAGAAGACTGCTTTTTGCATCAGCGGGCCAATATGGTGGCAATGGCTGCTTCAGAGAACTTTCCAGGAACTCTCACTGTTTCTGGAAACCCATGCTGGACCTTTACAGATCAGACAAGCACACTGTAGTCTATTTAAACCACAAACTCACTGGATGAACTGTGTCAGATCACCACTTGATGGGAACCTGTGAACCTCCATTTTTACCAGACAGACTGCTGATTTCTGCCCTGTTCAGCACATAGTCAGAGTTGTAGAGATAAAGGTGCCCATCACCTTTCGGTTTAGAGGGTTTAGACTTACCTTTCACGCTATTTCAATGGTAAACTAAAGTCTTAAAGAGGAACTAGCAGTGCTGAAGTCAAGGAAACGTTTGTCAGAAAGACATGCTAATGCAAAAGCATCTTCTTGCAGTATTTTAGTCGCTAATTTACAAGTCCAGAGATAGCTGAAGCCCTCAGCTGAGTTGGTCTGTGTTTGCTGGCAGAGGCAGATCTGTGTTGCAGGACTCCAGGACCCTCAGTCAAAACAGGGCTTCTCCACGGGGCTGCTCCCTGTAGAGGATTCAGCACATTTGAAGGTTTGGGGCCCTTTGTGACAAGTACAGGCATGTGTGCATGTGTGCATGTGTGTATATACATATATTCTATTTAGGAAACTTACTAAAAAAAGTAAAATAGAAGCTTTCTCATGAAGCTGTAGCACAGTTAGCAAGCATTTTAAAGTTTCAGACTTCGAGTATGGCTGTGAAACTACCTGGTGGTGTAATTTGAGTGAGAGAAGGCTTGAGAAAAAGAGAAATGAGAGAAAGGTTAAATATAGCATCCCCATAAAAAAAGAAAAAAAGGGGGAAAATGATGAGCAAAGATGAATTCTGGAAGAAGAGAGGAAAGGATGAGCGTGAGTGTGAGAGGAGTTTGTCTAAAAGTAAAATGGTACAAATTATTAGTAATAGCCCAGGATTTGACTGCCATGTGCCTAAAGAATACCTCACTTTGCCCCAAAATAATTTAAGTATAGAGAAAAATTAGATGAGATTATGAAATGAGCAATGTGATCATTAAATTTACATAGATATGAAGAGAGAGTGTAGAGGAGCCCGTCTGTATCGATCTGCAGTGAGGTGGCTACATTGCCTGCAGATGGGAAGTTTTGGTGGCCCAGCTCCATTGGGGCCTCAAATAACCCCATAACTTATTTCTGTGTTGTATTGACAAGTTTTCTAAGAGAAGAAGAAAGGGCTTCAGTGCTACCACCGGGTGGAGAAAGCTCCTGTAGGGAGCCCAAAAAACCCTCAGAAATATGGTGGAAATTAAGGGGGTAGGAAGTGCTCTCTAAATAAATACAGTCCCATCACCTGAACTTCCTGAGAAATTTTCATATCAGTTTTAAGACTCACAGTGTAAGAAGGCATTCAGTAAGAATGAGAAAAATAAGAATGTATTATCCATTGACTTTTCCCCAGCTGGAAACTACCCAGAAAAAGTAGTGCTAGAAGGAGTAGAAGTGATCAGACCTTGACAAGGCAGAGGAGGCTTTGTAAAAGCTCGCTTTCAAGGTTATACAACTGAAGAATAAAACAGGAAATCCCTTTACTTTGCAACTCTCGAAAGATGGCATTCATGTTACATTTAGGATATGATCCAAATGCCATGAAAATTTTTCCCATCAACTTTGATGGATGTTCTAAAACAGGATGTGTTAAACCAGGGGAAATATTAACAGACTTGCAAGTAAATTAACAGAAGATTCACAACAGATTATGAATCACTGTATTAAAGAATCAATTAGAGTCAGCTATTTACATAAAGACAGAGTAGTAGGAAAAAAAATTTTGAACTAGGAGAAACTGGAACATCTGCTGAAGTTTCCAAAGCTATATTTAATATTATCTTAGGAAAAGCACCTGGACTGAATGGTGTCTCATCAAAAATTTTAAGTGTTTCCAGACCAAAATCACTTTTGAAAAAAACTCCTTTGCTAAAGTAAAAAAGAAAACTCCTCCCTAGTTCTTTCCCTTCCACTGAATTCTGTTACAGGGAATATCACCATCTTAAACCAGAGCACCTTCTGCTCCCATGAACTAGTTTGTCAGAACCAAGGCCTTGCATAACAGTACCATGAGCAAACTGTGGGGTAGACTTTATTATTATAAGGAATATTTTGGATTCAACACTCAGCACAGAGGAGAGTACAAAAAGTGAGCAGACTTTGGTAGAGATGCCAGATTTCCTGCCAAGAAATCTACAAATGGGTGGACCATTTCTTTGGTTGTTAGGTGAATATTCAGAAAAAATAATCTGGTTTTGAAATTTGAAGCAAACTTGCTGTCTGTCTTTATTTTAATGAGGAAGGTGGTCAGATAGAGGACTTTCTGTGTCTCATGTTAGGTGTTGTGACCCTAAAAATGTTTGGTCAGCCAGTCAGAAATCAGCCAGATGTATACCTAATATTTCAGGGCTATATTTATGGTTTCTCTGATGATGAAATCTAGATTTCTGCAATGACCAACGCAATTTCTTTACTGTTAGTCAAGACCTCGTTTCAGGGAGGAGCTGGCAGATGCTTGTGATGCCAGATGAGGCTGTATCATGCTTTCTGTCGTGCATGGTCCCCTGAGGGATATGGCCACCACCTCTTTGTGCCTATTTTTGGAAAAATGTCAGTGTTCAGAAAGTTGTCTGAAGAGAGATTTACATTTCGTATGAAAAACTTTCATCAAGGGGAAGCACCACTTAACGGGGAAACCCCCATAACTTGTGACACTAAAATGACTGTAAGAATTCTTTGTTAAGTTGTCTAGGTGGGAATATTCCTCATAATATGGGGAAGACATCTAGATTTTGCACTGCTACTGCACAACAAAAATCTTAGGGTGGGAGACCTTGAGGTTATTCTTGATAGAGACAACTAGAGTAAGTCAATATAGATCCATCTAGATGTAGTGCAACTGCACTGATTTCTACCTGTTCAGACCCCAAACCAATTTATTTAAGATTGAATGTACTAGCTGCAGTGATGATCCTTATAGCTACACCCTTCCTTGAGATTACCCCACTTCTAAGTGCTAACAGACGTTTCTGTCTATCTTTTCCTTTACAGACTTTTATTTCTATTATGTATCTGCATCTCACATGCCAATGGAAATCAGGAAAGGAAATTAATTTGTATGAATGGACTTCATAAATTTCCTGATTTACCAGTAATGAAATCCTGGTTTGCAGAATGAGAAATTATAGGGCTTTTCCAAAATATCTTAATCCCTGGCTATGATTAGTGGCATAAAATGAACCATTCTTTCCTACATGTCTGAAGTCCAAGTTGTGCTCCATGTGATATTCTTTCCAGTCTCATGTCAGTAAATAATTGCCATGCTGCACTTTAGTCTGTCTCTGACCTTCACTATGCTCGCCTTTCTTGTACAAAAGCTGGGAATTATGGCAGATTGATCTCCTTCTGAGATCTGATCTAGTCTAGTGTGAAAGGAAAGTTCATTAATCCTGCTCCCAAATTCCTTTACCAGTTTACCATAAATGTACTACTTCATGAGCATATGTCAGCACAGGCATAACAGTGCTTAAAACAAGATTAGACAATACCACATGATTTCTAACTACTTCTACTTTTGCAGGAATACAAATTCACTTTCTTTGTATTGTCAAGGGTGATTTTTTGGTGAAAAAATTGTTTTAATTAGTTTTGTTTTTATGAGTTTAGACTAGAATATTGTCTAGTCTATCTAAACTTGGTCAATTTGTGTAATCAACTGAACATGAACCAAAAATGGTTCATGTTTTAAGGAGCCTCTTTTGGGGATATGAAGAACCAAGTAGCTTAACATGATCTTGTTTTAACAATCAAAAATTGGCACCTAAGCTGTGTACTGAAGCAAAGCAAGGATTTTTAGGCCTACAGAAATGGTTTAAAATCTAGAAAAGAAAAACCACATGCTGCTACTAAACCCCTGTGTGTGGTTTTCCACTATTCCCTAGAAAGGGGATGGAGTTCTAGGATCAAACTGCACTTACATGCATATGCACTCAAACCAACATACTGAAGTAAACACAGAAACATGCTTGTCCTCTTTGAGTGACCAAAATAAGAAGTCTGCTGACATCAGAGAAGTCTTGCATGCTCCAAAATTCAGGTAAAACAAGAGAACAGATCTATTTGCCTTTTTTGCATGTCAACATTAAAACATTTCAAATGATCTTTTGGGAATAATGAGCAAAATAGGATGTTTACAATGCAGTGACTGATTTTTTTCTGCCAAGTCATCAGACCAGTACATTGTGCATTTGTAGACCACTTTTACATATCTGCCTGTGTTTCATAAGAACTTGATGCAAAGCCCATTGAAGCTAGTAGGAATTCTTCTGTTGCCTTCCGTGCTCTTCGGATCAAGCTCCAACTCACAATCATGATAACCTTCATCTCACAATCACTTAATGCTCTTTTTTAAAAAAGTCCTATGTTGAAAACAAATAATACATGAAAATCTCTAATATTGGGTGGAAATTTCAGGGCCTGAAAGTTGATGCAGACACAATTTATAGTTCCCAAAGTAACTGTGGAAGAATCTATTACATTATTATGTTAAGGTTAATGGCACATACAATAATCTGAAATGCTACCTGTACTGTACAAGTAGTGTGACTGACTGGTGGCATTTTAAGAACTGTCACTTTGGTTGTTGGGGTGTGCTGATATTTAAAGCAATATTTGTGTTAGTTTCAAGGAATCTCAAAGAGATCTCAGTGTGTTCTTGTACATAAGTATATTTTGTGTGAATGCACCATGTCCATTTTGGAAGTCTTGAGTTGCTGTACTTGTGTGGTCTGTAATGAGACAATGACAACACTGCACCATACGTTCTCCACAGAAAACAAGGTAATTCAACAATTTTCCACTCTCTGTGATGTTTTTCTCAAAAGAGCAGGCCTTCTTTATGTGTGCAAAGATTTCTGTTGCAGCTCTCCATAGATAGCCATGACAAAGAGAAAGCATGAAAGCTTCTAGGTCAGAACATTCATCGTTGCTTATCTGGCCCTCAGAGACATTAGCTAATCGAGGCACGATACTCCATACAATAGGACAAGTGCTGTAAAGCTACTTCTGTTATCCCAGCAAACATGGAGACTTATCATTCTCATGGCCATTTTACAGGATTTGTTTTCTTCTGACAACAACATCCACAGCCTGTGGTGCTATCAACTCCAACAATGAATCTGATGCTGGCTCTATGTGTTATCGTCTCCCTAATAACTGTCTTTTTTTTAAGTTTTTTTTTCTTTCCCACCCCATTTGTGAGAATTTCTCCCCTGGAGCTCTTCTCTATCAGGCCCCTGCAGCTGCTGTTATTTTAGATATGGCAGGAAGTAGGTACCGGAAAACAGCAAGAGCTCACAGCACTCAGAAAAATCTAGAAATTCCTCTGATTTACTCCAGGCTCTGGCTCCAATCAAAGCTGGTTGAAAAAAAAGAGAATGAAAAGGGAGAGAGAGGGTGTTGGCAGAGGGAAGGGCCCTGGGCTGTGTGTGTCAGGAAGGAGAGTTTCAGCCATCACCTCCTGCAGGGTACTGGGGAGTTGCTCGACATGGCCATGTGGACAGGGAGTGCTTGGCTGGGAGCAGTGTTCCATGCTGCTGGCAAGGCACAGCTGGGGCCAGCACCTTCCCTCAACAGCCGAGAAAACTTCTTTTTGTCTCCCAAGGGACATGCTTTTTTCTAAAAACCCATCCCTTTGTCACGTTCTCCCCTCTCATGTCTGGTGTACACCTAAAGCAGATCAGCTTCCCTGGTCGTCCGGCAGCTCCTGTAAATGCTTTTAGCAGCACTTAGCAAAGGATGCCAGCCAAAGACACTGGTGGAAAGTCACTGGAGCAGGAAACTTACATCACTACTACTATTATTATTAGTTTTTTTACTACGACTATTATTTTTATTATAATTTTACAGCTCAGATGGGATACTTCTTCATCTGCTCAGGAAAGACATTTTTAGTCCCTTTGAGTACTTTTAAAATCAGGCTGACTCTGGAGGTGACTTCTGAAAGAAAAGATAAAAATAAGAAATTATAAAAACACCTCCAAACCTTTCAGTTTGGCAAGCAGTTTAGAAAAAAACCACCACCATCCCCATACACAAAGATGTACACAGCAAAGATACTACCTTTAGAAATGGTTTTAGTAAAGAAATCTTCCTCTTTGACACAGCAGATAAGGAGGAAGATGTTCACCCACAGACATCTCACACTCTTAGCAATCTAGTTAACATCTGTAAATGTTTTAAGGAAAGAAATTACACTTTGAGACATTTCTTTTTTAATTACAGGCTCCAGATGAGATTTGTTAGAGCAGGGAAATGTATCCCATAGCGACTGATGTCAATAGCAAGCAGTCCCTAAAGCCAGCCAGGATTGGGAAAGCCATGCTGTTTGCTGCTCTTGGCACTGCTCCCTGCTTTCACAATGTCAAACTTAGAACTGCCTTTATATGCACTTTTCATTTTTTTTTCCACAGTAGCTGTTGCCAGCAAGCTGTAAACTACCGTATATCACTCAGATTTAAGAACCTAAACTTTAAAACAAATTAAACTCTTGTTGACATTGTAGTAAAAATCAGAATCGAACTGAACAGCTCAGTAAAACTGCACTTCAATTATTTTATGGATTTAAGATTGTTTTCTAGGATTCCCAGACTCCCAATACAGCAAAGTTATTTCCTCTTGGCAGATGTCTGGAAAAAAAAATTCATTGAATGGATGAAATTATGTAGCAGACACTGGGTTGAAGCCTAAAGAGAGGAAATGGTGTCTCCCCAGCACCTGTAAATATTTGCTCTGTGTCTTGACCAGGAGAGACTTTCATCCATACTTAAAAAAAAATTTTCAAGGTTTTTATTTTGTGAGTTTTAAAGAAAATAGAATTTTCATCTGTCGAAACCCAGCTCCTAGCTAGGTGTTTATGTGGGTTTGAACGAGAATGGCAAACACAGATCTGACCCACCCTTTAGAACCACGTCCAAATGCAGGTAAATGCATGCAGTGCACCAGTGTTCCCAGTTCCTGGCCTCTTCTTATCTTTCATTTCCCTACTCAGTGTTAATGTTGGGTATTCTTTTTATAATTCTCTCTTCTTTTTTTCCTATTCTGTAAAGTGGAAACAAAGGTTTCCATCTGATTAATTGCCAGGTTTCCATTCTTTTTAATGTTTCCTCTCAAAACAGTTTGGAATGAAAGTATTTCAGAAATTTGTGTAGACGGAAGCTACTGGAGATAATAATTTGTTTCATGGAGCTATGTTTTACAGAAGGTGTGGTTGCACAAGAAGGGCTGTTGTGTGGAGCAAACAACAATCAATTTGCACAGCCTTTCATCAAAACCTTTGTTTTTTTTCTTTTATCCCATCATTGGAATGTCTTTGATGTCCCTAAAGCATCAGCCTGAAAAGCATTGGGTTTACAGGGTCTTCAGCAAGACTCTGACAGGATCTTCAGCAAGAGCTGACCCTTGCTGGGTTGCTCCTGTCACAAGGATGCTTCTGAAGATAGAGCAAGATATTGCACATCTGCATGCCCACAGCTAGGTCCTGGGGTCTGCATGTTCTGGCTGATCTCCCCGGGCAGCAGGGAGCTGCCTGCCCCTTCAAGCAATGTGTAGTTGTGTGGATTTTCCAAAGCTCCTTATGTTGGGTTCCATGCATTCACCTCCTGGTCTGAATTGGCTGACTTGAGCTGGCTGAATCTCATACAAGCAGCCAGTTTTTCTTCATTGTAGCATTAATAAATTTTTTAAAGCTCTTCTTGAATTACTGTTAAAGTTCTTCCACTCATTTTGTTGCCCAGAGCACCTCTCAAAAGTCCAGGCCAACTCCTACTAGAGTTTGGATGTGCTGCAAGATTCACAACCTGGGCCATGGAAGCACCCTGTCATTTCTCAGCTATTGAGAAGCAAGGGATTTGGAGTCCAGGTACTCAAAAGAGGCAGAAGAGAAGCCTGTTGCACATTGCAAGTGGTTGTTTGGGAAGTGTAATGCAAACATTTTGAATAAAATTTCAGGTCCTTAAGTGTGTTTGAGAGATGAGTGTTGCATGCCTGCTCTCAAGTGCCTTTTTCCTTGTTCTCTAGTGCTGGCAGCAGGTTTACAGGCTTCATTCTTGAGGCGGAATAAATTTTGTCTCTAGTCAAGAGCACTGAGCTTCAGCAGGGTTCTTGTGTCAAGCACTGAGCTGCAAGGAGGAAGGTTTTGTCTTCCCTGAGAGCCTGGCTGTGATTCTTACTGAATTCTTGCAACTGTATCTGGTGTTTTACTGTTGACATTGTTCTGTCAGTCCAGCCTAAGCTTGAGCCCTTCTGCAGCTAGACACAGCATGTGGGAGAGTGGAAAAGAGGAAGAGACATTTTGCTGTGTTTGCAGCTCTGTCGCACTGGGACCATGTACAAATAAGAGTATTCTTCCAGCTGCTATAATTTGAGATGCTTGCTATAGGCGATTTTAGCATCTGAGGAGTACTGGAGTCCAGCAACTGTCTGGACACAGTGGCTTTCACATCCACGTCTCTGCACTGGTTAGAGCATCTACTAACACCCACCTGGTGGTTTCCCCACCATGGCCCAGGTTGCATTGGTATGTCTCCAGTGTGGGTCCAGTAAATCAGCCTTTGGTTCAAACCTTCCCAGCCAAACTGAATGAGAGTTGTGTTATGAAAAGGTCTTTACCTAGTTAGTGTGGTGCAAAACCAATGCAAGAATGTCATTAACCACTGCCAGTGCTCTTGTCCAAGGAGCCGTGGCAGAGAGGACATGCATTCCTCTTTGAACTGCAGTGTTCTTCCAAGCAACAGATGCTGCCATGGTTAAAATGAACTCCTGTGGCGTTACGTACAGCTCACATTATGGTGATGACCAGGTTATCATGCCACAAGCAAATTTATTGCATGATTTTTTTTTATTGCATCTGGTTTTTTGCAGGCTGTTTGCAGCTGCCAGTTCAGATTCCCAGAGCCAGCCCTTCATCTGTGCCCACTGCTGAAGATTAGCAGCTGTGATCCATCACCTAAGGATTTCCTCCAGCTAGCGTGACCTTTCCCAGCCTAGTCCCCAGCAAGCTCATAGGTGGATTTCTTTTCCCTTATCAAACACATAAAAATTTTATTAGCTCCACCTAGCCTTTGTCTTCCATCCAGCAGCATGTGGCCACTCACTAAGTCATCTTATGACCATCATTTTATCTACCTGAGCAAAAACCCTGTGAATTAGAGGTTACCAAACAAGGCTCAGCCTTCACCACAGCCTAAGTGTGGATGTGGCCCAACAGTTGTCGCTTCCTGAAGCAGCTCATAGGCACATATTCTATGGTATAGGCAGCAGTATCCTAGTGTTGTCCCTGCTTCAGTGCCCTCTTTGCTAGGTGATGTGAATAATAGCAGTGATTTTTTTTGGTTTAGCACACACTTTGCTGATGAAAAGGTTTATAAAGGAAAGAGATGTTGATGATGGTGATGATAATAGGGCAAGTAGGGTCCATTTAAAAAAAAAACACCACTAATCCAAAACCAAACCCTTCTTGCTCAGATCAGATAGAACCTGTTTTAACCTTGTTTCCATGACACTTCCAGTGTTGAGACCATGTTACTCCTGCTAAAGTCCATCAGACTTTGAAGCTGGTTGAGTAGAAGAAGAGTTGAGTCGCTTGGCTGTTCTCTGTCATGGAAAGAAAAGAGCACTCAGCAAATACTGCAGTGTGACCCAAGGTGCTTTTTTTTTTCCCCTATTCGTTATTCTGTTGCTTTATTGATATGCCGAGCTGCACACGAGCTGGTTTTTTATGAACAGCAGTGCAAGGTGGCTCATTTTGGAGGATTCCAGATGATCACTAGGGGCCACACTATTATTACATAAAGTCAATTAAAGAGCATACGTGCACATCCTATTGATTTGATTTAGAACTAACGAAAGCTTCAGTAATGTGCAATTACAAGAAACTTAATGACCCCTTTATATTGAATGCAACTTCTGTGGCACCTAATATACTTTGATGAATTGCTCATTATGTGCAATGTTGGAAAAGCTCCTAAAAAGATTAATAATTGTATAATCGATAAAGAAATTCAGTCTCATTTGGCTTTTTTTTAAACTCTGAAATCAGTATGCTATGGAGATTATGGACCCTCCTTTGCTCTGTTTTCTTCCCTCCTGTACCCCCAGAATATTTTTTTTCTAAAGCTAATCTGTCACTTTTCCAGCATATGGAGAAAGCCCTTCCTGTGTTATGTGGAAAGGTCTGGCCTGATACAGATTGCTGTGTTAAAGATGTTAAAGGTTGGTGTCAGCTGCCCACAGAAATCACTGGTGCTTGGCTGGATGTGTACACGTGGGATGCTCCTTTGGCAGGGTATGAAGTCCCCAAGTAGCAGCCTTCAGTGTCAGGCTCAGAGCTTTGCAACATGGTCCAGATTTACTCCCCTCTCCCATTCACTGCCTGTAAACATGGGGAGCTGCCAGCCTTTGGGGTCATCCTATGGGCTTTAACCTTGCTCTTCTAACCATAGGATGCTTTGAGGCCCTCATGTCTCAAGTGTTGTCCATCCTGTAGTTGACTACTGGTTGTGAGGTACAGCAAACCTTGAGGGATGGGATCAGGAATATGAGAGTAAAAAGGAAAAAGAGGAAGTTTCATTTTGGTTATATTCAGGATTTAATAAATGCTGCCAGAGACATCTGGAGGCTAAAATATAGGCAAATGCAGAATTGCTTTAAAATTATTTCAGTTTTGAATCCAGTCTCATCATGCTTCAGGGCATGATTCATAAGTTCTGAATACTGGGGTCTGACAGCACTATTTCACTGTTGGTCATTAGACTGAAAAGTAGAACTCTTTAACCAGCATCAATTTGCATTACTGTAGTGCTTATGGCAGAGGCAGATTTCTGGTGTCTCTGGTAAAGCGGTGCGTGGTCTTCCTTACTCCTTCCTGACTGGTGCCCACAAAGCTTCCAGCAGTGCCAACCTCAGGTTTTGGTTGCCTTAGGTAACATTTGTGTAGTTTGTCTGTCATGTGGGAATTTTGTGTAAAACATAAAATATGTCTGTTTTGTTTCCCTTACAGATGCTCTTAAGAATGTAAACACGTCATTTTGGTTAAAATGTGTTTTATTTGTCCTTTGCCCAGCCTTATCCTCACACGTATGTGTATGCGTGTGTCAAATGTGGCTTGCATCATACCAGGGCAGATCCTGCAGCCTCTGCACAGCCCAAATCCCCATCGCTCCAGGCAAGGTTGGCCTCAGCGAGGGCTGCTTTAAATTCCTTTTGACTCTCTGATTCTTTGGTAAGAAGGGTAAATCAGGTTCAGTGCAGCCACTCTCAGATTGAGAGTAGAAACAAGCTAAAGTTTAGACCCCAGTGTGTTGGGAATCACTGTGACTCTGCTGATTTCCTGCATTAATTTCCATCAGCCAGGGAAATTATCCCTAAGTCTTTGCAGAGCAAGAGACACAGGGCTTTTCCAGGGCTGCATATGGGAAGGATAAAAAAAATCCAAACCCAGGAGTTTTGGAGTGATAGGATGGGACTCATTTAGTCTGGGCACCTAGTCAAGAGCCCCAGTTAAATTGCTGCCGCACAGTGCTGTCATCGCACTTCAAGGAACCTTTCCCATTAGCCCTCCTCAGCACAGCCGCCGTGGGAGATTTTGGGTTAGTTGGGGTTATTGAGCTAAATAAGGCAGAGGGTAAAGCAGGTAGGAAAATGACTCCATGTTAATGGCTGTCATGCACAACAATACCATCCATCGCGCCAAGCCGACGTTCTTATGGGAGGATCATGTTTTATTAAAACCTGCTAGTTGTTGTCACTCACTTGCTCCACTGTCCTATTCTCTGTCTCCAAAAATAGCATGCCCTGTGGTGGTGGCTTATTATGATTAAACAGACAAAAATAAGTTAAAGTTTAAACAGATCCAGGATACCTGAGGTAATACAAGATCTGACTTCTTTATGCAACATGTGAAGTTACATTTTCCATTGCTTCATGAGACTTGTTTTGTTTGGTTTTTAACTCAGTAAGATTTAATGCAGTCTATAGTTTTGCATTACAGTCTGGCACCTCAGGAATTTGTATCACCATTTTCTGATGTTTTATCTTACTCATAGGACAATACTTACTAGCTTTGAAAAAGACAACTCTACTTTTTTCAGTGATTTGAGTCATAATTCTATGTTGTTTGTTGCAGTTTTCATATGTCAGAAAGGACATATTAATAGTGAGGAAGTAGATACCCTGATAAAAACTGTAGAATTTTAATCATGGAATGGAGTTTATACCAGGAGCCTAATTTCTTTACTTGCTCTATATATGTCTATATTTAGTAATTTTTCTCTTAAAATAACATCTGACCATGGAGATAAGAAAAACATTCTTTTTCCTCCTGTTCTACTTCCTCTGCATTCACTTGCAACTTTGAATTCCTCTTCAGTGAGGCTAATACGTGGCATTTCATCTGAAATGAAGCGCATACAAGAGCCTGATGGAGCAAGATATGGCATCATAGCTGGTGAAAAAGTCTCAGGGCAGTAATTATAGACAGCAAAGTGAACATCATGCTACAAAGCATTACTACAGGTAGCATGGATTCAGCATCAAACTCATATGCTCACTCCAGAGCTCTGTGTCCCTGTCTCTGTTCATATGTTGAATAGTGACAGCAGAAATTTAGAGCACTTGTGGGTATGTCCACGCTGTGTAATGAGAAATGTGGCAAGATCCCTGACCTGGATATCACTGTAGTTGTACCCATGTAAGGCTTGACCTGAGCTAGTGAATTCTGCCAGAAGGCAAAAATGATGAGCCAGTTTTGCTTTCAGGACTGCTACTCTTTCTGGAGGTTGCTCAAAGCTTCCACAAACCTTCTGGAGGTTGTGACACAGAAGGTGTGCAGTCTGACCAATGTCAAACATGGTCCAAACAGGGTATCCAAGCATGGCACTGCACTGCTTGAGCAGTTACACTTATCTGAAAGATGAAGCGTTATTGCCCGGACGCGGCCAAATCTGAGCATAGTTTACCACAGGCTTTCCACACATGCAGCTTGAAAGGTGCAGCTGGTATTACTTGTATTTTCCAAACCACGTGAACCAGTCAGAGCAGGTTGCTTTTGTTCATTTTCGTCAAGAGAGTGTTACGGCATCTCAACCTCCATCTTCAGTTCTGCTCCATGGTAGAGGCAGTGGTCCCCAGCGGACACAGGTGGACATGAAGTTGGTTAGTCAACTGTGGATAGAAACTTGATGTGACCCTGAATGCCTTGATGTCTTGGGACATACCATGTGGTACTTCCTGTTGGTAAGGAAACCAAAAACCATCCTGAAGGAACTGAGCTGAAACCATCGCTATTTACAGGGGAACAGGGACGTGTGAATCATGTGGTGTCAGCTCAGTGCATAACCTCTCAGTGCCCTTTTGCTTCAACTCTATCACACCCCTTACAGAGTGGAGACCCACAAAGCTCTCTTGCGGAAGAGAAGCGTGCAGTGGTAAAGGGGCTCAGCAGTAAATACAGCCCAGAGTTCTGCTGGTCAGCCTTTCCGGGGCCCTGTTGAAGTGGATTGAAGTCATTGGAAGGATGCTCTTTGACTTCCACAGCCTTTGGTATGTGATGTGTGAGGAGACAGCAGCTTAACCCAGCCAGAAACTGGAGACAATGTTACTGCTTACAAAGTGAACAGAGATGGGATGTTTTCAAATTGATATCATTCCCCCACAAAACTGTAGACTCAGTTCTTTACAGTTGTGGGTTTGACCATGGTTTTCATCCACATTCCATTTTTTCAGACTCTTGGTAACATTCATCTTTAGGAGTATGAAGTCTTCCAATCTCTCTTATTTGTATCCCCAAAAAGCTCCCCAGTTGGAGAAACCCCATGCATGTGCCCTCTCCCTACTCTCTGCACCACTGACCTTGTAATTTCTTTGATCTGAGAGGGATCGGTCTCTGAACTGGAAGGCAGAACTTTGTCTTAGAAGAACAGGTATTTTATTAATAATAAATATAAATAATAAAGCCACATTGTTATCCATATTAGTAGTCGGATGCAAGAAAAGTCGAAATCTGCAGAAATTTAAAGTTTTGCCAGTTGATGGAATCCGTGTACAGCCACTAAATGTTAAAAATATTCCATTTCCTATGAAGTTCACATCTATATATGGAACCCACATTTGTTCAGATATATCTGGTTGTCCTGTTCCGTGCAGAAACCCAAACTGTTGCATCGGTAAGACACTGATTTTGCTAATTAGTAAGGCAAAAGATTCCATTGCAAGGGCATTTCAAAGCAAAATTAAATACAAGGAGAAAAAAACTACTTATTAAACTAAAATGTGGTGTAACAGCTCACCACATCCTGCTACCGTGGCATCTGCTGTTTAGCAAAGGAAAGGTTCCTCTTTCAGAAGCCTTGACAGGTAGAGAGGTCACGTGTTACCTGCATTTCTCAGCATTATTATTTTTTGACTTTTCTGCCAGTGGAAAAGCTGAACATGACAATGGAAAATACCAGTCGAGAGAAGGCATTGTGGGGAACTGTAGGTGTTAGCTATGAAAGCGACAGTGGCCTCCCACCCCAAAGCCAGCAGAAAAACAGTGAAAAAAAAAATCTGATGACAAAGGCACTGTAAATTTTAGTACTCAACTGTTTGATCTGATAGGGATCAACCTATTGCTGTAAGGGAAGTGTTGTGCTACTCTAGGCATTGAAGATTAAACATCTTGCATGCTATTCCAGATCTGCTGCTAAGCTGTATGTAGGGCTGCAACAAGCCAGGTAATTAGTTGGATCTCATCTGTCCTGTTTATAAAATGGGTCTTTTCAAGTACTCAGGTTACGTTGTTTTAAAAATGAGTGTAGAGGCTTTGCAATCTTCCTTTGAAGAATGCTGTGCTTATTCAAAACCCAGCTACTCCTGGAATGGTACTACAGAGATGAATGGATGCATATCCAAGCAGCAGCAGAGTCAAAGAACAGCATTTGCTTTAGGAATGAAACTCAAACCCAGGCCAAAATACTGCTTGCATTGAATACTGCTGTTCTGTGGAGCACACACAATCTTCTTGTAATAGTAACAGGTTAAGAAGTCGGAACTTGAGCATTCAAGACAGCAAACGGCCGAATCTCCTTAAGTATATAATAAATATTTTGTTAGAAAGGTGAAAACTAAGAGAAAAATGCCAGTTATATTTATCTGCACAAACAGTATATCTTACTTCTCTGGGAAGTTTTCCAGTGGTCCTACAGGACCAAGTGGAGCCCTGAGGATACCAAGGGGAAGGAGTGGAATAGATGGCAAAGGAGATAGTGAACAGGGAACAGTCAGCTCATTCACGTGACACATAAAATAAATTAACAAGAAACAAATTTAAAACAAAAAAACCACCATACTTTTTCCACCATCCACTTTTTCCACCTATAAACTGTGGAAGCCATTGCTATAGGAAACCTTAAAGGCCAAAACAAGTTCAGAAGGTTATTAGAAAACTTCATGAAAGAAAGTTCATCAAAGTTCACTAGGAACAAGAATGCAGACCTCCTCTGGCTCACGAAGACCCCCAGCAGAGTAAAGGTGTACCAGAGAAAGCATCACTGGAGGTGTACTGGTTCCTAAGCTCTTTCCCAAAGAACTGACTACTGGCCATTGTGGTAGTTTTGACACTAGTGTGGATGGGCATCACAAAGATGATGCATTAGCAGAACCATACTTCAGTAACAGAATGTTTGAGTTGCTGTTGGGAAGGACAATCTTGGGTCAACGTACAACAAGAATATTAATGTCTTCCTAAGAAAAGAAAAAAAAAAATCAGCTTGGGGTCAAACAAAACATTCCAAGACATTCCATTTGATGCAAAATAAAACATTTCCTAACATGCAAGAAAAATATTAATATGTTTGGAGTATTAAAAGAAGCAAATTTTCCAGAAATTAAAAATAAAAAATGTTGAGAGATCCTTCATGGGAGTGCTGGAGGTGGCAGGGAGGTGGAGTGGCAGGGAGCATCCTTCTAGCTGAGCCCAGCAAGCATCACCCAGCCCACTTCATGTGCACTTGCCTTCTGGTTTTCCCCTGTTCCCACCCACCAGAGGGTTTTCCTTCCAGCCTCAGGTGCCTTGGTGGGCAGTGAGGGAAAGCCCGCTCTCAGCACACTTCCCCTTTCAGCTCTCGCGTTTAGTGCTCTCTGCAAGATCGGCTGTGCTGCCAGATCATGTATTGCCCCACCTGGGCCTTTTGCATGCACCCTTGTCCCTCTCTGCAGGTTTTTTCCACTGCATTATTGGGAATTTTTTGCATTTTTGACATTGCGATGGCTAAAAGGGAACAAGCAATGGTGAAATAAAGAGGTCCATGTCTGAGCCATGCTGTCCATGTACCACTGTGGATGAGAGAGTCGTTGAATGTCCTCTTGGTGTTTTTGATTGTGAGATCCAGTGGCAATGGGTACACTTGGGTTGAGGTTCTGTTGTCTCCCAAGTCCGTGCAGACATTGTCTAGTGACTGTTGTTGAACAGCTGTCAAATGTTGTTACAGGAGACACCAGACTTACTCATCAAGGTAGCAGAAATCCACCTCTGCTGAGAAAGTTATATATATATGTGTGTGTGTGTGTATAAAAAAATATAGAAATATATTTTAAAATAAATAGATAAATACAATAAAATATAATATATATTATATATAATATGTATACATTATATATATTCTATATATAATAAAAACAAGAAATAAAGTGGTGTAAGTCGATAACAAAATTACAAGTGACTTCAGCTGGAGACAGACTGATTTGGCTGCTGAGAGTTGGAGAGAGTGTGACTGAAGGAGTGTCATGGTCTCATGGCCTGAGCCAAGGCAGGTGGGCTCTCAGCTGAAAGGAAAAGTCACGTCATATCTAGGATAAGTCATGTGTCCTAGAGCACTTGAGTGACAGAGGATCAGCTGAGGGCACCTAGCGTGATTGGAAAGGGCAGCCTGTAAGTTTCTAAGATGATTTTGGAGATGAACCTGTGGCTCTTAGACTCTCATGTCATCAAGTTGCTTCCAAAATATCTTTACCAGATGCTCTAATAGGGGAGAGCATGGGCAGGCTCTTGCTTTTGAAAGTTTTACTGAAAGAATCAAGCACATGTTGTAGCATTAGTCTGAGATTCAAGATGCCTTAGTGCTAATCCTGACTGAGATGGGGAGGTCCTTCATGTTTCCACTTTCCTCTCCCTATCTGTGAGATACTGTTGTATGTTCACATTTTACAGAAGCACCATAAAGACTCATTATTTAACGTTTCTAAATACTAACCAACTATACAAAGAATGACAATAGCCTTGCTAGTATCTTGATTTTATTTGCTGTAACAAAACTTTGAGGGTAATTTAGCAAAACTATGACACTGCCTGGCCCACATGAGGATTTTTTTTCATTGTCACATTCAACAACACCAAGGTTGCTATGTGGTTTTGCTGCATACCCAATATTGCTTTGAGAAGTTTATCACAGAAACTATCTTTACAAAAGCATCATGGAAGAATCATCCCACAGAACTCTGCTGTTTGCGTTGAAGGCAAGGACTCAGTACCAAAAGCTGTACGAAGTCTTGACACAAGTGAATAGGATGGCACTTCTTGCTGTGTTTGGATGCATGCAGAGCAGTCTTTGCCACAGTGCAGGGCTTGCTGCTTGAATTTGTGTTTGCTGTTTGGTAATATTGAAGATTAACGCCTCGGCACTCTCAAGTGAAGGAACTGCTTTGTCTTCACAGCTCATTTCCATTTCTCTTAGTTTTCTTCTGTAAATAGGTAGTTATAGATGAAACTGATATTTCCTTTCCAAAGAATGGTGTGCATATCCATTGGTATATTTGGTTTTGGTGACTAGGACCTGTAATGCAAATTGACTGATTCACGTGCTACAGTTACTAATTACATATGGGCAATAGGTCTGCACGTAAAAAAACCCAAACCAAAACAACAAGAACAACAAACAAAACAAAAAAACAAGTCATAAAAACTGACCAAGTCATAAACCCCAACACCCAAAGAACCCAACTGACTGGTTCAGGAAGTTGGTTTAGACAGGCTTTGGTCTTTTCCAGTAAACATATGAAGTTATCTGGATTGCTGTGAACAGCAGCCCACAAGGAAAGGAAAATGTGGGCTTTTCCATGGTGCTTCCATGACGTGGGCATGTGTTTCCCACTCCCAGCAATGTTAGGGAAACTCAGAAGCAGTGATGGCATTTTGTCTATCTCTGTGTAAATCAGGTGGTGGCAGTTGCTGTAGGGAGGTGGAGTGGAAATAAAAGGGATGTTGTGTAGTCCACTGTCGATGACCTTTGCCAGGTTCAGTCATTTCCTGTCCATCTGCCAAAAATCACATGGACATAATTGGAGTGTGGGAAACTGTATTGCTTGATGATCTTCAGGGGAGGGGGAAAAGATTGAAAGAAGAACTTGTGAATAAGGAAAAAAACACTTTATCAGTGGAGATGCAGTCTGACTGGCTGATGCTGAGATAGCAGACCTTGTTTATTCTTTCCTCTGACTCTTGCCGAGAGTTTTGTTTATCCCTCTTGTCTGTTTGTGTGGATAGAAGTGAAGCGTGCATGTCCACGTGTGCTGGTCACCACGAAAGGAGGGTATATATTTAAACATGTAACCAGCTCCAGGGAATGGGCAAGCATGCAGCAGTTTCCTCTTCTTTTGTTTTTTTTTTTTCCTAAATCAACCCACGGTGGAAAAAATCAGCATGTGAAGTTGTATTCTATATAGGCATTGCAGCTGTACATAGCCAGGTTTGGTGATTGGCAGCCTTCTGCCACCAGTACCTACCATGGCTAATATACTTTCCAAATGGCTCTTTCTATGGAAGGAGTAGGTAATTCTAAGATCTGTTGTTCTCTTGGGTTTACATTTCTGAGCCAATTCTAGAGCAAATGAAATGTTTTATCTGTAAGTGATTTGAAATGTGAAGTATGTCTGATGCAATCAAGGATCCAGGATGCTGCTGTTCTTGTGATGGCTGGTTTTACATGGTATTTAGCATGTTAATAACCTTGGTTAATCCTGCTGGTTTTGCACTGTGATCAGCCTGTACAAGCTACCTCGTGATGTTACACACTGTTCGGAGCTGTACTGAAACTGTCAAGGAACGAATGCGAGTTCAGGGGGGCTGTGTGCTGAAGAGACCTGCCTGCAGCAGTGGGATGTTAATTGATTCCTTTTCTCTTGTCTTCTCTCTTTGCAGTAAATGAAATTATAAGGAATGACCTTTCCAGTACCAATGTCCATTCATAGCTTTCAATATGGGCTTAGCATGAAATACAGACTTTTGACTTGGCTGGTGTGTCAGCTCGAGTAGAGAAATACCAAATAAAATGAAGACAAGATGTTGCCTGGTACCACTCTGACCTTCCACCTTACTGAATGTCTGGAACTGAAGATTTACCTCTTGCTTACAAAGAAGTAGCTCCTCAGCTTCAACTGATGAAACAGCTTTTTTAAAGAAAATCATCTCAAAAGAGAGAAGAAGGAGTACGCTCCAAGATGGCGCATTTCATGGGACAAAACTAGGAAACTCAGCAAAATCTGAGAGCTTCTTCCCAGTGCTGATCTTTTTGGCATGGCACCGCTGGAATACAGCCCTGGAAGTGCCTTATTTTACCAGGTTGTGGCATCAGGGCATTTTTAATAAGCTTTGAATTTGCTACCATTAAAAGTGTTGGTAGGTGCAGAAACTGTAGAGCTTGAATTCCTGAGAGTGATATTGGAAAAAAAAGTAGGACTCTGCAGCAGAGTAGGGAGAGCAATCCCAACTCCAGTAAGACACGTTTATGAATTCCAGAATTTCTTCAGCTTTTCCTCTGCTGTAATGTACAGCCTATTGCCTTATTCTCAGTGCATTTCAAAAGCCTCCTGATTCGTCATCATCTCAGCTTTTTTTTGCATATTGTCTTTCTTAAGTGCTAATGAATCATAGGGTTGTTAGTAGTAGCATGGTAAGATTTTGATTTTTATCCAGCTTCTGTCATAGCACAAGTGAGTTGAATAGCACAAAATAAAAAAGGTTGATGGACAAAAAATTGATATCTATCTTTTACATGATAGATGAATGTGTATGCATGTACATACATACTAGTATATATGCATATATTTATATATGACAAATAATATAGATGATTGCCTGATAAGGGCACTGAATTTAGCAATAATTTCAATTTCTGAGAATGCATTTCAAATCCACAACAGATATTTCAGCTACTTTTTTTGAGGGTTTGTTGCACCTAAAGCAGGTATGCATTTTCTTTCCTCACGCATTTAAGCAAGCACTTTAGATAGGCAAGAAGAATGCATACAAGATACATGTTATTTACCAAATGTTGAAATATGAATTATAGTAACTGTAAATACCATTATGGAAGAGTGTAAAATATTTGTTCAGTTATAATGTTATTATTCCGCAGAAGCCTTATAACTCTCTGCTACATGTATGAAAAAGGATATTACCAAAAAACCACCGAGGTTTAATATGCGGCACTGTATAGTGTGTTTTCAGATTAGCTAATATTTCTGGAGCTACAGGTAGGCATGTAGTGTAGCCTTTAACATTGTATTTTTTACAATCAACTGCTTATTATATAACTAGTAGCAACCTATTATTTCATATAACCAAAAAAAAATAAAAACAAAACTAAAATAAAATAGCATGACTTTAAATTAAAAATGTTTAACGTTAATATTGTGCCTTAGGAATCTGTGCCCCCTCCTGGAAATACACCTGAACTACACCCCCGAGCTGCGGTGGCTCCTTAACCCTGATGCAATGAAGACTGAACAGGTTTCACAAAAAAGTGAAATCCTCCTAAGCGTTTTAAAACATTATTCTGTAAAATTATGTCTTACTTTCTTTAGGGGGAAAAAAAATGAAAGCCATATTTGTCACATTTGCACATTACTGTGAAGACATGAGAATATAATATGGCTATATGTACATAATATGCTGTTATTGGTCCTTACGATAGTCTGTATTCCTCACTTGTTTAATCCCAGTTATTTACCCTGTATTTAGCATTGTAGATGTTGCATGAAACGTTTCTTATAGACTGCCATATGAAAAATTAAAAAGCTTGACAGATGTCAGCTTGACTTGTAGCTAGAAAATAGAACTAATAAAGCAACATGTTTTGCTGGAAGCTAGTCTTAGAGTGGTTCATTTTATGTTATCTTGGAAAATCTTCCTTTCTCAGAAAAAATAAGCGTTTTTAGATTATATACATATATCTATCTCTCCATGTCTTCTCTATGAAGCTGATTGCATTCTTCTAATAGAATGGAAGCAAAGTCTCCTGTCAACAGACTCTTCTTCATTTCTCCACTGCATTTAAAGACATTGCTGCCAAGAAGAGAAAATTATATATTATATAATCCTCAGATTTAATTCTCTCAGTATTTCAGAAATGTCAATAAACTGTGCATGGAGGAATCTCTGGTTATGCCAAAGCATTTTTTTTATTCATATACATAAATACCTTGAGTGAGGCTTTAACCATACGGGACAATACACACACACAGAGGCACATCCTCCACGTGTTCATGTTTCAGCAGTAATTTCAGCAAACTTTTCAACTGTATGGTTTGGCTATGTTGCACCTTCTTCATTCTTATTTTTATTTTCCTCTTTAAGCTATTTTTGGAAAGGAAAAAAGAAAAAGACAGACCCCAACCTGTTACTTTTAAGCCTGGATAATGGAAAATTATGCATCTCTTGTATATGTATTCATAAAATAAAAATGAAAGCAGAAATATTTCCTGTATGAGACTGCTATCTTGTTTCTGTACGTGTGTTATGGTTGTTGCTGTCAGTTTAAGAAAATGGTTTTCATCGACCCTTTTTGAAAACAAAGCAAAACCAAAAAGCCAGAACACTCTGAACTTGGAGCATAATCTTAATAGGTATGTTCAAAAATACCTTTGCCAGGGATGATTCTGACTATTAAAAAGAGCCCTCTGGATGAATTTTAAGTGGTGAAACAAACTGCCTTATTAATCATGCAACTAAGTACTTGCATCTGTATATATTGCTTGGACAGCAGTTTCTTTTGCTCTCCCTGGAACCATTTCTGAAATATGTGGGTTACAAAGGGTAGGCTTTGGATCTCTGGTCTTCAATGTGGTAGATAGAAGAGACATTTTTGTTAGGCTGGAGGCTTTGGTAGCCCTGCAAAGGGACAGCTGCCCATAGGCTGGCAGAAAGGGGATGGCTTGCCACTGGCCCACACATGCGATTGATGGATCTGATCTGTATGATATGTCCTGCTCCCTGAATCCCCTTGCTGCTCTGCCCCAAAGGAGAAGGGGGCAACAGGAGGATGTCAGCTTAGTCAAAGCTGGGCTGTACACAGGTTTGGGTTTCTAGTCACCTCATCAGGTGGTGCATCTGTATGTACCAACATCTGACACCTGATGGGCCAAATCATACAGAAAGGAGAAAACCTGATCTGATTTGATTTTTCAGAACAAAAGGCAAGTTGGAAAGTATATAAGCATGTCTACCACAGAGTTTACATGAGCATTTAAACACCTTTCAAAACTTCCTCAAGAAGGAGTCAAATATGTATTAAAGCCTTTGTTGAAAGAAGACCTTGCTCTGCATTGGGTTTGTCTTCCTGTGAGTATGAGGTGTCACTCCCTGCTCAGTCCATCACACCTGGCTTCCCTGGGGCTGCTACCCAACTCCTTGCCATTTAAGGAGAGGCAGATGCTCCAAGCCCATCCAAACCCAGATACAGTCCGCTCTTCAGAGGTCAGTCAAAGGGCTCTTTCTCTGCTTCCCACTCTGGAGGGTGGAAATAGTGATATTTATGCCTTATGTGGACAGCATGAGCTGTGTTGTTGGTGAGGTTCCTGGAAAGAGGAAAATACTGAAAACTCAGTCACAAATTCACAGTGTCTCCTGGAGACCATGGCATTTTGTACCAAAGCAAAATGTCTGGTCACAGACTGAATTCATCCAAGCAAAATACTTCAGTCATTGTGCTATCTGGCTTCCTCTGAGCTTCCTTTTCTTCTCATTTCCACACATCCCTCCCTCAAAGCACAGCAGACCCAAGCACGGCTACATTAACCCCAACTTGACCAGACTTCTTCAGGCAAAATAGGCTTCAGCAAACTCCTAAGTGACTACTTTCATTCATAATCAAAGCAGAAGGTGAGTCTCACACATCCATCTGGTACTATTTGACTAAATAGCCTTGCTGGAGTCATGCCTTTGAGATTTTTCCTTTCCAGCTGAAAATGGCGCATTTCAAGGAGTTAAGTTTCTTGGACAGAATTGTACTGCCTTGAAGCTAAGCTTTCCTTCACCATGTATGTAATTTTATTGCATTCATCACTGTAAATCTATTGAATTTGTCTCAGTAAAAATAAAACAAAATCCCTCTCATCAAGATTATTACAGCAGAGTGTTAAGGTCAATGGCATAAGATCTTTTTGGTTTCTGTAGCTGTTTTTTAAATAAATGGTCTAATTTCATGTAATAAGCATGATTGGATCGTTCATCAAACTAAATCGAGTCCTGACTTCTCCACCTTTGCATACACTTGCCCAATATGAAGGTCAGGCTTTTGCCTGTTTTAGGTTGCCCATACAATTTCCTCTTTCTTAACAAGTTAATGTTTTTCTTCTTTGCACTTCTTTCCAAAGAAATAAAAATGTTTTGATTCTCTTCAGGTAGCCAAATAGTTTGTTCTGAGCAGATCAGTTACGGATTCTCATACTGTTGGCTTTAATTACAGCTCGTCCTTGATTCCAAAACTAGCTTTTTTTTGGCCAAAGAGACTGTCTTTTTGTACTGTGAAAACTTGTAGAGCTTTAACAATTCAGAAAATTGTATTTCCAGGATTTAAGGTGACTGGTAGTATACATGGAACTTGCCATCATCTATGGGCACATTAGCTTTTGTCATTTAAACTGAAAATTGCTGACTGTAGTGTTTCCTCAGCTACTTTCAGGGACAGACAACCCACAAGCTACTCTTTGCAGATGTGGCAAATTCATTTTCAGTCATTTTAGGAAATCCCTTTTTTTTCAGCTTGGGGAAAGAGTTTCCAAAAATGCCGTCAGCATCAGTTTCCAGCACCTCTTCTGAATTAGTTTCACATTGACAGCTCCTGTCCCCATCCTGTTTCCAGCACTGCTGATAGAAAGCTTATGGGTCAAAAGTAACAGAGCAAACACTGACGGTGGGTACCTGTGGCAGAGCTGCCCTAGCCCAGGGCTTGCTTTTAGCCTGATGGCCAGTTCACTGAATTCGCTGGTCCATAGTTGTTCCAGCAGGAGCAGCCACCCAGCCAGGCAGTTGTGCACCACACACAGCTGTTTTCCACATCTCCCTTGGCCATCACTCTCCCTCCCTGACCGAGAGTGCCCTACACGTGCCACTGAGGACACCATGTGCCCACAATGCTGAAGGTATTTGTAAGCAAACCTTTGGCACCCGAAATGAGCATGGTTTTGCCTCTGCTGGCATCACTCTCTTGGCTTCCCCACGGGGGTTTCAGCAAGCTCCAGGATCATCCCTTGCCCACCAGCGGACAGGCTGGTTGGGATAGGGGTGCAGGGGCTTGCTGAGAGGGTTTTTGGCACGCTGGGAGGTCCCAGGAGAACAGCCTCTGCATTTTCAGATGCTTTTTTAGGCCCTGCACTGGCAAAGTTTATAAACTCTATTCTGGGGTGCAAAATCTCCACGAACACACATGGTGGGGGGTCCCAAAACTCAGTGTAATGGTGTTCCCGTCCAGTCGGGGGACATGCCAGTGACACCAGCTTCATGGTACTGGGGCAGAACAGAGACCTCTGGGCCTCACCAGAAAATATTTCAGTGTTTGGCAGGAATCTTTTAACTGCAAAGTTTGAGGTTTTTCTGGTCTGGTTTGTTTTGTTTTTTAATAGGAAAAATGACATTTCCTCCAACTTGAAATCTTTTGCTCGGCTTACTTTTTTTGGGTTTTTTCTTTAATTTTTGCTTAGAAAATACAAACCACATATTATTTTGGATCAGGTTGATCCAAACTGTACCTTCTTTCCCAGATCTCTGGGATGGGCTGCTTTCCCTGACAATGGCTCCCCCTCCACCCAAGCAGAGCCATACAAGCATCACATGCATACTGCCTCTGCCCAATTTCTTGAATGGTTTCTTTGCAGAAAACTCCTCATGGATCTTTCCTGCCTTCCTGGCCCCCTTCCAGGGCTCCTGCCTGGGCTGAGCTGATCCAGCCCACTGCTCTCATCCTCTTGGCAATCTCTTCTTTTTATTACTTTTTTAAATGTAGGTTTCTTGTATATTTTATCTTACAGAACAGATAGGCCCCTAGTCATATGATGACACTAAATTGAGCACACACCTTTTGGCATATTGAATGAGTTAACTCCTGTGTTTTCCACCCACCCCATGCATATAGAGCCACTCCTCTGGTGTTTAACCCCATCTGCCCTGCCGGCACACTCTGATGGCTCCAGCAACAAATTTCTTGGGAAGGTACCAGAAGCCACGGGCCTTTCCCACCCAGCAACATCAGCCAGGCAGGAAAGGGAGACCCACCGCAGCACAGCCCATGGAGCCCTGGCTGTACTGGGGGTGAGTGTGGGCTGGCCAGGCGTGGGCTGAGAACAGCCACAATTTAGCACACCTGTGGAAACAAACCCTGTGCCAGTGTCCCCCTGGGACATGCCCCAGGGAGACTGTGCTGGTCAGAGTGATTAAAGTGGGTTTGTGGTGGTTTCTCCACCCAGTAGCAGAGGTGGGAGATGGGAGAAGGGGCTCCAGGGCCAGGCAGCACAGCAGAGGTGATGCGTGGGAGGGAGCAAACTCTGCCTGACTTCCAGGATGAGACTGCAGAGGTGGGTGTATGAAAATTCATCTATTTTCTTTAACTTTCCAACTGAGCAGCGTGATCTGGGCAGAGAAGTTGTGGAGAGGGGGAACCCCAGCACTGTTTTCCTGTCCCTCCTTGTCTTCAGGAGCAAAGTCATCCTTTCAGCAGGGAAGTGCCCCCGGGAGAAGGAGGCACTGGGTTTTTTCAGTGTGCTCTGGTGCAGCCACTCACATGACTTTCACTGACCCCAGCCATGCAAATGACAACCTAAGCATCTAAATGAATGTGCAGACCAACGTAGGAGTTTCTGGTTAGGTTTTCCCTGCAGTGCATGTTGCCACTGATGCTTTAGAAAGTCAGTTTCAAAAGTGGTGAACAAGATGAGAAAACTCTCATTTACAATTTAGAAAGTGAGTAGTTTCAGGGTTCAATCATATAATACAAGGGTGACAACCAGAGAGATGAGACAGCAGTTGGGTGCTGCTCTCCTCACAGTATTACATGCCTGCTGAAGCACAGCAGTGAAGTACCTGGCTCATACCCAGGGACACCTTCATTGCAGGTGATCACTTGAACGTCCCTGTCATTTGGAGGAAATTCTTTACTGTGAGGCACTGGAACAGCTTCCCCAGAGAAGTTGTGGATGCCACTTACTTGGAATTGTTAAAGGCCAGGTTGGATGAGGCTCTGAGCAACCTGGTCTAGTGGGAGGTGTCCCTGCCCATGGCAGGGGGTTTGGGACTAGACAAGCTTTAAGGTCATCCCTTCCAACCCAAACCATTCTATGATTCAATAGCTACACTCACCTTGCTTCAGTGTAAGCTGGCAGGCACCAGAGACCCCTTGCAATGCGGGATGCCAGGGCATCTCTAGCAGTCATACTGCTTTTACTAGACTAGCCCCTTGGTATTGCTGCCAGTGACCAACAGGGCCAGGACCACTGCATTAGCAGAATGCAGGTTGCCACATAGTAAAGGACATCATAAAGGCTTAGATCAAGCAAAAATTTTCATTCTACCCAACCCCTTCTAAAATACATGTGTGTACCAAATGATAAGTAAAGAAATAAAACTTATTGCAAAAAATAATAATGAAAAATGATTGTTATATTTGTGGTTCCCATTCACATGGTCTGTATGAGCTTTATAGGTCTAAAGAGTTACTTGATTTACTAATAATGTTAAATACCTTCTCATATAACAGTGTGTCCCTAAACAGTTTTGTGGCTAAGTATGCACATTTCTGGTGACTCAAGTACACAATCTGAGCTCTAAAGCTCTAAAGTGGTCAAGCACGGGGATGGCACATCACTCATCACTGCTACCTACTGGTCCAGTGGTTGACCTAAAACCCCACATTTCCTTTCCTCACAGCCAGCGTTGTGAAGTGTAGGATAACAAACACACCATACATGTGTCTGCTGACGCACTTAAGTCCCGATGCAGATTACAGCAGTTTTGCAGAGTATGCTCCCACCAATCCGCTGTGCTGGGTGATGGAAAACACAGAAAGGCCTTTTCTTTCTAGGCAGATCTTTATCAGCTTGATGTGTCTGAACTGCTCAGGTCAAAAGGAAAGGCACTGTGGCAGCCTAGCCCTGGGGCTTGTGGTTTACTTGGGGGTTTTAATGCTTTATCCGGACTCTTGTGGGTACCTCACTCGGGCCTCCCCAGTTTGAGGGCACTTCTCAGAAGAGCAGAGGGTACCCATGTTTGCCTTCCAGGGGCAAGAGGGGACCTCTTCTGCCACTGACTCCCTCAAACATGCTATAGAGTGCTGCTGAGCTATTGCAGAACCAGCATGGTCCCAGCAGCTTGCATGGCATTTGCTCAAAATCCTTTGGGATCTTTTGACCAAGAGATCAAGCTTTTAGTCTTTTTGGGCCTTTCTTTAATGTGCTTAAAAGGGCTAACTGCACATAAAGCCTCTCATTTGCTAAACCCAGTGAGTCACGTAACACAGCACTGGACTGTACTACATGAAGGCTCTAAATATCTTTGTTTCCAGACTATACTGTATAAAAGCTCTAAATATCTTTGTTTCAAGCATTTTTTGTGCTTCACAGCCATGTTTCATAACCATGACGAGGAATGAGTTTAAGCCTCTGTGTGCAGTTAATCTGGATCGATACTCAGCTGGAAGATAAACCCAGTCAGTGCCTGGGGTTCCTCTCTCCTCCTGTCTTCTCCCACTGCAGCTGCCTGTAGCTTGGCAGGCAGACATACTTTGGCAAGGCACCACATCAACAGCCTCCCTAGTACACTAGCTATGCTGTCAGCACGTTGTGTGCTGTGCGTTCATCCCAGTGAGCTGCTGCAGATCCAGCCATCCCTGGGCAACCATGGAGAGCACCTGGAAACTTCTGGGGTTTCTAGGTGCTGTGGGCATTGAAAGCGGACCTGCAGGGATGGCAGGCACAGCATGATGCTGACCCTTGGAGGGCTTTTCTAGCTCCCTGTTGCTTTGTAGCTGACTGATCATGGTAGCTCAGTAAGGCCTGCTTAGAGGTCTTGCCCATTGGATGCTGTTCCTCAGTACTGACCTTCCACATGAACATGAGAAAAGAGCAGTGTTTTTCAGCTCTGTTCTCTGAATATCCACTTGATTTTGTTCAATGAGTGCTCTATAACAACCGAAACCACACATCTCAGCAGTGTCTTATAATACAAGTTGCCACTGGAGAAAGTATCAGAACTAGATGGGAATTTTCCAATTTTTGTTTTCTACTATAAAATTTTGCATCATATAAAGACCTAGCCAAAAAAATATTGAACTTCGAAGAAGAAAAAACTATCTCCTTCTTCAGCTGGCTCTATTCTTCACATCTTTGATTATTTTCTTCTTTCTACAGACCAGTAATTTTGCCCAGTTAAAAGGAACTGGACTGATTTTGATGTTCTACAAGTATGATTGTAGTTACTCCTGAATTATGCCAGAATAAGTGAGATCAGAATTGAGCTCAAAATCCTAGTTCTCTGGAGCTTTATGATCAAAGCAATATTGTGCAACAAACAGAGAGGGGGTAAAGGGAACAGAAGACAACTGGCTTTATTGCAGTCAAAAGAAGGGTCAGTGCAGCAGCTGCACTACACACACTGCCCTTTGGCTGCCTTGCAGAAGGGAAAAGCTCATGCGCCTCAGCCCCATGCTGGCTCTTTAAAGAAGGTGAAGTTGCGTCACTCTCATCCCAGCTGATTTCCAGGCTCCGGCTGGCCACATTCTTGGGCCTGTAGATGCTGATTATCAGCAATGCAAGGCCCATTAGCCACCGTCCTGACCAGAACATTTGGCTGAACTTGTGGGTCTGAGTTCCTGCCTGCTCCCTCTGGCCTCCCAGTCTGTTCCTCTCCCTCCAGAAGGTCAGTGACTTAACTGCATGTCACAGGGAGCACAGCGGTGGCAATCCCACAGTTTCCTCGTTTTGGCTTCTGCTGGTTCAAATCCTAGAGAGGCAAATCTGGAAAGAGAAACATGCTGTCTGTGCACCAGGTCTTCTAGGGGGTCTCATTTTGGATGGTGGAAAGCACTGAGGGATGTGTGCAAGTGAGGAAACCAGAAACACCTGATGAAATGCTTTAACACAGGCTGCTAGGGAGGCAATAGAGGAGTGATCAGTGACTCACTCACCAGGCATTGAATCAGGAAGACCTTGCTGTACAGGCTGTTACTTGGCTCAAGAAGGCTCCCTGCTGCCCAGATGGACCAAACTGGTGAGGCCAGTTCCTGTACTTCTCTTATTGTTATGTCCCAGGCTGCAACCTGGAGGGGACTGAGCAGGGCGAAGAGGAAATCTTAGAGCTGGAGCAATGATCATGCTTGGGAAAATTTGAGCAATGATGCTATTATAAAAGCTGCTGTCTCTAGTCTTCCAGTATTTCAAGTTCCTAGACCAGTATTGCAATTTCTAGACCAGACACTATCCAAAGCAGGTGTCCCCTAGCACAAATGGGTGCACTTCCTTGGGGGTGCATCTCCTAGCAGTAGGAATTGGGCTATTACCAGCTGCTGCCTTCTCCGGCAATCAAGATTGCTGCGATAGAGACCCAGCCTCTGCTCAATCTGATCCCATGGCCTTTGCTAGTTTTGTTTCTACTCTGCTAACATGTGCAACTTGTGTCTCATGCAGCTGGGATGCTTCACAACCTAGCCACAAAACATATTTACACAACCCTAAAGATTCCCGAAGTAGTCCGTGTTGGGGCTTTACTCACAGATAGAGTAATGATAAAAGAATGAAAAAAATAGAAAGAAACATGCCCCAAAATAACTCTTGTTTTGTTTTGTTTATACTTGAGGTTGGTTTTGCTCCTTATTTTAGGAAGGCACTTTTTATTAAGTTTCATTTGTATAACTTTTCAATTATGCTGCGTAAAAATAGAAGTCAGTGCTGACTATCAATATTTATGCATGAAGCATTTTAGAAGGCCCATAGGAAGGACACAATTATTCCTCTGTGTAGCTTCTATCATGTTTTCAGATGGCAAAAAGAAAGCTTCAGAAAGAGTGTTCTATCCAGAGCTTTGGACAGGGAATGCAACCTCGTTCCCAGATTTAAAAGCAAAGATTGACAATGTTTTAAGTGGCTGTGCGATGAGGACAATGGAAAAAATAGTATTTTAGCCTTGGTTGTGTATAATGGCCAAGTTGGATAGGGCTTTGAGTAACCTGATCTAGTGGAAGGTGTCTCTGCCCATGGCAGGGGGGTTGGAACAAGAACATCTTACGATCACTTCCTACCCAAACCAGTCTATGGTTCTGTGAATGTTTACTGACAAATTGCTCCATGGGAGGTTTCGGTTTAACCCTCCTTTGTTCCCATGTGGCTTTACAGACATTGCTGAAGCTCAGAGCAGTGCTTTATTCCCAGTGGTCTGAAGCCCTCCTTGTTCTGCCAATGCAGTTGAGGGCAGTGGATTCACACCTGCCCTGATTGAAATCCCTGTGGCAGAGGGGCCATATCCAAAGCTGAAGTTTGCCCAGCTCAGCTTATGCTGCACAAGATATTAAGAGAGGCCTTGTTGTCTGCAGCTCGCACAGAGTGACAGCTTCCAATCAAGATGCTACACCACCACCACCAAAAAGAGATTACATTCACACTAGGAATTTTGCTTCACTTTTAATCACTGACAGAGATTAATTTGCTTTATTAGTTCTTTCTTGGCAAAATTTTCAGTATCCTGTTTTTGAACTTGGGAACCCATAATATCTGTCTGCTCTATAATAATACACGCTCACACTTCAACGTTCACTTAAAGCCCTAAACAGAAGACCTGAATATTTTGTTTGCAAAATTTGTCTCTACCTCTCTGAGGAGAGGTTTAATAATTAAAAAGAAAAAAAATAAAAAAAAAGAAAGTAGCAAGGGAGGTTTTGGAAGGGCTGTGTTACACTAACAGCCATAAAGCAGCCTCTGAAAGCAAGGAGGTGTCTGCCGCTGCCAAACAACCGCATTTCATTACTTTGCAACACATTTTAGGACTCAGGCAGCTTGTTTAAGTACGTTTATAGTGCCCCACTACCACGGGCAGACCTGCTGCAGCCTCACCTTGGGTGTCTGTCATTTCTGTATGGTGCTGAGGGGCAGCTCCCATCCAGGCCTGTGCATGGGGCTGCTGCTTATCCCAAAGGATGTCAGAGATAATGGGATCTTGGCTTTGCCAGCCCGTGGAGCAGCACGGTCGGGATGCAGCAGACATCTGCCAGCCATTAATGCACAAATCTGTTGCTAAAGAGGGTATGTGAGAACAACTCCTGCAATTAAGAGCACAGAGGTGATTTTAAGTAGGTAAACTGCCAGAGCTGGTGAAGTGCCAGAATGGGATTTGGCCAGGACATCACAGCTAACACCTGCAGGGTTTCAAGAAACAACATGGGATCATTGACTTTGAGTGCTCAGAGCCTCCCACCTCCCTGTGTCGCCTCTCCCCTCGGCGGCACGGCACTGAAGGGCAACATCTGGTCTGCAGTTGACATCAGAAACATCAGTATTATGAACTGGTCCAGCGAAGACTCAGCCTGAAAACCACAACCTAATGAACCTCCAGCCCCACACTGTGCGAAGGCTCTCAGCCCAGTGCTGGCTGGTCCAGGGATGGTGGAGACTACTGGAAAACCTCCCCTGCGCGCTGCCAGGCGCAGCTATCAGGCCAGATTGGTTCCTGTAATGTGTGAGCTCCAACAAGAATGCAGAAAAAAAAGAGCTGACCACAGGCAGATTTCTTCCTAACTGTGTCACTGGTGAATGCCATAATTCCAAGCTGGAGGTGGGAGAATGGGTTTGTTTTTACAAGAAACCTGTCGACGGAGAAAAGAAAAATTTCAGGAGAATTTAGCGACTGGTTGAATTTGGCAAATAATTTCAGCTGGAGAAAATAGCTAAAATAATTCAAAGCTGGAGCGGGGAGTGGGAGACGAGAAATTCTGAAAATCCATTATTTGCACAGCTCTCCTCCAAAGAGCTTATATTGTACTGCCCGCTACCAGCTGGCCTGAGATTTAGGTTGCCTAATATTTTCCATTATAAAAGATTCTTTCAACGTTTTTATTTTTTTAGAAGCTCTAACACCTCCATTGTTTGCAGTAGGCCCTTATAATTTGGCAGGGACAAAGTCCCTGAGTTAGAGAAGTGCCTTTTCTTTCATCCATGAAATTCCAGTCAGGTTTGGCTGGATTAAAAAAAAAAAACAACAACCACACACCAAAAACAAAACCAAAAAACTCCCAAAAACCTGTTAAAGATCACTGTTTCCCTTCTCTCTCTTATGTGCCTCAATGCGCTGGCAGGCTGCCAGCATAGCAAGTGAACGTGAACGTTCTCATTAAATTGAACCCAGGTTGTCACCAAAGCAGCCATCCAGACTCTGCTGGGAATGTCTGGGGGCTTCCAGGGCAGCTGCAGCAGCAGAAGAGTTGCAGGAGACCAAGCACCACCCCGAGGAGTTTTCCTGATAAGCAAAGGAGGCAGAAAAGGGAAGGAGCTCCTCCTGTCACTGATTTAAAAGACCTGGCAAGCCATTCTCTGTGCCTTGGGGCTCCTGTCCCTACTTTTGAAGCTTGGAAGAGTAGAGCCAATTTCTCGCTCAGCCAGCTGTGAAACAGCAACACTAAGCCACGTTCCTCTTTCTCCAGGACCTTTCTCTTCTCCTTGGGAACAGCAGCAATCCTGCTCTCCCCTAAAATAGTTAACCCTGTGGTCATAATTGTATCAGTCTATCCTGTGATGCTGAACAGAGAATGGGTTTGATCGTTGTTGGGAGGGGTTTTTCTGAGCACTGAAGAGAGGATAGTTGTCTTGGAAAAGCTTCTGGTCCACAGGTTGGAATGAGACCAGCCCAGAAGACTGTGCAGGAAGAGATGAGGATCCAGGAGCCAGACATAGTAGGGAGGCAACTTCCAAACAGTGGTCAGGAAACAGAAATGGGACCATGTGCACAGAAAGGAGCCCAGAGAGCTAACAGGAGTGGAACAGGAAATGGGAAAATTTGGACATCATTGTGTGGGAGACTTGGTGAAGGCCTGGAAGAGCTTAAGTAGCCAATATAATCCATTCCTGGCAGAAGACACTGTGTTATGAAAGTCAACATTGAGTGGAATATAGTGAGATGAGCACTAAAGCAGAAAGGAACATAGAAAAATATAATTTAGTGGTCCCCCAATCTAGTTTTTGGCCTCCACAAGTGATGTTGGAAAGGATGGCATAAGCTCTGCAGCCAGCAAATTCTTGTGAAAATCCTAAATAGCAAGAAAGTGGGTTATGCTGCAGGATATTGTTTTAGAAATCTTCCCAAATCTGTTAGTATTATCTGAAAATTGGATTGAAAGTCAAATATCACAGTACACCACACAGACTTTTGACTTCCCTGTGCAGGTCTCTTCATTCCCATAGATATGTAACTGTCAAGAGAATCTAGCTGACTTCACAAGGGAGGTGCTTATCTATGGAAAAGCTGTTAATGCCCGTCTAAGAAGTTTGGTGGTTGCCTGTCGACAAAAGAGAGTGAAAAATAGAAGGTTGCCTTAGTTCTGCCATCCTGCCCCTGCTCTGTTGGCCACATGCACAAGGTTCAGGCACGATCTGACCCTTCGCTCTGTACAGAGATGGGCGGACTGAAAAGCCACTAGCTAGACTCATCCCAAAGTTGAGCTTTGACAAGAGGTGTAACTTACTTCGGTGGGCATAGTGGACAAGGGCTATCCTGCTTTTGAAACCTGTGCTGCTCTGCACAGAGCATGGATGCATGAGTTGATGGGCTTATAGAACTCTACAGTTTTTTGCATCTACTGTGCCCAGTAGATGCAGTCGTAAATATATTGGTAAAACATGAAAGAAAGACTGAGTGGTAGCAGTAAGAAGGCAAGAAGTGGTGCTTTCACCTCGGCTTAACCATTTGCTTTACCCTGAAGATGGGTTTCTAAGTTAAATGAGAAATGGATGGCCAAAACTTGGCTTTGCTTTTGTGCCCCTTTAGAAGTAAAACTCCACTCTTGCATTTGAATTCAGAGACAAAAGTGTGCCACTCAAGAGAAAGTGACAGTTCAAAGATGGGTCTTAGTACTGATTCCAATTTAAATAGAAAAGATTGTGTATTTTTCCCTTCAGCTGGATATTATATTAATTAGCACAGTAACTTCTGGAGTGCTACTAATAAACTATATCTTCAATGACTTTGGCAGTAAAAGCCATCGAAGCAAGCATCAGCAATTCTTGTAGACAGAATATAGCTAGGAATACCTGAAGACACTTTCTTTTGATTGCAGGAGTGGGATAACTTGTCAGGAATAAGTAAATTGGAATCAAATATGTCTAGAATTCAGACTAGCTAAAGGTGGAATAATCAAAACCATCAAAGCTTGGTGCATAATGTTTTGAGGCAAATGGTCCAGCAAATATTGTTCTAATATCATCTTAACCACAAGAGCTGCTCAGATGTGTTTCTTGAAGACGTTTAAGTTAGCAAATAGTACTCATCATTAATCTTTTATAATGGCTTTTGGGAGCCACAGTTCATTTAAACATTTTACATTTTTATTACTTATGTATGCAGGGCAGCAATTAAAGCTGTCGTGGTCATATAATGAAGACTAATGAAAGCAAGACGAAGGCAGGTTTTCATTTTCTGTCAACCTGAATATCCATCTGCTTCTGCCATCTCCCTGCCCCCTCCCCCCCAACTTTTTTTTTTCTTTGCTTGAGACCCAGCTCCCCAGTCCTGAGGCATTTAACTGAACACCTTTACAACTGTCCAGGATGAACTATGAAGAATAAGTGGTCCTTTCTCTTTTGACATGGAAGAAGCATATCTCTTGATAATCAGACAAGTACTGTAAAAGGCTCAGTCTTTCTTAATGCAAGTCAATGTGAGTGATGCAATAACAACATCTTTTTGGTATGTTTTCTTGGCCAATGTGAAGTAATAGTTTTGGAGGGGAGACAGGGATTAGTCACCCCACAATTAGTCATTCTGCAGTGTAGTTTGATACTTGAGAGATCTGTATTTCAGAAATGTGGTTCTGCAACCACAGGACCTATTTTCAAGGACTTTCTGCTTTCCCCTTCTTTTAATTGGGAAGAGTTTGTAGAAAGAAAAAACATTCACTCTGTACTTTTCATGTGCTTCTGCACTTATGTGTCTCTATTTCATCTTCATACAAACCTTGCTTTCCCTTTCTTGGGAGCTGCAACCAAAACCTGAGTTTGGGAAGTGCCTCCACCCTAGCTTTTCTAAGGGAGAGCCCATCAGCCTGCCAGGCATCCTAATGCTAATGCTTCAAAGGGCTCTGTGTGTGTGTGTGTTTGTGTGTGTGTTACATGTAGGGCCACTGCCCCCTCACGTCTCCAGCAGCCTGGGAGCCTGAGAGGGGCCGGTACCCATAAGAGCGTGGGCAGGCTCACGATCACTGCTTGTGTTCCAGGAGGGAGCTCTCTGGAGACAGAGCTGTGACCTGGGGCACCAGGAGACACCTCCTTCCCAAAGGCTATTTACTGCTTTGGGAAGAATAAAGGATAAGACATAGCCTCTCTATGTCTTCTCTTTCGTAACAGTCAGAAACTTTGCTACAGAAAGTTTGTTCCCTTTAACTGGAATAATTCTTCTGAGTCAAAAAGGCAATGCAGATGTTTCAAAGTGTTAATCATAAGTATCAGGGGAGAGGGAGCTTAATGGCAGAGTTCCCAATGAGTAACAAGGTTTAGTCTCAAGTATTTCAGCTGGTAAGATGTCACATACTTCACTACTCTGTACATGGCAGCTCTGCAGCTGTCTTAACCATTTCATTCTTGGAATGAGTAGTTGCAGCCTAGCCAATGTGTCACAGGAAGTGTGCTGCGCAGCAGGGTCTGCACTAAGCACATGTTCATGGCTGGTCCAGGCACCTAGACCAGACCTACTCCTCTCCTAAGATGGCTTCTTTCATCAAATCTCCGTGCCGCAGCAGGAGCCTGAGTCTACTTTCAAACTGACCTTCCTCCCAGCTCTTTGGTGTTTTTCTGTTGCCAAACTCTTGTCTCCTGAATGTATTCCATGCATACCAAAGCCTGCTTGACGTTTGGCTCTGAGAACCTTTCATAATTCTTCTCGTGCTGGTATAAATAGAGTTAATTTCCTCTTGTTTCAGACATGTTGTTGTCATTATTAACTTACCAACGCAAACTGCAAACACAAAAATCAAATCTGGCAAAAGAAGTACAGAGCAACTCATGGGCCAGATTGATTTGACTTAAAACAGCATTGAAACAGATGAAATACTGTGTTTCATTTGGAAAAACAGCAGCTGTGTCTGTACAGTAACTACTGTGCTTCTCCAAAGGGTTTTTCCCACATGCAGGGCCAAATTCAACCAAATGTAGCTTGGGATTAGAAGGTAAAGCTCCCATGAAATTCCTGGATCAAACTGTTTGAAGATGGAAATACGGTTACTTGATTTGTAGTCAGATGAAACTGGTATGCATCTTACCAACTTTGGGCATTCAGTGTAACATCTCTGCTGATGGCATTCAATAACTGAGTTGCAAAACTCCAGCCTGAAGGACAAGAGCTAAAGACAGAGCCATGCTCCTCTCTACCCTTTCCTCTTTGGCTAGAAGCAGACGCCAAGATATAAACAGATGCCAAGGTCTGTACTCTGCAATCATCATAATTTGCAATGATTTAATATTAAAATGTCAGCACCGATGTGCAAGAAATTCTGTTTCTCCTCAGTCCCAGTGTGTGGTATCTATACTCAGCTGGCATCTTCCCACAGGCCTGGCATGGTATAGACCTCCCATACCAAATGAGCACAAACACAATCCAGTTACAAACCAAACTGTTTTCTGGTGTACTAGAGAACCCTGTTGGGCACAAGTCATAATTTCACAGTTAATGTGGTTTAAAAGTAAAGCTGACCTGGAACAAACCTCTCTGAGCAGACCTAATAGAACTGCTGACTGCCTGTGTAGCTCAGCAGGGAGTTGAGGTGAGTGGTGCTGTCCCTGGAAGAAACGTCCCTCAGAGCAAGCACAGTTCAGACCTGCTCTCAGTGACAGCTATACGAATTCTACCAGGGTCAGAGCAAGCACTTCAATGCCATTGTAACAGAAACAGCATCTGAAATGATTGTTATCTTAAATGCATTTTTTAAATCTCGATGGTTTCGCTGACAACTGGATAGCTAAAATAGCTTGCAGAATCCAAAGCTGAAGTTTGATTTCTTTTTGCTTTGCTGATGGGTTGCACAAGACCTCAGAGGAAATGGGAGAAGTCCGTTTTCTGGTGACACTCACAGACCTTGTTTCCCTTTACTCAACAGGGTGTGCATGGCACAGCTGCCTTCTTGAAGTTGAACACTGCACTCCAACTGTCTTAGAGTCAAAAAGGAGGCATATCCTTGAGGCAGCTCCGATTCTTTTACACAGGAATGATGCAGAGGAGAAAATCAAGGCAGATGTAATTAGTGAAAATCAGAACCTGCAGTGCAGCTTCTCTCTCCAGCTGCATTTGTGTAGGGCTCAGCACAAAGCAGCCTCCCCTGAGCCTTGGACTCCTTACAGCCTAACAGAAGGAGGATCACTACAAGCATCAGGTATTTCTGTTAGCGGGAAGCCTGGTAAATACTCTGTGTGCGCCAGCAACACCTCCTGTTGGCAGGCTTACTTGGCAGGCTCCAGGCACTGAAGTAAACACACTCTCTGTTTTGTGAGATTCACCAAAGTGGGGCTTATCCCTGTCCTGCCTCTCAAGAGAGTCTGAGGAGCCAGTTATGGCCCTTTAATGTGAGGGAATGAAGTGGCCAAAAAAAATGGAACTTCCTGAAAAAGAGTTGCCCCTTAGTTATGACAAGCAATATGGAAATAATTTCAGAGTGGGTTGTGTTTCACTGTATTTTTTTTTCATAATTTCACTATATTTTAAGTCTGAGTTTTTCTTTTTTTCTTTTTTTTTTTAACAATCTGACTGTACATTAAAAGAACAAAGAGTCAGTAGTGTGTAAAGAGGGAGGGTGGGGAGCAGAAGACAGGATACAAAAAGCCTGGGAGAAGCAGCCAGTCTGGGCTGAGCACTCAGAGAGACCACAGGATCATTCAGAGTGGAAGGGACTTCAGGAGGTCTCTAGCCCAACATCCTGATCCCACCAGGGTCAGCCCTGCGATGAAGCTTACCCCATCTTTTGGGCTACCCTGAGGCCAGAGCAGAGAGGCAGGCTGCTTTATGGAGAACAACCCATGGAGTCCAAGATCAACCCACCAGTCTGACATGGGCCCAGACTGGGCATAGGGACCTTTCCTTTTCTTAAGGGAAACCCAGCTGATGGTAAATATTAGCATCACACACACACCATTACACATTCTACTTGTTACTCCACCCTATCCATTTTAATGTGTGAATTAACAGGGGCACTTAAAACCCAGGTGACTTCCTTGAGATGGTCTATCCTAGTGTAAATACAGGGCCCATATCTGGCAGCGGCCAACAATTCATCCTGTGTTCATATTGTTATACCATTCTGCTGTGAGCACACCCCTGTACAGAGGGTTGAAGTCTTGGAAGTTATTCCAGGGGTGGTACATAGGCTGGGACAGGTGGTCCCACAGCATTACATCTCTCCTCCACCTGGCCCAGATCCACCCTGGCTCTCCTCTGCCTGACCTTCCCGTTTGCCAGCAGCCGCCCAAAGCCAAAGGACCAGAGGAGTCACACCAGTGCTGATGCACCCAGAAATGTGTTATCACTGAGATATGCTAAACTTTGCCTTAGAGTTTGTTTGGGAAGGGTGGGAAACAGCCACACAGAAAGGAGATAGAGGAAAAAAATCCTATAAAAATAAACTGCAGACAATATCTCATTGATATAGTGTCTGGGGCTGGCACTGTACTGCAGGCGATATGCAGAGGAGGGAGGAAATCCCTGGCGCTTGGAGTAGCCCATTATTTTCACTAGTATTGCCCATGCTTCCCTGCCTCCAGGCATTGCTGGAGCCTGTGGGAGCCACCAGGGCATTTTTGCTTCTGCTGCTTTGCCCACACTCTCATTACAGCAAGACCACGCTGCCACCCCTGCACCACTGCCATCTGCCAGGGTGCTGCTGAGGGAGGCTTGGGATCATGTTGGAAGCACATCCCTGTGTCCAGCCCTTACCCAAAGGGCTGGCCCAAAGGGACCGTATGCACAGCTGACTCCTGTCCCTGTTGAGTCACCCACTGGCTACTCCTTTCTTGTTGCTTTAACGAGATCAGGAGATCTGCCCTGCCCATGCAGGGCTACTGGGCAGCTGCTGAGTAGCCCAGTCCGTGCCAGCCGTGAGGGGCTTTGCTCACTCTCAGGCTGGAGTTGCTGCAGGCAAGAGAAGGGGCAAAGCACACAGGAGGAGAACAGCAGCCTTGTATATCTGTCATATAAAACTCAGTGCCCCTGGTCTGGCTTTTTATCAATTATTATCCTGCTGCTAAAATAAGAAAATAGATTTCATAAGTGTGTTTCTGTTCCACACACCAGACAGATAGTCTGGCTAAATGATTTACTGGTGAGAGTTAGTGCGTGTGTATGTGTAGATGTGCATATGGTTCAAATCCTGTAAAGCAGAATCCTGCCTATGTGTGTGTATTTAATGCTTTATATGGTACATCATTTCTTTTTCATGTGTGTCTGTCTGGTTTTCTTGGGCAGCGCCAGTTAAATTTCTTCTTTCTTTTTCTTTCTCTTTTTTTTTTTTTTTTTTTTTTTGCATTTCACATGAATTGTGTGGTGGAAGCCAAGAGTATCCGCCAACTTGGCTCTCCCAAAAATAAAAGCTGACACCCTTCTCCTAGAAACAGTTATCTCCTCAATGTAGTCATGGTCGGATATACCCACACCCATCCCTTTCTTGAAACTGAGGCCGAATTTAATAATGCAATTGGCCACTTTTACTTCTAACTAAAAATGTCAAAAATTGAAAATACTTTTTTTAAGAATGCAGAGGCAGAGAGTAATCCCAGGACACACCACTTACTATTGTAAGTGTGCACAAAGGCACAGACTGCTCTCCTCCAGATGGCAGCTGGGAACAGTGCTGCAGAAATCAAGGACAAAGGTGAAAGCACTGTTAGGTGAGTACCCCCACCTTCTCTTCAAGTTAAAATTTCTCTCTTCTCTCATGTGTGGTAAATGGACTGATACAATTTACAGCTTTTCTTGAATTCTTCATTTTGGCTTTTGAAGTTTGAGATTCCTTCTCTTCTCACACAGCTAGTTTACTCAGAGAAAGTAAACAAACATTGATTTCACCCCAATGATAAGAACCACAAACAAAGTCTGAGGAGGGAAAGCTGTTCGGATGTGAAGCCAGTTTACACTCCTGCCTACCAGAATAGCAGGCAGAGGTTGGTATGAGTCATGCAAGACACGTTGTCTGCTCTTAAGTTATACTTGCCCCATGCAACTTATTTTCTAAGTCACTTGGCAGAAAAGTAGCTATTCAGTGTTGCTGTCATAGGTATTTCAGAAGCTGTGCTTTTAGTTAGAGATGGCAACAGCCCACGGAAATTTCTGGTTTAGATAGGAAAACATAGCTTAGAAAATGAATGGACAATCTGTTTTCCCAATTCACGCCCATTTCCACCTGTACAATACCTAGACAGCAAGTGAGGTTCTTTTAAAGTAACACTAAGGCATGAATTCAAAGTGACTTTTACCATGGCTGTTGTAAAGAGCCATGACAAAATATATTCCTTCTCAGCTTGCGGAGACAAAGTGTATTCCCTCTTGACTTTCTCTCAGTTTAGGTGCAGTAGCTCCCATAACATGAAGGAAGAGTCTTTGTGCTAAACAGCTGATTCTAATTTTTCACTCCATGAGTTAAGGTAATTGTAGCTGGTTGGGTATTTTAAAGTGTCCGTGGTTGAATAGTTGTCAGCTACAGGAGTTGCTCTGTGTGGTCAGAGGTGAGAGTGGTTTGAAATCAAGGATCAGATGGAAAACGACTGACATCACGATGGAAGAACGTTTTCTGTTTTTCGCTGTCCAGGTGATTGCCAGCAAGGTGAGACAGGTGGATACAGAAATCACTGAAAACAGAAATTTGTCAGTCTAAGTACCTGAGGAGGGTCTTGTGATCCTCCATGGTGACTATCTAGTGGGGTTGTAGGTTCATTGCCTTTAGAGAAAAGGCATTTTTTTTCCCCAGTGAGCAGGGGAGAACAGAGAAATGGGTTACAGAATCACGGAATCATCAAGGTTGGAGGAGACCTTCAAGATCATCTAGTCCAACTGTCAACTGCCAACACAACACTACCACAATCAACCCTAAACCATATTTCCAAGTGCCGCATCCAGGTGCCTCTTGAACACATTCAGAGATGGTGACAACCTCCCTCGGCAAATTATTCCAGCACTGAACCACTCTTTCAGTGAAATATCTTTTTCCTAATACCTAATCTGAACCTCCCCTGGCACAACTTAAGGTCATTTCCTCTCATCCTTTCTCTTGAGACATGGCAGAAGAGACCGATTCCCACATCACTATACCCTCCTTTCAGGTAGTTGCAGAGAGTAATAAGGTCGCCCGGAGTCTCCTTCTCTCCAGACTGAACAACGCCAGTTTCCTCAAACACTCTTCATACCACATTTTTTCTAGACCTTTTACCAGTTCTGTTGCCCTTCTTTGGACAAGTTCCAGCACTTCAATGCCCTTTTTGAAGCAAGTGGCCCAAAACTGAACACAGTACTCAAGGTGCAGCCTCATTTGTTACCCTACAAAGCAATATTTTCAACACTGTGTCATCAGAAGACATGTTTTAGCTCTTGTGCCTGTGCTCAGCTTTCTCAAAGATAACATTAGGTGTGTTGGATTGTTATTACTTATGATATTGCAAACACACAAGAATTGTGTTATGAAATGGTGAAAGTCAAATACCAAGTTAGTCCTGGCATACTTAGAAATCCAGATAAATCAATCATGGAAGACCTGTATAATTTGTACAAGAAGGAGCTCTGATTCAAGGCAGATCCCTGCCAAACTGCTTCTTTTGAGGACCAGGTTGAACTAATCCACCAAAGTTGTAAATTATCAGATCCCATACATAGATTGTGAAAATCAAGAGAGATCCAAGCCGAGACGAATCCTGTAGTTTGACTGTAGATCAAGTATTCTTTTAGGCATGCATCTATGCTCTTTGCTGCTGGCTTAAAATGTCTTTCTTTTTCCCTTTACAATAAAGCTGGACTTCTAACTGTGGGTTTGCATGACACTCAAATTAGATGTCTGGAGGAAATAATACAAGTAGCAGTCTGAATATGTGACTCCTATGTATGACTGTAGAGCACAGCATCTTTCCTGTACCAGGTAGTAGCTGGTCCTCTCCCTTTTCTTTCAAACCCTATCCACGCTTTGTAGACATTAAGTATGTAGCATTTTTGAAAGGAGGTCTTTTCTTCCTCAGATCATTTTTGTTTTTAATGAAAGTGTAAATGGGTCTGTTCATCATGGCTGGAATGTACAACAGATATGGTTAGGGAGACTGTATGATTATTCAGAGTGTGCAGATCAGTAAGCAGAGTCAATAAAAACTCTGAGGTTTTCTGTGGCATTTTCATGTCCACTACTGCTTTTATTTGGAGCTATGACTGTCTGTGTACCAATCCATGTGCATATTGACGTGGGTAGAAGAATGGGCATTACATTCAAGTGCTAGCCCAACATCTGGAAGCCTTCAAGTTGGTTTCCCGTTCTGGGGAATCTCTGGCAGATTGATTACTCTCTCTGCATTTGTCTGTCCATCAGAGGGCAACTGCATGAAATATGCTTAAGTCTCTGATTCTGAAGGTCAGCCAGGTTCTTCAACTTCTCAGCATAAAATGTTGAAGAGAGGACGGTAAGGCATCTGAATATGACATCCCCATCTCTGATGGGAATAGCTAAGACAGATAACCTGGTTATGCCAGGAAGCCACAATAAAGTAGAAATCAGTGAAGTTATAAGCTTGAGTGTCATGGAAGGAATAGGCCTAGGCTAATACTGGAGTCATAGAAATAGACTTGTACAGAAATAGGTAAAAATTAGCTTCAGTATCTCTTAAGTGGAGACAGGTCTTTTGGCTCAGCTATCCTCCAATGACTGGACCTGACTTTCACTATGGGCTAGTGATGAAAGATCATGAGTTACAAGTTTACCCTGAGCAGGAGAGTCCATGCAACCAGTATAATGAATCATCTTTCCTTTGAGATCTATATCACAGTCAGTGAGGTGGGTTCCCATTTTGTGAGTTACAGTGTTCCCCATTAAGTCCAGGAAGCCTTTATCTAAGCAATCGGGGAAGGCCACAATAATCAAAGTAGAGGTAATGCATAGGGGAACCCACAATACTTGGAACATAACTTGTTTAAAAGCAGTTTGAATAACCTGCTGCTGATCTAACCCTTCATCTCTGTGCACTTAGGAGACTGCTGAGCTGCATGCAGGGACTAATGCAAGGAACCACAGTGGTGAGTGAGCTGGTGCGGTGGATAATTGCCATGAGCTGGAACTGAGCTCTGCCCTAGCGTTGCCATAAGGACCTGCCTGCAAAAACGTGGGCGTTCGGCAGGTATGGGCTGCTGTGAGAGCACGAGAGCTGATACAAAGAGTAGCTGATTGCAGTGCACAATAAGGTGTTTTATTAATCCTGCAAAGTTTAGGAGTTGTCTAGAATGGAGACCAATTGCTAGTGCCTCTCTCCTGGCATTTTATCTATTAATAACTATTTACTTACAGAGCAGTATAAAGCACTCCTGTAATGAAAACTGATCAGCATGAAAGGAGAGACTACTGCTGAGCTGTGATAGCATCTCTTTTAAGACAATCTAATTTACAAGTGATACAAGCTTTCTAGTGTGTGTACACCATATGACAAGCTGGTTTATGTCTGAGGTCCCCACTGAATGTATTTTTTGAAATGGGCAGGTACTTACCAAAGATGTAGCCTTGTGTCAGCTTCTCATCATGTCTCCTTAAGTGGTTAGTGAACCTGAAATTTTAGATTCACTTACTAATCATGTAGTACATGGCTCTGGTGATCTCAGTGAAGAGCAGTATATGTATAAGAAACTGAGAAACATGTGTCACTTCACCACTGAAATCCAGCGACTGGGAGAAAAACCACAAGTAAATGATGAAGCCATGCTGAGACAGAGACAGAGAAGGAAGCAGAAAGCTCTTCAAAAATGGCAGCACTTACACGCTTATTTCACAAGGTGTATATAGGAAAATATATGTGTGTGTTTAAGTGTGTATGTACCTTGGCAACAAATCTTTTTGTATAAGAAAGGTCTGACTTGGGAACTATCAATTTTTTTTCTTCTGGAAAGTATACCAGGAAAAGGGGAGAAATGCAAATTTTAAAAATTGGCAGAAATAGTGCACACATCTAAGATTCTAAGGATGATTGTCCCCTACAGTGACTTTGACATTCTGCATTGAGGTGATGTGGAGTGATTTGCGGAAAAAACCCCAAAACTCACAAAGAGTATTTGAAGCAGATATGTTTATTTACAGCGCTGGGTGCATGGGGAATAATTTTGCTGAACATGCACACCTATTGCCTTTGTTCAGCTTCTTTTATGTGATACAGTGTTACATATGAATTAGTTGTGTTACATATACATTTGTTGTGTTACATATGCATAATCTGTGTCAGCAAATTCCTGAAAATTGGGAGGGGAATCATTAACATACACCACTCCTATAACTCCACCTCAGAACATCCCTTGAGCATCTTCATTTGGGGGTCTTTTGGATGAAGTAAGAGTCTTCCTCAGCTCTGAACTATTCACCTTTGCAAAGAATGCTGAGCTGGCACTGGCCACTCACCTCAAAACTGGTTTCATCTTGTCTTTTTCTCTTGGAGCCCCCCTTTATCAACCTTCAAGGTCTCCCTCAAAACTCCTTTATCACAACTCCAAGGTTTTTGCTTCTGCTAGAATCCTTATTATAAAGTTAACCGTATCCTGTCTGTAAATTAGCATAAGCCAGCAAGGCCCTATTCTAATTCAACAGGATTCTATCTAAACATTAGCTCTAGTAAGCAACTAAGGCTACAATCTTTTGTCACTACTTTGATCACCCCTTATCAGTAGTAAGAGGGATGATCTTCTCCCCTTTTTAGGACTATTTTGTACTCAGATAAATACAAAGCCAGTCTGCAGCTTTAATGCAAAGCTGATACAAGACAAAATACTAATTAAAAATAATCAGACTGATTTTACTTTTTTTTAGTAAATATACACTTTGGTTTCAGTAAATATACATTTTGGGTTACCATTTTTTATTTTTGCTGCACAGTTAAATCCAGCAAAGCTGCATTCACAATCAGAATTACTTTCTAATGGAGAAGTGCCAGCAAAACCTCAGCTCTGGACAAGAGGAGAGCAGACTTCAGCCTACTCAATGAATTAGTAAGTAAGGTCCCCTGCGAAAATGTTTTTGCAGGTGCTGTGGTCCACCTGTGCTGGTCACTTCTTAAACTACCACCTCAGGGCACAGAAGAGGGCAAATCCCAAATGTCAGAAGTCAAGCAGGCAAAGCAAAAGGCCAGCTTGGCTGAGCAGGGATCTTCTCTTAGAAGTAAGGCAAAAAAAGGAAGGTGTATGCCCAGTGGAAGGAAGGTCAAGTGACATGGGAAGAATTCAGAGATGCTGCTTGCCACTGTAGGGAGAAAATTGGTGTGGCCAAAGCTCAACTGGAGTTGAAGCTGGCCAGAAATGCGGGGATAACAGAAGTTTTTTCATATATATGAATGGCACTAGGCAGTATAGAAATATCATTGGCCCATTACAGGATGAGGATGGTCACCTCACAAACAGGGATAGAGACAAGGCAGAGATGTTTAATGCTTTCTTTGCCTCTGTCTTCAACATGGATCATGGACTAAGGGGGGTCTCAGTGCCCTGAGCTGGAGAACCATGGCTGTGAGAATGATCAACTCCCAGTCAACCCTGAAACTGTGTTGGATCTGCTGCTCCAGCTGGATCCCTAAAAATCTATGGGGCCTGATGGGATTCATCCAAGAATGCTCAAAGAGCTGGCTGATGTTGTCACAAAACCTCTCTATGATTTTTGAGCAGTCTTGGGAATCTGGAGTGGTCCCAGCTGACTGAAAGCTGGCGAATGTTGTCCCAGTTTTCAAGGAGGGCAACAAGGAGGACCCTGGAAACTACAGGCCTGCTAGTCTCACTTCAGTGCCTGGTAAAGTTGGGGAGATTATTCTGGGAGGTATTGAAAAACACCCGAAAGAAAACACTTTCATGAGGGGAAAGTCCTGCTTATCAAACCTGACATGGTATGACAAGGTAATATACATAGCTGATCAAGGGAAGTCAGTCAATACAATCTTCTTGAATTTCAGTAAAGCTTTTGATGCTGTCTCTGACAGGATCCTTCTGGACCAAATGTCCAGCACACAGCTGGATAAGCACATCATGTGGTGGCTTGAGCACAGAGGATAACAGTGAATGGGGTAACGTCAGACTGGTGACCTGTCACTAGTGGGGTTCCACAGGGCTCCATCTTGGACCCTGTGCTCTTCAGCATCTTCATAAATGACTTGGAAGGAGGACTGCAGGGGATACTGAGCAAGTTTGCAGATGATGCAAAAGTTGGAGGAGCTGTCGACTCCCTTGAAGGCAGGGAGGCCCTGCAGAGAGACCTCGACAAATGAGAGGACTGGGCAATCACCAGCTATATGAAGTTCAACAAGGGAAAGTGCTGGATTCTGCACCTGGGATGGGGTGACCCTGGATGTCCGTACAGATCGGGGAATGAGATTCTGGAAAGCAGTGCCATGGAAAGGGAGCTGGGGGTCCTGGTCGACGTCAGGTTGAATATGAGTCAGCAGTGCCCTGGCAGCCAGGAGGGCCAACCTTGTCCTGGGGGACATCAGGCAAAGCATTGCCAGCCAGTTGAGAGAGGGGATCGTCCTGCTCTGGTGTGAACTGGTGTGGCCTCACCTTGAATATTGTGTGCAGTTTGGGGCACTGCAATATAAGAAAGATATTAAGCTGTTAGAGAGTGTCCAAAGGAGGGCAACAAAAATTGTGAAGGGCCTTGAGGAGAAGCCATATGAGGAGCAGCTGGAGAAGAAGATACTGATACATTGCAGCCTACAACTTCCTTGTGAGAGGAAGAAGAGGGGCAGACACTGATCTTTTCTCTGTGGTGACCAGTGACAGGACCTGAGGGAGTTATGTCAGAGGAGGTTAGGTTGGATATTAGTAAAAGGTTCTTCACCCGTAAGGTTTTTGGGCACTAGAACAGGCTCCCCAGGGAAGTGGTCACCACATCAAGCCTGTCAAAGTTCAAGAAGTGTTTGGACAATGCTCTCGGGCACATGGTGTGATTCTTGGGGAGGGTCCTTTGCAGGGCCAAGAATTGGACTTGATGAGCCTTGTGGATCCCTTCCAACTTGGCATATTCTGTGATTCTGTGAATGCTGTGCCCCCTGCAGTTGCACAGCACTGGGTCATCCAGAATACACATTCCTTGTCTCTAACATATGCTAGGCTGCAGGATAGACCTCCCTCGCAGTGATCTGTGTTCCAGCCATATTCAACACATTTTTCTTTCCAGTTTCAATATTTTAATGAACTTCTGACTCACAGCAACAATCTTCATTTAAAAAAAAAAAAATAAAAAATCAAGAAGTAGTAGAGAAATCTAATCCTGGATTGTCTCATCCATTTCTAAGTTATGCTCTGAGGAGCTCACTGGATGCTTTTAGCTAATCAAACAAATCTGAGTCATAACAGCTCCCATTCACCCTCTTACTGCTTTTTCTTTGTAGCATCCCTAATATAAACAACAACAAGACAGCACCTAAGTAATAGCAGGAAGTAAGTGCTGGGATAGAATATCACAGTATAAAAGGGATAGAAAAAGAAAATGTCTTTTTCTGAAGAATTCTAGTTTGGGATATGATCCTTGTGGCTCTTAGATCAGCATGAATCAAGAGAAGAGGCTCTTAGCATCTTAATGTTGTATGCTATTTTACAGAACTTCACGGGGATAAAAAAGTCTCACATATCAATTTGTTTGTGTCTATAATGGACACAAGGAGAGTGTATGGTTGAGTGTATCTGGGAACTGTTGTTTCCTTTCAATGGGTTGCTAGGATGTATCAGGAATACAGCTTTCCAAATTTCAAGTTAGCTTTGTCCCCTTGGGGATCCAGTATGAATTTTGTAAAAGGAGTGAGAAGGTTAGTTTCTGTTTGTTTTCAATAGAGAAAGGAAATAAAAGAATTTAAATAAAACCTAGGTGAGGCTTGAAGTATCCTGCTAAATGCAAGTGAAGTATGGAAGACCAGTGATCAGACTGTGCCTACTTCCACTATGGAACTCCACTCCAGGGAGCTGCCACAGGTCAAGAGGTCTGGTGTGGTGGAGACGGCGAGAGTCATGATTCACACAAAGAGAATGTGAAGTAAGTCAGTTATTCTTTGAGAGTTTCACAATGGCAAAGAATGGGAACCAATACACTGGCCAAGAAAACAGGCCACAATGGGTAAGAGTATAAACATGTAAGGCAGACATATAGGGGGAAGGCAGCCAACTAAGAGGAAGGAAGAAGCTAAAATAAGCCAATGAATGAACAGACAGGAAATATTTAGCCGTGAAAGAGATAATGTGTGACTTAGAGGGAAGTAAGAGGAAAGAGTTACAAGGTTAAATCTATAAAATAATACAGTGGTTATTTAGGGGAAATTTTTCTGATGCCTTGTTGTAAACAGAAAGGACAGAACAAAGAAGTGTAGGGGAAGTGCTGTAAAAGTACCACCAAACAGCCGTCAGCAGTGGCACCTTGTCCAGGAAAGATGGGCCAACCCCTCTTGAATTGTGGCTAATCTTGTGATCACCCCACTGCTTTATGCCTTCTTTATGCATGCAGTGTTTCTGGAGTCATTTGAGCACTTCTTTGCTGCCTCAGGTCTTGGGGGCCTCTGGTGGTCTCGGGGGCCTCTGGTGGTCTAGTGGTTAGGGTGCAGGACTCTCACCGCTGCGACCCGGGTTCGATTCCCAGTCCCCCCGGGCAGATGGAGCTCGTTAGCCCTGTGAGGCAATCCATCTAAGAGAAGGTCACTCTAAAACAAACCTACGTTCTGAGACCCTCACTGCCACTGTCCAAGCTTGCTCGGCCCTGGCAGATGAACCTCAGGATTAAAGGGTGGGCTCAGTTCAGCGCACACTGTGTCTCACCTAAAAAATCCACTGCGCAGGCTCGAAGGGTTAATGACCTTTCCCAAATCTTCGCTCGAGAAGACTGGCCATTATGCTGCCTCAGGTCTAAATCTCCTCTTGGCTTCGTTTTGTATAGGTCATACCACGTGCTCTGTACTCTGACTTAGGTTTCTGGCAGGGAGGGCTGCTGGAGCTAGTAGATTTGAGTTCAGGTGATTTTCACATAGAAGAGAACAGAAACAACCATCCTAGCCTTGGAGAAGTTGAAAGGTAGTGAAAAATCAGATGGGACTAACTGAGGAAAAATACTGACAGTTTCAGGTAGATTAGGCTAATTGAATTGCATTGGCAGAGAGCATCCAAAACCAGTTTTGCATCTCTTCCAGGGCTAGGAAGAGGTGTCCCTGTCTCTAAGCCCCTGGCATGCCTCCAGTCCTGTGCTTTCTTCCTGCATGGATGCTATGGGCTGGTGGGACCATACTGTATGCTTGATTCAGGCAAATCAGAGAGAAAAAGAATACCCTGAAAGCCCTGTTTTTACTGGTTAGTAAATAAGGTAATGAACTTTTATAGTGGAATAGAGCCACAATTCTAGTTGCATGTTACAAAGCCCTGGCTTTTTAGACAACTTCATAGAAGAAACATCTGAGTCTACACAGAACTCTATTATTTTAGCATAAGGAGATTCCTGAAAATATGGGAGGGAGGGTGTCTCTGTGTGATTGGCCTCCCCTCTCTTTCAACATTCCTTCACATTGACTTGAGTTCTAGATTTGAAGAAACTTGAACTTACAAAATCTTTAAATGGTTAGGATCTGCATGTTGAATTTGCAGCATCCTGAAATTAAGCTAGTTCCACTTTATTCTAGTTTGTGTGGATGTGGGTTTTTTTGGACAACTCTGAAATAACATTTTGGGGAGATACCAGAAAATCATCAGCCTGAGAAAACTACTCATCTGTCAAAGAGGAACATACATTATGACACTAAGAAATAGGGAATGAAGATGCTCCAGGATAGCTTCCTTATTCAAAAATAGAAATAAGGAAGTGGAAAGCAAAAATTTAATGACTTTGCTTTGCTCAGCACAATACTGTGATTTGAGTGCAGTCCTTGACTTTGCTCTCAGTTGCCCAGAGAAATTCAGACTAAGTGCAGTGTAAAAGCAGTAGGATCAGAATAAGACCTCTGTGGTTCTCACACATGTTCACATCTCATAAAGCCTTTTTTAGTGGGACTGGCAGTGTGCTCTGTATTACCCAAAATACAAAGGCAGGCACTGATTTTTGGGGCTTACCATTTAAATTCAAGCAGCTCTTTCTAGATTCTAGATTCTCTGTCTTAGATTATAAAGAAACCCCAAATTAAGATGTATGTGGCTATGGGAGCTTCTCCTAGTCTTATGCTTTCTGATTGCCTAGGGACAGAAGAAATCCCTAGCCTGACTGCTCAGAGTGCAGGCAGCCTGACATCTGCCTGAAACTGAATCTAGCTAGTCTGGGCAGTAAGAGTCATGATGACTACCCCACAACCCAGCAATCAAAAAAATCAATGTCTGTGGGTCTTTGTGGTCCTGAGGAAGATGCTGTGTCTATAGGAAGATGCTGATGCCTATAGGAAGATGCTGATGCCTATAGGAAGATGTAGGAAGATGCTGATGCCTTTGTCATCATGTCTTAACTTCTGCTGTCATGTAAAACTGCCAGACAAAAGCTATCACAGATGTGTCTGTCCAGGCTGAAATCACACCTTCCTTTTGTCATGCAGGCAAGTGCTTGAATACCCTCTCTAAATGGCGGCAGTCTTCCAGTTAACAATGGTGTCTGAGCTCTCTGCAGTATTACCTGCTGAGGTGTTTCCTGCAACACACCACTTCTTTATTTACCCTTGCTCCTGGCTCTTTCCCTTTAGACAGAGCTTGGCAAACAGCCCTGTGGCAATTTTCTGCACTGAACTTGTGCCAGAGGAAACTCACTTGGATAAGAACTGGGACATTTTGATCAAAAGCAAGGTTGTGAGTCCCAATGGATATTCTTTTTCTTAATATATTTGCTAGCATCGTTGTTTTTCCAATTTTTGCTGTATGAAATAGTTTTCTGTTCTTGACTTGTGCAGTGCTCTATTATTCATAAGCTTTTCTTACAAGTCCCTACTTTGGTATAGAGACTAAATTCCCTTCATTAAGCCTGCTTCATTCATTGGAAAACAATATAGCAAAACCTGTGTGGCAAAGATTAGAATGCATTTGAAGTAATGCTTTTTTACTTGCTTAGGTTTCTAAAAGTTAATTGTTAAAAATTAGGGCTTGTTAGAAAATGTATTTTAATGATATGGAGCTTTGAAACAAACAATTCACAACTGCCAGGCCAGCTTGTTCAGCCCTTGCTTATCTGGACAGTACATCATGTAGTGGGGTGTCAGAGTTGTTCCTCTGCAAGAAACAGTACAAAAGGTAGTTAGTTGCAACATAATAAAAAGAATGCCAATCACCCTTTTGATTCATATTGGTATGAGATATCAAAATTACTGGTTTTTTCATTAAATGAATAGAAGAGTTTCTGTTTCCATTTTCTTTTTATAGATTATAGCTCTTCTTACAATCTCTGAGCCCACAGTGTGCCACTTTTAACTTACATTTTCTTGTTTTTATTTAAAAAATTGAGCCAACAGCCCCCTGGCAACATCAGCCATGTTTATGGACAGCAATGTTTGCTTTAGAAATAGTGTCATTGCTGTATCTTGTGAAGTGATGATAAACATCCTGAAACTGTACACAGAAAAAGGTCAAAGATCAAATAGATTTCCTCACCAGGGAATTGTTCTGTAAAACACAGTGCTCCTGTTGTTTGCACTGTAACACAGGAGTTAGAGACTGCAGACTGTGATGATGTGGACTGGATTGACAGATTTTGAAAGACACATGTAAGATGTTGGATCTTTTAAGGACAAGAAAGTTGTTTCCTTTTCACCATGGCCCCTGGGTTTAGTCCTTTTCATGATGATGCTTGAAAAGGGTGTGAAATGATTGGTTGCTACTGGCCTATATCAGACAGCAGCAGGACAATTCATCTCCTTGACATGAAATCTAAATGAGGCTCTTCTCTTCCTCGCAGGGTAAGACCTACTTTCAGACAACTGCGTCTGTGTCTGTGTGTTCACTTCAGCGTTTGCTTCCCTTTTGCTGACTCAATTACCTGCAGCTAGCTGTTGTTCATACAGGGGGATCACATAAAGCAAGACCAATATGCAGACAGTGTTGAGGCATTTCAGGGGAGCAGTTAATGTTAGTGTCTTCATAAGACTTCCAAGTTCCTATCAGTCTGGAGTTTGCATTTATTTTTGGGATGGAGTCAGCAGTCGTTGTTTGGATGATTTCATTGTCAAATCCAGTGTTAATCCAAGGAAACATTAACATTACTTACTTAGTCCTACCACCCTGCCGACTGTTGTGTAGGCTGCAAAATCTGAGGTAGGAGCTGCCTTTGCCTGTACCAGGAAAATTAGTTTTTCAAACAAGACAAAAATTTTACTTGCCCTATTAAAAAAAAAAAAAAAAGCCAGGATGTTTCTGTTTGGGTCTGCTTGATCTTAGTGCTGTCTTCTGCTGTTACCTAATACTTGTTCATCTGGCATTCTCATTATATCAAGGCACCATCCTACAGTGACAGCTATCTCCTCTGGAGCTGAAAATCAAAATTATGACATGATGCAACAAGTAGGTGTGATAAAGGAGTAGAGGGAATGTAAGATAAATTATGAGGCTAGCAGTGACAGGAAACAGAGCTACATGGACTGTGTGTAAAATTTGTAACTTTGCAGTATGTGTTAGATTTTCTTTCTCTGAGATATCAAAAGAGGAAAAGATTGATAGCGTCAATAGTTTCTGCTGGCCACCTGCCTCCCTGTTATGTTGAAAAGATGAAAGAGCATTCCTTTCATATATCAGGATGCATTTTATGCTTTCTGTAACAAAACACACCATGGTTTTTGCACAACTGCCTTTTCTATTCAGTTGCACAAAAATAAATCTGAGAAAATGGAGAAGATGTCATAGATCCTTGAGCACTGTGAGCCTGATAGTTTTGTAGTTAACAAAAGTCTAGCATCTTGCTTTGTCTTTTCCTTAAAAGTATTTTCCAGAGGAATGTCTTTACTGGACAATATTGTGACCATTAATAGGGAACAAAGAAAAGAGCAATGAGTGCTGTGCTTGGATGAAAGCCTGCCAGAACCAGTAGTGCAGCAACACAAAATAGCCCTGCTTAGACTTTAAAGCAAATATCAAATTAAATAATCCATTTTTCATGGGTGAGATAAGGGTGAAGTTGACAGCTACATGACAGAAAATGACAGACATATACACAAGTACATATAATCGTGTGTGTGTGTGAAAGGATTGAAACAGAGAAAGAGATTAGACTGACATTTTCTCTGTAAAGTCTAACCATACGTCAGAATATAATTTTGGTTACATTTGCATGGAACAGGAGCTTTTCTTTCAAAAGTAAGTCCTTGTTCCTAGAAGAGCAGGGAGTGGGAAGGAGGGATGATGTGGCAGGACCTCTTGAGGAAAGCCTATATCATTGTGCCCAAGACAGACTGGCATCTCTTTGCAGCCAGTAGCTAAAAGGGATTCACAGAATACATCATGGGGACTGTCAGCTATGCCAACAGGGGGGACTAAACCATGTCTATGCAGCTTGAAGAACACAAGTCTCTTTTCCCCCAAGCTAGAGTGCCTCTGAAGAAAAGGACCACACCACACGCTCACCTTTTATATTCAAGAAAAAAGGAGGAGCCATAACACAGTCTGGCCAGCAAAATGGCCTCAGGGAATTACAATGAGTGAAGCTGAAAGGTATGATTTCTAATGTGAGAAGTCTGGTCGAGTCTTACACTGATTCAGGTTAAGGAGTAGTGTTAGGGTTAGGCACTTCTAAGTTTGCCTTCACATAGGATTAGGGTTAGGATTTAGGATGAGGGTTAGGGTTTAAGGTTAGGGCAATAAGGGTTATGGCTTAGTGTAAGGGTTATTAGGGTTAGGGTCATTAGGGTTAAGGTTAAAAATTAGGATTAGTGGTTAGCATAAGGCTCTGGGTTATATTTATTAAAGTTAGGGTTAAGTTTATGGTTAATGTTGAGGTTACGGTTATGTTAATGGTTGTTAAGGTTAGGTTTAGGTTTAGAGATTTCTAGGTTTTTTTACACTTAGGGCTGCTAGTTTGTGACTATTCTTCACTATCTTATATATTTTTGCACTACTGGAATTTTTTGAACACTTACTTACCTGTCCTTTCCGGACCTTCATGACCTCCTTGTCATCCCTATTATTGTCCTCTCTATTTTTAACATGGGCCACATAGCCCAGCTGTATGAGTCCTGGTTTGTTCTTGTACATTTATCTCCAAAGAAGAGCTTTCTGCTCCACACACGAAGCTTGGGGTGCCTAATTCTTCCCATCAGAAGACAATTTTTTCACAATCTGGGAAAAACTGTCAGATTTTAACTGGGGTGGTGGCTTAATCATTTGTTTTGTGGTAGCACTTAATGACCTTGCTTAGCACATTAAGGCCTCACTGTGGAGGAACTGCACAAATGCAGACTAAGAGAAGATGTGTGTCCCAAAGAGCTGAGGAAATGGGAAAGAGAAAGGTCAGGTGCAGGAAGAAATAGTTTGGTAAAATCCAGCTCTCCTGAGGCCATGGCTCTACCTGGATTGTGCTCCAGGGACAATGGTAACAGCCCTTTGAAGAAGAAACTTCTGAACCTCCAGATGAAAGGAGCAGATGTTTATCAGTGATGCAGGACTTGGAGTGCTTTTCCTTATGTCTTCTGTTAATCTCTATTTATTCACAAGCTGTTAATTTCTTTTGCTCTTCTATGAATAGATGTCCGTGCATCGCAGAAATCTTTTTCTTCATCATTTTTTTGAATCTTTCTTAAGAATAAAACCTCTGTGGTAGAAAGAACTTATTGTGCATAAAACAAAGTGAATTGCTCAGAAGATTAAATGTTCACCCCTGGGATCTTCTCCACGCACACTGCAGCACACATCCTCCTTGGAAGGATTTCTCCTGGCACTCTACCTGAGGGGCTCTCCATTTCCTGATCAAACACCACATGGAAAATTAAACTTCACAGAAAATATATATAAAATCCAACACCTCTCTATAACAAGCTATATGGAGTGGCCAGATATTAAGTCATTAATTCTTACCACTGTTTAATACATACTTTATAATTACTGATACATAATACTGTACAGAACACGATACTATTAATGTGCTGATTAAATTGTACTTAATTTAACTTTTTTCTTACTAATTCCCTCCTATTTCCTTCTGACAATAGCTCTCTTTTCTCTCTCTCACACTTGCTTTCTGCTCAGTAACATATGTGTTGCACAGCCCTGTCCCTGCAGTGTACACAAGATTTCCTTAAGCTTACTGGAATACGTGCCTGGGACAATTTAACTCAGAAACACCAATATTTGCAGCCTCAGGCCACTGCCCACAGCAACCCTCCTACCTTCATCCTATGCACAGCCCCAAATCTTGCTCCATGGGAAGAGAGGAATGGGCAATGTGGAACAAAATATAAAAGATAAAATTAAAAGTTTCTGCTTCGGATTCTTTTTGTTGTAGAAGTCTATTCACCTTTATGAGCTTGTGCATCTCCATATCTGGGGTCCTCAGCACATGAAAGAAATGGATCTGTTAGAGCAGGTCCAGAGGAGGGACACAAAAATTAATCAGGGGGAAGGAGCACCTCTGCTATGAGGACAAGCTGAGAGAGTCAGAGTTCTTCAGCCTGGAAAAGAAAAAGTTCTGGGTATACCTTAGAGCAGCATTCCAGTACGTAAAGGGGGTATTTAAAAAGGAGAGGGAGAGACTTTTAAAAGGGTATATAGTGACAGAACAAGGGGGAAATGATTTCAGACTAGAAGAGGAGAGAGATTAAATGATTGAAAGTTTTTTTCTCAGAGGGTGGTGAGGCAGTGGCATAGGTTGCCTAGAATGGACGTGGATGTCCCATCCCTGGAAGTATTCAAGGCCAGGTTGGATGTTATCCTGAAAAACCTTGTCTAGTGGAAGGTGTCCCTGCCCATGGTAGGGAGTAGGAACTGGATGGCCTTTAATGTCCCTTCCTACCCAAGCCATTCTATGAGTCTATGATTCTATGACCTGTATATATACAAACAAATGTATGCATACATGCATATATGTAGAGCTGCATACACCTAGATACACATAGCTTTTTAAAGGCTACTGAGTACTAAGTCAATGACACATTCTTCCTTCCCTGTTTTTATCACCGTTTTGTAGATTCTTTTGGAATCTAACCATGCTGATAAATGACACATCACTGAAGGACACTTGGTGAATTTTCTGCTGTGGTGGGAGGATCAGAGCTGGCTGATTTTTTGTGCAGGGCTACTTCTGGAAAATAAAGGAAAACAAAGAGGCCCCTGCAAGGAGGAGGAAAGGAGAACCCAGAGGAGAAGGACCCCCATGACTCGCAGTGACTAGCACATGCTGGTGCTGCTGGCTCTGGGCAGTCAGCTCTGGGTGTGCTGGGAATAGGGGGGTGGCCAGATCTGGGCCCCTAGAAGAAAGCGGCCACTGGAGGCTCTGATGCTGCTGTCTTTCATTCTCTCCAGCCTCCCTATTTTACGATTTTATGTACACTCTGGGGTCCTGCTGGATGAAAGTGCTCTCTGTTTCGCAGTGGAGCTGTAGCTTTTGGATTTTACAGCCCCAAAATTACTTCATGATGATCCAGAGCACACATCATAGCCCAGAAACCACACGGGAGCCGTGCTGGTAAAGGAAGCCGAGAGTTGCTGAAGTAGCCAGACTGAAATTTATAACCGTGACCTGGGCCTTGTCAGGCCTTTACGACACCATGTAAAGGGAATTGCTGCTTAGTCACCAATTTGCTTGGCAAGATTGGCTGGATTAGGAAATACATAAAAGGTCAGACAGTAGGAGTTTGTCTAGACATCCTATTTTGGATTATATGCTCTGCAAGTTTCTGTGGCAACCCCTGCAAAACATTCATATTTTAGCAATATTTTTGAAGGCTCCATTTCTGTAATGAGCCACTGAAACTTTTGTGAGCAAAATTAACTTGTTTCTCTACCACCCGCTACACCCTTTTGGTAAGCAAAGGGAGCCACCTCAATCAGGAGCTGCCAGGCTGCCAGAGCAGCGGCCTTATTCACCAAGGCAGACATACTGAGGTGGCTGGCGACCCAGGGAGGCCTGTGGACCTGCCAGTGGCGAAGGAGCTGAGGTGAAGGACTGTACGCTTCCCTACAGCTGCCAGACCACACTCCATTGCCATTTGCCAGCCCACCCTCCACCTTTCCAGTGGCAGAGGGATGGATGGGGGAACCAAGAAGAAACAGATACTGCCTCAGGTTCCCTGCTTGCGAGCAGCACAGTGAGCTCTGGGGATAAAAGAAGAAATGCCATGGCTTGCCACCTGAAACTGAGTCCACTGAGATTGGAGATGGGTTACTTAGGAGTTTTAACAGAAATAAATGCAGTATTGTAGCGAGAGTGGAAAACCAGCCAGCTAGGCAAAAACAGGCTATACAGTCAGGTTTTTTTCCTTCCCATAGAATCATGAAGTGATTTGAATTGGAAGGGACCCTAAAGATCATCTGGTTCCAACCCCTCTACCATGGCTAGGGACACCTTCCCCAGATCAGGTTGCTCAAAGACCTGTCCAACCTGGCCTTGCACTTCTGTGACATTATCATTATTTACTCCCTTCCATCTCAATCCTCGTGCATGTGAAAAGTGGGAACAATTTCAAATTTAGGTCTCTAGAATTATTCCTCTGGGCTCTTAAAGTGGGGGGGGGGGAAGAAAAAGTGAACTCCATGAGTTTTAATGACGCTAATTGGATTTGGCTGGACTTTCCAGGTTGAATCAAATAAATGTCAACTTAAACTAAATAGAATGTAGGAAGAAAGATTTTATGAAAACCAAGGGCAGATTTACTTTGTCTACTCAAGTAAAAATTAATGAATAAATAAACACTCCAGACAGTGCTTTTGACCAGGTTCCTTAAAGTAAGCTCATGCTTTAACTTTATGATTCCTATCATCTGATACCTAGAAAACTGGCTTTCAAATTCATTCCTGGAAGGGCTGGTATTTATTAGGACTGGTCAGTTTTCTTTCCTTTTCCTCATAATATTCTTCTGGATAAATATTACCGTGAAAGGAGTTTTGCTTTGCTGGTTGGTGACATAGCCAGCACCTGGAGCCACAGTGGTGTTAATTCATCAGTGCAGCAGATGTTCCTCTGATGGTATCGCACACCTTCCTTGGGCAGTGCTCTTCCTCATCTACCTCCAAGCCCTTCAGAAAAGTGGATACCATTATCCACACTCTGCAAATGAGGAACAGCTGGAGGAAAGCGGGGCTTAGAGAAACAAACAGACAGCTTTGAGAAGGTGCGGACTACTTGCAGCTTCCCTGAAATTCTTAGGGTAAGAGTGATGTTTCTGGCTTTTCATACGTCTGTTGAGAAGGTGCATCGTTAGTTTAGTTTGTTAATTAAACTGCAAAATACTGTACTGATTTATAGATGGGTCAGGCTGAGTTGCTGAAATGAGCAAGATTTCAGAAGTAAGAGCAAAGAATTATGGCTGCTCTGCTGATACCCTTGGAATTGAAACCTAATGCTACAGCACTTCCCAGGCATAGTGAGTCAACATGCATTTATGTTGTCTCTGGCACAGGCAGAGGGATTGCACATGAAGTTGAGGAGTGTAGCAACAGCCCCAGGGCTGAGGGTGTGCGCTGATGTATGTACTTACATGTATCAGATTCTATGCTCTAAAATAACCACAGGCAGATGCATATTTCATGGCCTACCTGTTCACCAAGACTCCCAGATGACAGCCTATGAGTCAAATAATGTGAAACTGAAATGTGCAGTGGAAGGGAAGTTCCATGTTTGACCAGGCAAACATCTCTCTGATTCTAAATTGTTTTCAGCCAGCTTCCTTTGGTCATACTTCCTTGGTGATTTGCCTATAAAATGAGCTTTTATTTAATGCTTTGAAATACTGGGTTAATAAGAAGGCTGTAGAACCACATCATATATTTCTGAATTCCAGTGCAAATCTGTTATCTATTATTATTATTACGCAAACAGCCCTGTTTAGGCAAAGGAGTGTTGCAGTACAATTTGCCAAATGAGTAACAGGTCTCTGCCTTAAGGAGCTTACAGTCTAAAGGCAATTTTGGCAAGGTTTTCAAAGGTGCTGTGTACCCACAGTTTACAGACTTCAATGAGAACCTGCGAGTCCAATGACAACTTTGAAAATCATGCCAAATATAAATAATTACCTTTCTTTCCTTCTTTGATAACTGGAAGTCACTCATAACTTTTTAATTACAAACATATTATCAAATTTTATTGTTTGACTTGCTTAGTCCCATCTACCCCTTTCAGGGCATTCATTGGGTTGATAGACATTCACTATTTCTTCCCCTACAGTTTCTTCCCTACAGCCTGATAGGCTCCTAGGGATGGCTAGCCACCACTAGGGAAAGTCCTACTGAATGTAGTAGCTATTGGGCTGAGCTACATTCTTAGTTCTGTACGTGAATATGACTGGAAGGTTGTCTATTTCTCGTAATGGATAAATTGAGGGGACAGATTTCACTAATGCTTACAAATATAGGGGGCAAGTAGGTGGGAAATTTTAGATCTCTGTTATTATGTAGAAGCCTCAGGGTGCAAGGATAGGAGGCTTTGATAGGTGCTTGTGCATAGTGGGGAGGACATTTTAAAGTAGTTTTAAAAAGTAGACTTCCTGGCAAAGCTAATACCTAAAAATGCTAGGGCAATATAATCCATAGGAAAATACATGATTAAATTTAAAATTTAAATAAAATACACACAGCTCATGATGTTTTCCACTATTCATAAAGATAGATGGATGTGGGATATGGACTGTGTACTGTGGAGGACCTCTGACCTCTCCATACTCCCTAATGAACAGTAAAACTCAGTATATATTTCCAAAGTAGAGTAGAGGGAGGTAGCAGATTATACCTAGATTAAGAGAAAATGGTTTTATACTTTTCTGGGACATGAGTCATGTTACTAGTACTCTCCTATAGGACTTTGTGTTCTTCACTCTTTTACTTTAGAACTAAGCTGTGAAATATCAACATTTTTAGGAAAAAGAAACGCAAGTAAGAAGATACATTTATTGATGTGATTGAAGTACTAAGCAGAACAGAAAAGCAATGTAGAAATGTGAAAGGCTTGAAAATTAAGAAAATTAATTCTCTGTACATAGTGGTACAGCTTTTACTTAGTGCTTTTTTCTTGTGGATCTCAAAGCACCTTAGTGAATCAGTGAGTACCACTACCTGATTTATGGATGGAGAAACTGAAGAACAGACAGGGAATGTTACATGCTCAAGGCTCCCCAGTATATCAGCTAGGAATAGCAACAATATCCTGCTGCTGTCATGCTGAGTCCACTAGGTCGTATTAACTGTGAATGATGATTCAGCTGAAATTCATGCAAAAGCATTGTTGAATTACCACCAATATTGGAATGCAACCTACAAAATAAATTGGGTTTCTCTGATCCAAAATATGCTGTGAAAATGATTTGTTCCTCCTGACTGTGGCATCCTATCCCAAACCTGATGTGAGACTGGGAAAGGCAACAGGCTTCTTCAATGACCTGCTCAGCCCTTCCTCCTCCACAGATGAGAAGAGGCAGTGGGCCTCTGCTCCAAACTTTCTACCCAGGTTACGCTAGACAGTTTCCGTTCGCTTCAGGAGAACTGCTGGATCGTCCTCTTGTGAATTTCCCCAGTGGCTGGCATCCCGCCAGAGCTACGTTCTTTGGTAATCTCTTCTTCACCTTCACATTGTCCATATACATGTATTAGTAATGGTGATTATAGTTAAGTATTATCTTACTTTGGCAGCAGTTTTTTGGAAGATAAAACAAAAAATCTACTGCTTTTGTTGATGTTGCTTATCTTCCTTGCCAAGTCCTCACCTCCTTCTCTTCTCCTTTTTTAGGTCTTTTCCAATGTCTGTTTTCTCTCCACATAATTTTACTTCTTGTTGCATAGTGTACTGTATTAATACTTTTTCTTCCTATTTCCCTCTGCCTTTTTCCCCTCTCCCACATTTCATTTCTGTTCATGACCTCCATCCTTCTCTTTCTCTGTCTCTTTCCCACATTCCTCCTTTTCTATCTGGTTTATCCCAGTCTCTTCAGCTGGAAACAAATCAATCATGTCAGGTGGTTTGGGGAGTTTCAGAGCAAGTGCATGAACAGCAGTTGGTCAGGCCAAGCGAAGCATCTGGATTCAGCAGTTTCTCAGCTGTTTTGCTTCTGCCTTCTGCTTAGCCTGAGCACATGGAAGGAGGCACAGGTGCCACATCTGCTGGAGGGGGGCTGTGTAGTCATAAGGGATGATGAGGTGATACAGCTATCCAGAAACTAGAGTGACCATGCCTTTTCACTCTGTTTGACCAGCAGAGCTCACCCTCACCTACCTTAGAGCTTTAGAAAAAGGTTTGGGTATAAGCTAAGGCAGAGGTAACCCATTAAATATTTGCAACGAGCCTCGAATCAGTTCACTTCTGTGGCTAAACTAAACCAGCAAGGTCAACAATGTCCTTTAATAGAGTGAAGCAGATAAACTGATTTAAAATCTTCTGTGCTGTAAAGGCGGCTTTGGTCTTCTGTGTACGTAGAGATACTGCCCAGTCAATATCACAGAAATATTATATACTTTAAAATATTAATCACAGAAAGAACACTTGTATTTTTAATTGCTCGGTCTGATTCAAAGGTGTTGAGAACAGTTTGTACCATCGCCTGCCTTCATACCTAGCTGTCAGCCCATGCAGAAGGGTGCATATGTCATGGTATCTTGTGACTGTTGTGCAAGAGAATGATTACACCAGCATTGGAAGTATCATTCAAGTAATATAAACCCCATGAAGCGCGACAGTTTTTCAGGCAGAGAGAACATGTCCAGAGGATTCACCTGCTCCCCAGGACTGATGCCTTGAGCTCTGAGGCTCATTTCTCCCCAGGCCTGGCCCTCTGCCTGCAGAGGCAGCAGCCATGGGAAGGGTGGGGAGGCAGACGGTGCTTTGTGAGCCTCTGGCCTTTCAAGAACCATCCAGTGCAGATGTGTTCTCAGCAGACAGATGCTTAAATTGCCTGGGGCCCTGCCTACTCTCACTCCCATCATTGCTACTGCCAGTGGAAAACTGTAGACCAGGAAAACCTTCATTTAAATAGGCTCTTGTTTAAAAGCTTAGTGCCTTCAGCTGTTTCTAACTGAAGCATGTCAAGGTGTAGGAGGGAAGCCCTAATGGCTTACGGGGAGCTGGGAAACACAGACTTCCGTGAAATGCCTGTGGCCAGCTTTAAGTTCTCTTAGGGGTTTTATTTTTAACTGTTTCGGTAAGTAAGAGATCTCTAGTGGTTGTTTTGGGGATAAGTAAATGAAGTGTTGGTAATTTAATATCAACTATGTCTTGGCCTCATAATTTTTTTTCTCTCTGTCAGTTCTTCATCAAGCCACAGAAACCAACCTATAATTGTTGTCTCTTCCTCAAAACAAAATGATTGCTTTTGCAGCTCTCTCTTTGACAAGCTGCCAACAGTGCATTATCATATACTGAGGATCTCACAAGACACTTAAAAGCTGCGTATCATCACAAGCTGTCTTCTTGGTAAGAAATAGTATGGTGTTTGCTCTACTGAAACAGTAGTTAGCTGTGAGGTATAAATTTCTAGATGATGACTGTAGAGTTTGGATGGTGATGTAAGGGCTTCAGAGAAGGCAGTAACTCTCTGAGAACGCCTGCCCAGGACTCCTCATCACTGAGGAGTGCCTAAATATACCATAAATTGCAGGCTTATTGGCTGGAGAAGACTTCAGCTCCTAAATATCTCTTGCTAATGCACACACTGGAATGAGACATCTGACTGAGATACTATGATGCCTGGGCTATCCTCCAACCCACTTGCTTCCCAACATTTTTATATTCTATTCTGTTCTTTAATAAAAGTGCTTACTGTTTTTCTCCCCTTCTCAACTTTGTCTTTTTCCATTCTCCTCTCTAAAACTCTTTTGAATGGTTCTGCCTGCTATCTACACTGAGTCACTAAACAGATTACTTCAGAGAAGGTGTCCAAAGGCAAGTTGCCCCTTCCCTTCATCTGATTGGTGAGGTGAAAATTTGGTCTTTGAAACTTTGTTCAAGCCAATAATACATCCATCTCCCGACACATATACCAATTTATTATCTGTTTCCTATTAATGTCCTGTGAAGATGTGGGTCATCTGGATTGTTGCTTCTGCTGATACACTTCCAGAGGGCTGAGGTATCTGTAGTGTGCTCAAAGGTTGCTTCCGCTGATAATCTCAGTGCAGTAGAAACATAGTTTTATACTGTTTCCTTTCCATGAAGTGGTTCCATCAGTGGAATTATAGAGAACACTTCGGGTTTGCTGGATTTAGCTATTACAAATCAAGGTAATTTGTCTTCACCACCTAAGGAGTCTTTCTGCTGTGCCTTTTGCAATCGGATATGTCTATCTCGTATTGGCCTCATAAGCCATCAGTGTGCCTGTAACAAACATGGATAGAGCCTTCCTAAATCTTCATTCATGAAGCCTAGCCATGAATTTGTCTCTTAGAATCTGACAGGATATCCCCTTCATAGTTATGTTCCTTTCAGTAATTAAAAAAACTCTGAGCAGTTAACTATTGCTTTCAGTAGAGCAGAAGTTTGCTTGCTTTTATATCTGAAATCTTGCCAGTTAAGGTTTCTACTCAACAGTTAATCTCATTCATAATTAAGCTCAACAAAACCCTGGTGTATCTTTCCCAGTCATCATACCACCAAAGTCATAGATTGGGACCCAGAAGGTAAAAGCAAACAGGTTATGTAATGGATAATCACCAATAACTACAGTGCAGGAAAAGGAGCAACTGCACAAACAAGTTATCTTTGGAGTAGTGGATATCCCAGTACTGTAAGGATGTGGGCTGTTAGCCATGCACATTTTGTCAGTCAGATGATAGGGAGCTACCCACTGCCATAGATTCTGTGCTGCTCAATTCCAGATCAAGCAGATGAAAGTCAGCTGTGCACAGCACTGCCTCCAGGGATGGCCTTGCTGGCCACAGAGACTTGCAGGGTTCCCCACAGCTTAGACACAGAGGTAGTCATTCCAAGCTCCCCAGTTCAGAGGCCCACTTTGCAATAATGAAGTGAATCATATTGGCCAGTTTATCCTATTTAAAAATGTCTCTGTAATTCGATAAGGACACAGCTTAAACCAATGAATAAAACCTGGTGTCTAATACTTAGTCAGTTAAAATAAATTAAATAAATTCTACACCAGTTTCAAACATTCCTTGTTTAACCAGTTTGGGAGACTAAATCATGTTGTACCATTTGGAAATGTTACATCCAGTCATATTTATCAGCAAGCCAAGACCTAAGAAGATAATGGTGCTCTCCCTTCACTTTCTGAAATCTCTCCATGTATACATTTATTCTATCCCTGTTAGAATATGTCAACATATGTTAACTAATAGACCTTAGAAAGAATCAATTATGTCAATAATTTCATATATAAATAACTTCCCATCAAAATCTAGTTAGTAGGTAATGAAATGTTGCCTCAATCATGACCACTCAGGCCTGAAGTCATTCACCTCACCCGCATTTGGAATTGGCCCAACTGATACAAATTGATTAAGAAACAGCACGAGATGACTCTAGTGTCTTCAAGTGCCAATTTAGTACCTGTTTCCACTAATGAAAACATATGATCAGATGGGATGGAGCTAGCCTTACAGTTATAGCAGAGTCTCCAGAACAGCTTTCTGTCTTTTCTGTCTTCAAGCCTTTCCTGTAACTCTGCTGATTTGCTCCAAAAACAGTGCTGCAAAGGTCCTCAAGACATCAAGTGACAAAAGTATTACTGAGGTGAACAATACCAGCTGAGAAAAGCCTCTGTTTTCTTTTGATCGCAGCAGATGGGCTCCATTAGCATTTATCATAGAATCATAGAATGGTTTGGGTTGGAAGGGACCTTAAAGATCATCTCGTTCTAATCCTCCCGGTATATAAATACAGGTAATTGAAACTGTAAAAAATTACTTAGAGGAAAGGGCTTTACCAACCAAAATGGCCTTGCTAATTTCTTCTTTTTCTTTTTTTTTTTGTGTAATATATTTATTTTGATGGTTGGCTTTCCACAGGAATTCTCTGCCTTGTTTCACATTTTTATCTGTGATTTTAAATGAGTGAAGGAGCAAGGTTTAAAAAAAGTGCTTGGATTTGAAAAGGATATAAGGCTAAATGTTGTTAGAAAGTTTTTGCCAGATGTCTGCATTCAGTGATTTTTTTTTTCATAGAGTTAGTACATTTTCTTGAAAAGTAGGATGTAATTCTACTAGGCTCCTTACACTAAAATTCAAACTCATTTCACCTAAGAGATCACTGGTTAGATATACTTCTAATAAAATGAGACAATAGAAATGGCCACTGATGTATGGTAGACTGGATTTGAGTCCTAGCTGTGACATGTGTAATGCTTTGGGAAGAGCTTAGTTAGTTTCCCAACACAATTTGAAACAGCGACTTTTGACATCTCTGCCTCCCAGTTATTCACTTATGACATGGTGAGCACGACTAAGCTGGCACACATAATGGGAAGAGAGGAGGCATTCTTGTCTCATCCCTCTTAAAAGGTGGGAGACATTTCAAGTTGTTATCACCAAGGCATAGTTTGCAGGAAAATCATTTTTATCCATGATGTAAACTCAGAGCCAAAATTAAAAACTTCTAAAGTAAAGAACAAAAAAAATCCCTTGGGTCCTATCGAATGTTTTCTTGGAACCAAGACTGCAAATTAGGCTTCTATTTTGTTCCACTGAAGGTAATGAATAATATTTAATAACCTCCTTATGTTATTCTTGGCATGTCTCTGGAGGGGTTACCCTGGCTGGTCAGCATGGATAATGGATGTCAGAAAAGGTGCTAGGCTATTTGTATATACCTTGGCAAAAATTTTACCATCCCTGTTCAAGATTGATACAGGTCTTTATGAAGTGCATGATTTTACAGCTTCTTTGGAAAAAACAGTCATTGCTGCATTTAGAAAAGATAGAACAAATAATTTGGAAGTCTGTCTATGAGGTGCATAGAGGGGATAAGCCATTTCTTTAACTGTCAGTGTAGTCTGATCTCGATAGATTTCCCTTATTAAGATGGTGTCCCATGTCAGAGGGGCTGGCTATTGTCCCACCAACAGGGCTGCAAAGCCTCAGCCTGCCCTTCAGCTCTTCCTCTCATCCCCTGTCTCTTTGCACCGCATCCACTGACCATCGGTCCTTCAGGACCTGGTGGGTAGAGCCATGGCTGTACAGAACAGCATTTGCTGAGTACTCAGTCCCAGATAGTTGGAAATCACTCACTCAGCAGCTGAGAAACCAAAACTCTCAGAAGTCCCTCTCTCTGAACAAATAAATACAACCAATGTCAAATACTCCACCACTGCTATTGAAATGGTTGCCTGTAACATAACCAAATGGCAATGTAAACCTCTAAGCAAATTTCAACCTCAGTTACCCCTCTTCTGAAATTTTATTTTTAATTACAGAAAATTGAATTAAAGCTGTTCAAGTTGAAACAAAACATCATGATGATTAGCTGGCATGTGTCATATTTTTCTTCTTTCTTTTGTTTTCTGCAAGTGAGCAAATTCTATGGATTGCCCAAATGGTGTTTCTTGTCTTACTATGGAGTTTTTGGGCAGCACATGTAAGGATACAGACCATTCCTGTTCTTTTGAACACTTTTATCCTTTGGTTTAGGGTTCCTTTCTGATTTTTGTTCTATCAATACTTGCTGAAAAGTGATAGCAAACTGTGACTATTTTACCCTCATTCGCAGGGAACTTCTTACTGCTGCACTGGAGCCTGCTGATAGGTTGTCATATCTCCACAAGGCTGAAATTTCTATTTTTCATCTAAATCCTCTGGAACATTCTCTGCATTTCATCATTACATTGACAAAAAAATTCTGCTTTTTCAGCTCCTCAGGTTTTGTTGCTGATCCCCTCTCTACAAAAAGAAAGCACAGTTCCAAGCCTCATTTCTGCCGCTATCTTCATGTATTCACCTCCGAGAATCACCCAGACTTGCACCAAGGGAGGAATTTGCCTGAGATCACTTTTTCTTGTCCTTTTTATCCTAAATGGAATTTACACCAGATTTTGCTAGTTTTTTTGTCCAGCAGCTGCAGCTCTCAGAGTGGTCATCACCATCCCACTGACAGTAGGTCACTCAAATGCCACGGGGTCTGAAGCCAAAATGACCAAAATTTCTGCATTCTCCAAAATGTTCAGTTTGATTCGTTAGGTCAGGTAGAGTCAGTGAGAGCTAAGTACTTTCCCAACAAGTATTAAGGGTCCTGCAGTTATAATACTTGAGCCCTGGGAAGTGCAGCTATCCATGTACATCACAAAGCACATGTACAGGCTTGCTGTTGCTCCAGATATCACCGGTGACCATGCAGAAAGCTCCAGCTGAGCCCAGGGCTTTACAGCCTGTTTAGTAATAACTGGCATTTTTATGCCCATCGAGGTAGAATGGGTACCTGATATGAATATAGCACTGTGGGGGTTTTATCCAGGAGTAAAAGCCTTTTCCATAGACTTTTGCTGAGTGCTCACTGTCCTCATGGCCAAAAGCAAGTGCGTTCGCAGACAGCTCCCCTGACTCTCCTGATCCCAGTGCCGCTTTCATTGCCACATCGCCTCCTGCACAGCCAGCAGAAAGCCAACAGGTCTTCCCTGAACACGTCAGCCTCTTTTTGATGCTCAGTGCTCCCTGTGAAGTGTGACTCCATCACCCCACCGGCTGTGGAGCTCCTTCCAGCCTGCTGCCTGCTGCTGTCTGCACCTGCCAGTCTCTCTCACCTCCCTGGGCACGGGAGAAAGAAAAAATAAGAGGGTGTGAATGATTAGACTGATAATGGCATTAGAAACTCCCTGCTGGAAGTGCATTAAATCTTACTTAAAAGCTTTGAAGAGCTTCCTGAAAATATGAGCGCTAAAACGGTGTGGCAGGTATGTTAAACCTCAGACCAACGAGCTTCCATAGATCACCCAGGCCAGGCAGGTCATTGAGCCCACCTCTCTCTCCCATGCTGGGAGCACTCGGTGCAGCAAGCATCCTGCCCAAAGATACTGCCATTGCAAATTGATTTAAGCACCCCTTCCTTTTCTGGTCTCTAGATAACTGTCATGGCTCAGTCTTAAGTTACATTGAGTTTCCCAGTTGTGCACAGGGGCTGCACAACTGAGTTTGTTACACAGCCCAGTGGACTGCACAGCCTGGGAGACCTAATTCATAGTTGTTCTTTGGCTTCACCCTTGCATTCAAAACATATGAATCAGGTCTTGAAAAATCATGGAACTCACTTAGTGATCAGGAGATATAATAAAAATAAACACAGAGCTCTTTTTACTTGCTTTTAAAAATTTCACTTCTATACTTTTAGATGGCTCTCAGATCAGTGTCCAAAGCTCTTCTCCATACCCATGAGGGCTGCAAGCAGAAGTAAACCTAAGACCTGGAATTTTAATTAAAAAATTGAATACTGGGAGATTGTAGTTAAAATCAGAAGCACTGGCAGCTTTGAAATTACAACAATTTCTATTGCTTCACACACCCCAGCTTCACAGTGTTGCCACGTAGTGCCATCTTAAGTGTGAGCAGAGGACCTGGGAAAAGAAAGCTAGGTGGGAATTGGGACCTTTTCTTGATGTCCCTATTGAAGAGGGCAAGTCACATCACACTACTCCCAGATCCACTGAACAGGCAATCTACTTTTCTGGCACAATACTTATTGTCTTTACAATGTGAAGAAACCGTCTAATATCTAAAATGCCATGAACACATTTGTGGTTCTAGAAGAGCTTCATCCAAATAGGGTATAGGAAAAGTAAAATCAATTTGCTTCTGTAGCTCTGGGGAGTGGAGAAAAGCAAAGGTCACAGTAAAGTGACAGTAAAATAAAAAAAAATTAAAGGAAGATCCCCCCTCTGTTTGAATGGATGTCTATACTCAGAGAAAACGAGAGTAATGGAAGTCTCAGTGATCTGGATTCATCATGGGAGTAAGACAGGCTGGCTTGTGAGCCCTACTCCTGAGGTTTTGTGCAAGTGAAAATTCATCCAGGCCTTCAAATACAGCCTAATTGGAAAACAGAATTTATGTAAAACATCTGAATTTGGTCAGACAAGTTTCCTGGAAATTAGAAATTAGTTCAAACTGCACCACTGCAAGCTAATTTTTAAATAGTTCAAACTCTAGCCTAGCTGATCATTTTTTCTTCCCTCTTCCTGCCATCCATTAAAGATCCAGCCTCTGCATGTACATTATCAAAGATAGGAGAAAACTGCAAAAGACACATTTGGAACCAGTTTTGGCTTTTGGAAACCCTGATGTACTGAAATACTTTAACTGTCCTTGCTGAAAACTCTTCACAAACTTGAGCTTTCTGATGTTGGTTTGAGTCCAGAGCTTGGTGACACAAAAATATTCTCATCTTCGCTTCACTCATTATTTGCTATTAAAGTCTTTTGAACTATGGGCAGACTCTGAACTTCTCCCCCTAAAATTGCGAAGTTTGTACATTTTGAAGTTTGTGAAGTGACACAGAAACTATAGGTGAAAAAATAATTTTTCGGTACAGTCCCCATATGAGTACAAAGACTGTGATTAATTAACATGAGGAAAACAACCTCATTTGAAGTGTGGAGTTTGGGGTTTTTTTCCTGTGGTTATTTCCATAACTGGTTAGAAAATCAGCTCTGATCAAGGAATGGTTTTATTTGTTTTAACTATGTCCTACTTAATGGAGATGTAATAATTCAAAACAATTACATTAAGGTAATTATGTTTCAATAAACATAAGCTTGGCACTTCAGACTAGAAATTGAACCTGTACCCTGAACCAATTAGGTGTAGTGAAATGAACAGGAGCCATTTGATTGCAGTTTGTGGAGTGCATTTATTAAACCAGTAACAAATAATCTATTAATCCTTCTCTAAACATCAACAACATAAAAGAGTTCCTCACCTCAAAGTCAGTTGCATTAAATAATTTCAGGCAAAGAAAATGAGACACTAGAAGTTTTGTGTGTCAGGATATGATTTATAACAAGAATTAACTGCTTTTGTGTGATGAAGTGTGTAATTAAACTCCAGTGGCAGCGTGTGGCCATAGCAAATGACTTGGCAGTGAGCAGACCTCTGGAATCCAGCTCACAGGGAAAGGGTTTGTGTTGCTGTGGCACCGGCAGGTCAGTGGGAAAGCCTGTTCCCTGGGCAGGCTGCTTCCTACCTTTGTCATGCACGAAGGAAACACGAGGGTTTACCAGGAACAAGACATGCCCAGTGAGCAAAACATAAATACCTTTGTAAAAAGAGAAACATTTCACAAAAGCCTTCTGACCGAGACTAGGAAGGTGGAAAACATAAAGGGAAGCAGTCAGCTCACAAATGCAATTGCTTTCTGAGTATGCTTTACCTGTGATGCTGGTGTTGCCAAACTGAAGAATCCACAGCCAGGTCTCCTGGTTCTCTCTGTTGCTTGTATTTCTCATGCAGGAAAGGAGAGACAAGCATTTAAAAAGCTATATTATGGTGAATCTGTAGATTATGCAGAGAAGTGGAAAAGGCCAAAGGCACTTGGCATGGGTGGCATTTCAGAAACTGCTTATCATGTTCCCTTTCAGTTAGGCAGGATCTCAAAATAGCCAGGGATCATCGAGTGGGGGCTCACGCTGAAACCCCAGAGTCTGCCAGGGCAACAGGGTGCACGGATAGTCAGGGCTTTTATGTAAAGCTATTAAACAGACTTATTTGCAATCTGTTTGCTTAAGTAGATGATGCCTTCCTTCATTTAACACCACGCAAGGACACATTGCTGCTATTGCCATTGGCATTTTCAAGATTTTATATAGATTGTTTTTAGTTCATTAAGAAAGATGATTTCTTTCATATGGCAGACAAAAACAGCTTGTTTGTTGATAGAATATCACAAGCTTCTGATTTATTTGAGAAAAAATGAAACAATCTAATATTTTATCAATCTGATATAGCAATAGAAAAATTACTGTGTCTATATATGCAAGCCAATACATTTTCAGTGGTAGCATCACCGCAAGTGGTGGAGTTAAACTTCAAATTCCCTGTGTAAGTAACTCTCCTACTTACATTGGTTCTTTGTCTTCACTTTTTCTTTCTCTAAATCCACATACTTTTGGCTGTTTTATTTTCTTTTACTGTTTATAATGACACGTGGCCTTTAATGCCTTAGTTAACAGTCTCAGCATCTTTTTAGGGTCTCCTATATGTATTATCCAAAGGGGTCTTTCCGCAGATATAAAGCTGATTTGTAATAATCAACATTATGGACTAGAACAACTTATGTAATTTATCCATGAACTGGATTTGGTATATCAGAGGCTACGAGGACACTTGTTCTATGCCTATATGCCGTTGCATGCAACACCTCCAAAGATGCAAACACTGGGTTAGGCTTGAAAGGGTAGTAGGCAAAGCTGCAGATCATGTTTTTTCTCCAGCAAAGAAGCATGACGTGTATTGCTAACTTGAAAATCTAGATTTTGAAAGATCTCTGAATACTTAGAAAAGCTCTTTTATGAATATAAGTCATATGAGGAGTGGCTGAGGGAGGTGGGGTTTAGTCAGGAAAAAAGGATGCTTGGGGGAGACCTTATCACTCTCTGCAACTACCTGAAAGGAGGTTGTAGCCACATGGAGGTCGGTCTCCCGGGTAACAAGTGACAGGATAAGAGGAAATGGCCTCAAGTTGCACCAAGGGAAGTTTAGATTGGATCTTAGGAAAAATTTATTTTCACTGAAAGGGTGGTCAGGCATTGGACTAGGCTGCCCAGGGAAGTGTTGGACTCACCATCCCTAGTGTTCAACAGGTGTGTCCCTGTGTTCACTTGGGGACATGGTTTAGTGGTGAACACGGTGGGCTGGGTTAACAGTAGGACCTGACAATCTTAGAGGCCTTTTCCATCCTTAATGATTCTATGATTATATAAGATGCTGGTAGAGGCAGCTGCTGAGAAGTTTTAGAGGGACATCTTGCAGAGAGGTTTGGGGCCCTCTCTAGAGAATGATAAATCTCCGAGAAAAGGCAGACAAGCATGTAAACTGTACTGATAATGTTGTAACACATTGCTCTTCTCTCTCAGGTTTTTGTTTTTTAATATCTCTGGTTTAGAAAGTCAGTTTGGTTTCCTGACTGTCACTGTCACAGCACTTAAAACCACAGATGCTGAAGGCAAGTCAGGCTGCTGAGACAGTCACATTTAGTGAGAAAAGGGTACAAGCCACAGCCGTGCCTGATGCCACCTCAAGGGAGCAGCTGTAGTTTAAGGTCTGAGCAGATGTGGCTGGAAGGCAGGAAGGACATGAGCTGCAGTTAGCCCAGGAGCTGCAACCAAGGCTCTCTCAATCATAGCCTCACATTGCTAGCTGAATGGCTTCTGGTATGAGCTGCTGTGCCTCGTGTGAGGAAATGGTTTTGTTAAAAATGGTGGGTTTGAATGGGTAGCCAAAAACTCCATAACACAGTTTCCAAAAGAGCTGATCTGAGAGCAAGAGAGAGAAGGGTTCATTATCAAAATTGTTGTGTGTGGTTTCCATCTCTCTCTTTTAGGTATCTGTCATCATTTATTGGTTAAGACTTAATAACTGAAAGAGAGTATAACTTGGCACTCATTGCCAGAACTCTAAAAGAAAACATTACTGCAATTTTTTTAACCACAGACAGCAAATCTTTCAGACCACTTTCCCCAGCAGCCTGACCCTGACTCTCCTCTCCCCAGCATCCCTTCTGCCCAACTGGGGCAGCTGAAGTAGACCACAGCCAAACTCCATCGCTGCACTTTCTCCGCCCCCTCATAGCACATGAGATAACAGTGGACTTCTTAACCTCAAAGTTAATCAACCATTCAGCGAGCTTAAAGGTTCATCCTTCAAATCATAATGAGCAATCTAATCCAAGTAACCTGTCATGTAGGAATCAAATTTCATCAGCAACCAAGCACTTTATATCTGTTTTAGGGGTTGGAAGCAAGTCCCTGTTTATTGAGAGGCATGAGACAGCGAAGTTATGTATATATATATCAATCAATGTCCCAGCAAAATCCTCTGTGAAATGTGAATTCTGCTACCCTGTCGCATAGAGTTTCCATCTTCTGAACCATCAAGGCTACAAGATGTCATGGGAAACCTCCTGTGATCAGCCAGCGCAGGAGCAACAATGCTTCAGCCCATGGACACTTAAAACAGAAGGCATGAGTGATTTTAAAGACTTTAGAGGCTGAGGTTTTTTCCCCTTTCACAAAGGTTTTAATGTATTTTAATCAGACAACTACACAGACACTTTAGCTCAACAAAATTTTGAATGGCATGGTAAGACGGTAGGCAATCAGAACTTTATTTCTAGGCCTGTGCAACCAGTGGTAAGAAACTTACTGCAGCTTGATTTTAAACAGATCTCAGTCCTCTCTGACTGCAAAATGAGGTAAAGACAAGTCCACTCATAGTTTCTGCTATCCTGCAAGTTCAAACCATGTGGTCAGGGGCTCTGGAGTCTCATTTGGTTTTTATTATCTCTTGTGGGTTTCTTCCAGAAACTTAAAGAGGAATTCTTAGCACCCAAAACTGCTAATATCAGACCAAAAAAAAGCATCTAATCACCCCAGAGACAACATGAATCAATGGCTGCTTTACCAAATATAGCCCTTTATTTCTCAGCAGCTTAAATTCATCATAGTGATATGGAATAAAAACCTCGCTCTGTCTTCTGGGATGTTGAATGGCAAATCATTTAGGTGGTGAGTTGTGAGACTCTATAGTGATGAATGCAATAATTGACCATACTCATTTAATATTGTGCTGCATCTCATTTTGATTCTAGAAATTCTGACACTTATCTTAATTTAGACTGGTCTTTGTTTGCCACTTCACTACTCTTATTATTTACATCAAGGGGATGCTATGCTCTGTCCCTGTAATTTTGTCAATTAGTACAGTATTATATATTTTGCATTTAATTGAATTCCATATACCTCTAACAAGGCTTCTGATCTCATCTCAGTGCAGTAACTGCCTTGATATGAAATTTCATTGGAAGAATGTTTTCTGCATGAGAGCCGTTCATATATATGAGCTGCTGCAACCAATTAAAACATTAAGGAACCCACAGTTGAATAAATATCAGTGAAAATTTAAGAACAGAGTGGTAGTTTTCAGCCAGTTTTATGGAAAGTCAATAGGTATCCAGAGGTCCAATTACAGGAAATGTTTTTGCAGTACAAAATAAAATTTTAAGAAATAGAGAAGTAAATTAGAATTTTACAGGCACCTAGCATGCTTTTGGTCTTGGCATAATGAATTAATTAAGAAGAATTGGTATTAAATAGTAAAGATGAAATTCTGCTGTGCATTTGCACCTCTTTTAAATCTGACATAATTTCAAAGACTTCACATAAATCACATTGGATATAAAAGTGAGAAACACGGAAAACTCTCACCCTGAAAAGCCAAAATCATCCCTTTTGGCCAAAGGCCCACCTACCCCTGCCTATTTAGTTCAGTTCAGAGGCCAGTGTGGAAGCCCGTTAATATTGAACAGCAAGATAAAGGACAGCATTTTATTCCCACTCATCTACTTCAGGGTGTCTGAGCAATGAGGTAGCTTCTTTCTTTGCCTGAGTGAGGAGATTAGCTCAGTTGGTTAGAGCATGGTCTAATAATGCCAAGGCCATGGGTTTAATCCCTGTATGGGCCATTCACTTAAGAGTTGGACTAGATGGTCCCTTCCAACTCAGAATAATGTGAAATTCTGTGAGGGGGAAGTCTGCTGTTCCTCTTCTACATTCATTTTGGGCCATTTGGCCTTCCTGGCTTTATGCTTCTGTGATTTCCTTTGTTTCCTTGCAGACAACCTGCCAGCAAGCCCTGCCTGTAACACTCATGGGCCAGCATCATCACCCTGCCCCATCTACCTGCTGTTTGCCTCATCAACACCCACAAGCCCTGTTTGCTGTTTAGACACAGAGCTGCACACCTCCAGTGCTGCCAAGTGGGCTTGGTAAAACCTACTCAGCCATTCATTTAAATACTTGTTAAACAGGAAGCTGCTGCTGGAAAGTTGAGTGCTGGTTTATATTTAAACAAATAGTGGGAACAGGCATGAGTGTCATTTTGTGAGGTAGTGGAAAATTTGAATGACTTGCATTATCCCACAAGTATCCCCTTGAAAACAAACCTGAAAAGCTGTTAAGAACCCTGCTCAAACCTTTAAGCTTTTGCATTGGTAGCAGCAGTGAAGGAGTTAACTTGCCCAGTTCTTTCCCTGCAAATGTAGGCGTCAAAGGAAAAGTGATGCACATTGGTGTAGCATCGGTGTTTCCCTTGTGATTGAAGGAAAGTAGTTATTAAGGTCAGCCATGCTTATTTTTGGCTGATGTGGAGCTCCTTTCAGCCTGAACACTCCTAAGGAGTGTACTTAAGGTCAAGAAAGCTGCATATTTTGTGAGTGAAGTAAACAAGGAAAGCAAATGTTGGTGTGTTGAGTACCTCCTTTTAGTAGCTGTGGAATATCAAGACTTATGATTTTGATTTAGCCTCTGTCTCCTGCAAAGGTGGCCATCAGTATTGTCAAGGATGACAGCAAGGTCAGCTGCAGCTGTGGGGTCTCCTGAAAGTTCGAAGCATCCCGGGGGGTGCCAGATTACAGAGGTGTGGGAAGCTCAGAGAAGCCAAGGGGCACATGGGTCAGAGCATTTGGGTCTTCAGTTGTCCTGTGAGGGTGTCGCTTTGCACCGGTGGTTTTTTGTGAGCTCTTTCTGTTTTTCAGGAGGGTTTTGACTCTTCTGGTCTCTCTGCTTATGTTTTAATGGGCCATCCATCTGTTGAAAGTGCATGAACTCTCAGAAGAAGGCAGACCTCTCCACCTCTGTCACCCAGTGATGGTGTGATAACTACCACAGTGACACAGTGTCTATTTTACTCACTGTAGGCTTACTCCTTGACAGTGACAGTCACAGTAGTTTACACAGCTGACAGTACCTGCCAAACTTCACAGCACAGCCATGAGAGTTTTCCTGAGAATGCATTTGGAAACATGCATTGGGCTGTCACAGAGACGCATATTAAGGTGAAAGCAGGAGAGAACCTCTATTTTTCCCAAGTGACCAAAATGGTTAACAGCTCCAGTTGGCTTCCCAGATATATTGCCTTATCTTTCTAGTCATCATCAGACTTCATTCTTCAAGCTCTCCTATTTGCCTCTCTCGCTTCCTGGTGACAAGTGCAAGTAAACAATCTTACTATTAATAGAAATAATGTATTATATTTATATACATCCATAATTCATATATTCTATAATTTATATAATTACCATTTGAATTCTATTTCTAATTCATGCTTCATAAATAAAGATGGTTATTGATGATCCAATGCCAAGAAAATACTTTCAGTTTTACTCATTTTCTAATGACTTTACCTAGTAATTTTTTTTTATGCTTAGGCATGCACAGGCATATTTTGAAAGGATGCACTTTCTCTTCAGTGTTAAAAGTCATCACCATTTAACATTTAATATATTCTTGCCTGCTGGTGTGTCAGAGCTCAAAAATTCATTGCAAACTACAGGTCAATTTATTTTTCCTGTGAATGCTTTAAAGCACCAAAATAATTTTCTGGTCTGGAAATGCAAATTTTCTGGTCTGGAAATGCAGCCTGAAAAGCATGCAAAATGATTCTCAGCACAGTAAGATGTTGTACAAGGTCATCCATGGCCAGGTAGCATCCGTGGCTGCACGTGGCATGGTTCCTCCTAGCAGCCAGAGCAAGCACTGATCCTTTTTCCCTCCAGAGCCCACCCTGATCCCAAGATAGGTGGGTGAGGTAATGCAGCTGCCTTTCATGACCATGACCCAAGAGGGTGGTGGTGGGTTTGGTTTTTTTGTAAGATTTTGCCAAAACAGAAAGTCAAAATTAACGTGTACAAAACACATCTAAACAATGGAACACATACAAATTAGAGTACCCACCCACAACGCCTAATACATAACCAGTGAGTCATGCCCAGAGCCCAGTGTGAGAAATCTGTGTAGGTGGGTTTTATTTGGCTTTCTTTTTGATTGTAGTTGTGCTTCTCTCTAGCTAATAATTATTGCACTCTGAACTAATAAACATATGGATCTGAGCTTTCCAAGATGTCCAAGTGGTACAACATTTCATTTGTTAGACTTAAAAGTTTGATCCCTGTGGAAATGCAAATGAATTATGTATTAGGACCCTAAAGTCTTTGCTGCCCATTTGAGCCCAGGGATTAACATTGAGATACTAAAGCACCGGCATGAACTGAGTTCAAGGTAACAGTGGCCAAACAGTCCCCACTGGAAGTTATTCAAACACCTAAGCAAAATAACTAACAGCAATAGTCTACTACGGATAAAAGGACACATCACAAACATCTCTGGCAGTACTGGCTGCTTTCTTATGAGGCTCAGCAAAGATGCCAAATGTTTCAAAGGTGTGGAGCCCAAGCAGCCTTCTCACGCCCAGTGATGGTCCCTCCAGGTCAGGGCTGGGGCTTGGCGGCAGGGCAGCGCTGGGAAGAGCACAATGCCACTCCCTCCTCTCTGATCAGGCTCTGATAAACAGGGAGAAGCCCAGTCCACAGAGACATAAACTTGGCACTTTTACTGAGTGCTACACTTAATAAACATGAATAATGAAAGGGTGCAGAGAAGCCTAAGCCATTTGTAAATGCAATTTGACTTTCAGGGATTTTTCATTTTAATTATCCTGAGAAACAGATTTTTCTAAGCTCCACAATAATATATATGTTTTTTACATTATTTAAAGTAAGTGAGTTTTCTAACCAGCCTCTGAGGGCCTCAAAAAGTTCCTGTGTGGTAATTGCTGCTGGGTGTCTTAATGCTGCAGACATCTGAGGTTTCCCAGAATATCTAAGTGGACATTAGCTGTAATTTGGTAGCCATGAGTACTGCTTGATGCCATTGTTGCAGGCAGAAGTTATAAGAAGGCAATGTAATTCTAAGGTGAAGTTTTCTTAAAGTGCTCATTGCTAGTGTGACTGTCACCTCTACTTATTTTTGTTGCTAGCATCAATGGGAAAGTAATTACAACTTTTTAGGATATTGTGGCACTTTTGAAAATCCTGTCCTTAATTTACTGCTTCTGCAGTGCTTCCATTTCATTTCCCCTCTTTCTTCTTTATTTCTCTTTCTAAATTCACTCCCTCCATCTCTACTTTGGTATCACACTTGCCTTTGATCTTAATGTCTCCCCTTTTTTCTTACTGTCTCTTGGGATATTCTCCCAGGGTTGTCTTCCTAGTGCACTCATTATTGTCCATACACAAGGTGACTCATTGTGACCCATTCTCATGTTGTCACAAGCCACAAAATTCAATATTTTCTCCCTCCCACCCCCTGGTTGGATCCTCCTTCTTTGCACATCCTCACTTAACCTTACATTTCTGATCTTATTTAATTGTTCATCTGACAATTAATACAGCCATAAACAGCAATGCATAACAAAGAAGATTTATTTCCAAATTAATTATAGAAGTGCAATTGTGTTCTCAACCAGCACTTATTCCAGGAAACTTCAGTGAATGGACAGACTTGCTCATGTCTGCAGTTGCAGCAATTCAGTATTCAATGAGATCAGGTTAAGTTCAGTGTTTTCTGACTTATGGAAATGCTCATGCAAGACACACAGACAGTGTTTAGGACCCCTGCAGTTCATGTGCAAGGTCTTGGTGAGAATAGCCCACTTATCTGCTGGCATGGCAAACGCTAAATGGTATGAGTCACTTACACCCCTGACACACTACAAAAATTCACATTAGAGGGAAACCTTTATTCAGTCTCTTGGATTTGGGCAGCTTTCCTTTCTTCCATCCTGAATAGGAACACAGCCAGGGCTGACTAGTGTTTCCATGAAGAGTCTCTTTAAGCCATGGTCTAGACTCAGCAGTTTTGGAATGGATTGTAAATTATCCCTTGCTATCCAGCACAGCAGACACCACAGCAAGGAACTTGGATGCTGGGTCTTTCAGTTCCCAATGAGATTTTGGTATTCCAGAGGGATTAAAATTCTTCCAAAGCCGAAGCTATGTGCATCCTCAAACAATTGTTCAGAGCATATGAGTTCAATGGAAATCTGATAACTCATTACAAGCTATGGAAGCTCCCTTTCATTTGGATATGTTTCACAGTCATGCATTTTCTTTCCTCATTCCACTCTAAGTGTTGTATGTTTTTCGGTCTTTTCTTGGAGAGAAGTGTTACTTGAAGGAAGATAACCCCTTGGCAGCTTTCTCTCAGGCCATGATAGACAGCACTTCTATGCTCATGCAGCTCGTTTACTCATGACCTGCTACACTTCACACATCCAGAGCTCTGTCTATTATAAAAGCAGAAAACTAACATCCCTGTTGTACTGCAAACTTTTAATTTTTTCTTTTAACTATTATTTGCTTGGAGAGGAGAAACCACTAGTGCTGCCTGGAAATCAGAAAGATGTAGAACGAAAAACCTCACATGTGTAACTACACATGCCAGATGCACTCCACAAGTAGCTCCATTATTATTAGTTGTCCTCTCAGTAACCTCTACCTCTTGTGTATAGAAGCACCTGCTTCTCTGAGAACAGCAGGCAATTTAGCCTCCATGGTGGCTATAAAAAACTCCTCAGCCACTAAGTGGGGACTTACAGTCCCAAGAGTCTCTTTCATCTGGAGCACAGTTCTCAAAATAAAGTGATAAGTTTAATGCAATTGTGTATTACACAGAAGAAAAGGAAAAAGTACCTTTTCCCCATAATTGACATTTTCCAACTGACCACAGGAACAAATGCAGGGAATAGGCCTCAATGAAATTATGGAGTGCTATCAAACTATTCCAGTGAAGTGTTTTCCAGATGTGCTGAGCAAGAGTTTCATTGTCATGAGCTGATTATACAAGATTCAACAGGTTGTAAAGGTTCAGATAGGAACAAATACAAAAGTTGAGCAGTTCTACCACTAATGTACAGGGAAAGTGAGTAGGTCCCATATTTACAAACAACATTCTGCTTTTAGTATATCCAGTAACATTACCAGGGTTTGGAACTGGTACGTCACCCGAAAAACTCTCTGCCTGGGTACAGCCTGCAGGGATGGAATGCCTCCAATGCTGGTTTAGTGTCACACATGCAAATACTAGCAAGGCACAGAGCCTGAAGCCCAGTAGTGTGGGTCTCTCTGATGTGGCATAGCTCCCCAAAACAGCAGCCAGCTAAAAGGAAATAAGCAGTATCAAGTGCCTGTCTGGGCTGCAATGTCTGAAAATGATGTGTGAAGAAAAGGACTCATGGTTTTAGTAATGTCAGTAGGGATGTGTGATTGAATACCTGTCTGCAGACAAATACAGCTGGACCATCCATATATAATCACTGACTATCCTCTCCCAAACCATACTCTGATATCTTGCACCCTTCAAACCTCTTGATCTTTCTTGTAGACATTCATTCCTGTTCTCACTTGTTATTCTGATGTTCCCAAAACCTGCTTGGACTCGTTTGTGCCACTGTGACAACTGCTGGAAGGAACCAACACAGCTTTCTTGACATCTCTTTACTGATGTCCCCTTTTCTCCCTCCCAGCTGGCAGGTTTGGATACATCTGTGGCTAAAGCGTGGAACCCCCGAATACTTTCCACACTGGTTCACTGGCAGCAAAATAGATGTGTCACTTAGGTGTTTCAGCCATTTTAACATTGTGCTAGAGGAAATCCTGTACTCTGCCACTGTAGTCTGTCACTTCCTGAAACGGCTGGATTTCACTTGTATTTAGGTAGCTTTTAAAATCACATAGCTCCTCCAACCAAAATATCGTTATTTAAGTGAAGTAGATTTCCAAAAGGCAGGGACATAAAGTCTGAAGTCAAGTAATATTACCCTGCAGTTCATCACAGTTTGGAGTTTATGGCTTCTTGGTAGCACACTAAGTACTACTTAGTCCAGTAGTGTTATTCAGTTTGTGTCTCTCTGGGGTTTTTTTCAGAAGGAGCTGAGCCAAACCCCTGATCACAGGATCGACACAGCGATCTGTCATTCCTGATGTTTAAGGTCAACATCTGAGCTGGATGACTGGCATTATCAGCTGGAAGAAGACTTTGGTAAACCATGATGATGCTATTACTGGTAATTCCTGCTAGGGAGAGGATACTACCTCCTTCTTGTGCTTCTTCCCACCATCTCACAGAAGTCTTTGATCCTACTGCCGGCCAGAGACAGTCTCAGCTCCAAAATGCTAGCAAAGGTTGGTAAATAGAGGTTCACCACAATGCTCAAGAATATTATTTCAACAAGGTCACCCCTTTGGAACCTCCAAACCTGTTGCCTCTCCCGAAGAGAAAACTATATGGAAATTCTGAGATAAATATCTCTGATTTTTCAGTTTGCTACCCCTACCTGAGAGCAACAGCTCTCCCTTAATTAGCCTTGATGGAAGAAAACTGGAGTCATGTGTCAGGGCTTAGTATGGCACCTGTGCAAGTCTACCAAAAAACTTAGTGCCTCTTATAGTGTTCTGCCAGCCATTAGCCATCAGGCTCATACCTGGCTAGTCCTGCATAGGGGAACCCCCTACTTCCCTGGTTGTCTTCCTTCCTGGGTCCGGCTGGAAGATATTTATTGTGAGTTGTGGAAAGTGTTGGAATGAGACAGTGTCTTGTTTCTCATCTATAAGAAGACTGAGACAGCTAGACCTCATAGGAGGGAAGGATTTACATTTAGTATTTCTAGGACAAGAATGGGAGTAATTATGGAAAAGGCACAAACTGAGGTAGGATTACTCATTGATAAGGTCTCCTGTCCATTGTCAGTCAAGTACAAATAGAAAAATCCTGTCAGCTTTTTGCTCACAAATCAACACTGTGCTGCCTCAGACAGATATATTTACCCCTATCACCATTGCACGAGGTGTTTTACATTGGTTTGCTCCTTGTCTCTTATGATGTCTCAGAAATTTTAGAAAATACAGTATCTTCTAGGTTCTTTACTGATAAACTATTTTTTCCTGTTGAAAATTAACTGAATTTCCTACCATCTCTCCTACAATCCAAGTTAAAATACAAAACAAATCATAGACACTTACTGGAAATTTTAGCTCATAATTTGTTCTGAGTTGCACTTTGTTCTCCACTGGCTACTTCAATGTCATTTCTTGCAGAACATGACTCCTAGGTGGTGGTGAAACATCTTGGATAAAACACCATGACCATTATATTCCCATCTATTTTAATTGTTTGTTTCTTTATTTCTTTTCATGGCTGTTGCTTTCCAAAATGACTATTCTTCTAAAATGATAGGGAGAAATGACATTGTGGGTAACCACTGAGGATCGGACAGAGGTCCCATTCAGTGGAATTTTATTTAATCATGAAATATAGGCTCAGGCATGCAAAGAAATGTAAATATGGGCTTGATTCTGCAGTTAGGGCAAAACTCACATTCACCTGAGATGAATTTTTACCTACAGAAAAGCTGTAGCATTTTATTCTGTCTGTAAAACCCATATGACAGCCCTTTCTTCCTTCCATGTAATTTAAACTAACACAGCAGCCTGAATTCTTTTTATCTGCCTGTTCCTTCACTGAAATACAGAATTTCATATGTTTTTCAATGGAAATGCTTTAGACCACCCTATGTAGACCTCCAATATTTTACTGATCCTGTAAAAAGTATCTGTCTCGGGGATGTTTTGGTTTTTAGAGCTGTGATCAGATAAAGCAGCACTGTTCAGATAGTTGCTAAATAAAAAAGAATGGGTGGTGCCCTGTTTGGCGTCTATACAGCAAATGATGTGTGATTTATTATTAGCGAGCCAAGTATAAGGGAAGATCGTCATCCGAAGGAGTCTCAAGCTATGGGCTCTGTCACCCATTTTACTTGCTGCTGCTCCCTCATTCTGCAGGGGTGTGCAACCCAAGTCCTGGAGGAATTTTGCTGATGCTATGAGGTGACCAAAGTGCCCCAGGAATGTGGAGCAGAGAGTTTCTTCCTGGCACAGCCCTGCTCAGGGTGTTTTTCTCCCAAAAACTAGTGACCAGCTCTTCGTGTTAGTGCAACTTGCATGCATGGAGAAGCATGGAAATGGGTTTATGTGCTATATTATTTCTGTCTGTGCACCACATAGAAGAATTCAGTCCCTCCCCACATGAGGTAAAGTAGGCTTATTAAAATTCCCGTTAAAATTTATGGTAAACTTCCTAATGATTTTAATGGGATGTCGATCAAGCATGGGGGCCACAAGGATCCGGAACTAGTAGTAATGCAATGATGCATTTTTAGTTTGAGTTTATGTGCATGTGTGTAAATATGAACCAGCAGAGAGGGCTGTTCGTGGCAGCAGATTAGCTAAGTTTTACTGATGGATAAAATATAGAAGTAGAATCCCGTGGTGATGAATGTTATTGAAAACTCTAAGACAGGTGGAATGAAAGAAAACACAAATATAGAAAAACAAAGTCTCGGTCTGTGCAATTACTGAATATGTGTTAAGAACAACCACAGAGAGCTGGAGAGCAGTGCTGACCCAAAGATGAGGAGCAAAAAACACAGAGGCATGGACAAGTGCCATAAATTACTCTGACAGGCCTATCATTAGATCTGAAGACCACCTAGAAGGCCTGAGAGAGGGACTCACCAAGGCCACATCTTCTGCTGGAAAGCATTATGGCTGTAGATATGCTCCTTGCTGTAGAACTGCAGCTTTTTTGAACACTTAATAATAGTGTTTCTTTCCAGTTAGTATAAAGCAGGAATTGTTTCCCATGTGATAGTAGAACTATTTAATTTTCTTGACTGGCCTGTCATAACCCAAGAGCAAAGAGTTATGAGGTCATTTCATTATCACTTTAGTATTAAACTCTCTTGATGAGCTAGTAAAAAATTATGAGATGTGTTTTCTCGCAGCTTGAAAACATCGTGTCTATTTTCTTTTCAAGGAGTTGCTATGACCTCCAGTACAGATAAGAGTTTTCCCTGATGGGGATAAAACAACTTTGTTAAATCATGCATCTCAGCAGCATTTAAACAGGACGTTTTGGCAGAGAGAGAGTGAATGAGAGAGATTCTGCCTTTTCTCCCACTGGCAAAGGGTGTATCTGACAAAAATGTAATTCTCTTTTACTGTCTGTGTTTCTAAAAGATGTCTATTGTAAGTTCAGTTTGTTTATTTACTTATTTCACTGGGAGGAGGAAGCATTTATTAAAAAGTTCACTTGGGAAAACTGGAACTATTGTAACTTGTTTGTAGATGGTCTATTGACAACTGGCCAGGCTTAAATTTCACATATCATCATAATATGCCATAAATTACATACTAGAGTGTGTGAAGAGACTATCAAACATGGGCTACTGTTGGTCTTTCTTCTAGTGTGATTCATAAAGCTGGTCTTGGTTTCTCATTATTCTTGAAGGTTGACTTAGCCTACTTATGAGCATTTTGCCTCTCTCTAAAGAAGAGAACAAATTGCAAAATGCAGCCAAGGAGCACCAAACTGAATGTTAATCTGAGGTTTGAAAAGTTTAATGAGATTCCTTATGTGTGAGTCATTCATGATGCCTGACAATAAAGTACTCTAGGCTGGGCTCTGTATGGTTAAACAGAATGATGCTCAACATGGGTGCATAGCAAATGATGAGGCAGTGCTGAATATTTCCAACATCCTCGTGAGTACATTACTCATCAATGGCTTGTCCTAGAGTCTCATACTAATTATGACCTGAAAGGAAGGGTAAGGTGTTGTGTGCTGGCTTTCTGAAGCATCAGATCATCAGTTTCTTAGCCGTTTTTTCACTGTACTAACTTCTCCATTTCCAGATTCAAAAAGGAAGTGCATGTGACATGCATCCAGTTTTATCCAGCAGTACTAAGTATAATGAGCTTTTAAGGACAGTGTTTTATAACATGGAGATATTAATTTTAGGTTCCTTTCACCACAAGTATAGAGGGCTCCATTCATTACCAAACATAAGCTTCCCACCTGGTGCTAAGACTTGTGCTGCTGCAGTTAAGTGCTAATGCTATCACACTCAGGTAATTTTAAAGCTAGCTCAGATGTTGCTGTACTACACCAGACATCCACAGAGAAATGAAGTGACTGGCAGTTTTTCATGCAGGAATAGGACTGCATCCTGCAGTGTATAACAATCCATTTAATATCAGTATTGCTTTTGCCACTGGCTTCTGCTAAAACTAGGACACTGGATCAGCTGAAAAATCTTGTCAACAGGCTAAAAAAAACCCCAAATAACCAATAGACACTCTGAAGATTTGACTGAAGCAACTTCCAGTTTATAAAGACAAATCAATATGTGAAGTAACTTCTGGTTTTGTCACTCCATGCTTAGTATAATACTGGAGAAAAACGGGCAACATGCACTAGCTAGGAGGCTGTAACATCCCCAAAGTGTGAATAGGAAAGGTGGTTTAGGCCTGGAGATCAGTGGACTGGGATACTGTTTCATCTTTGCCACAAATCTGTTTTGTAACCCTAAAAAAGTCTCTGAGGTACCAGCTTGAAAAAAAAATGGATAAAAGCCTCATTTCAGAGATAAAGAAATACATTTAAAGGAGCTCTACAGCCAAGAGTGATAATTTCTTTGAAGTATTTTAAAACTGCTCTCCAGTTTGCTGCTGTGCAATCTTAGTTGTGTCTGTCTCAAGCACTGAAAAGCACTATTTCTATTTGATCAAAGGTGAAAATATTTCCCCATTTTGACAGTTCTTGAATGTCATCAGAAGTTACTTTTTCCATTTCATACTAGTATTTCTTTAAAGTACATGGCAGGTTTTGTTCTGCAGTTTGCATCCATCCCTCTTTATCAAAGCAACAATCTGAGCTAAAGGACTGCTCTGACTTGGACAAGCTATAGTGCTTTTCCATTGCACGTGGTTCCTTGAATCAGATGAAATCCTCCTGTTGTTCCATGGAAGTTGCACTTAAAGTCTGCACATGACAAACCCCATGTCACGTGGATGATAGTTCAGTTTTTCCTCTAAATTTCCAGATGCTGGGAAAATAGGACTTAGCTATCTGGAGAGCAACAGGATCTCCATGTCTGCCCCACACCATCTGCAGTGATCCTCACAGTTAAACACAGCTGGCCTGTTCAGCAATAGTGCCTCTTCACTCACATTGGGCCTGTATCTGCCTAGAAAGGAGGTCCTTGGACACCAAGTCAAATCACTCCTAACTGTAGTAGCTACTTCCCTTAATCCCTTTAATAAATTAATCATTCCAAAACAGTCTTTGGCTGTTGCAAAATAGTAGTGTCTGGGCTGTAACTCTGGAGCAAAGAGGGGCAGAGTGATATTAAGCTGAGTGCCCATCAGTTTTAACAGCAGGGAAGCAGTTAAAACATCAAACTTTCACTTCAGGGAGCAGTTGTTGTCAGAGTTTTGTATCCCAGCAAACATCTGTTGCCAGCCATCACTTCCCACATGTATAAAGTTAAGCCAAAATTGTCCACAGTTGTGAAACTGTGTGTTAGTGTCAACAGGTAAAAGAAGAGGACGAAAAAAAAAAAAAACAAAAAACAGAGAGCTGGCCCAGAAACTCTGGTTCTGGCTGCAGGGGCCATCTGAGCTGTCAGCTACAGAGCACCTTGGGCAAACTGAATTCAGCATGTGCTCCTCACCACTTCACCTGCATTCAGTCCATCACATTCCTCTTCTGCTGGACCACCTCCCAGATCTCAAACCAGCACCAAAGAGCAAGTTCTTTTTTCTCCAGTCAATTTGTTGCAAAAAGTGTTGTTCTTTTAACCGGCTCAAGTACCTCTCATGGCCCTAACCCTATGGTCTCAAAATAATAGCAACTTGAGATTTGGGCTAGTCAGTATTGAAACTGGGAGAACAAAAAAGCTAAGGCCTGCCACCTAGAAGTGAAAAATACCTCTAGCAAGTACTTAGCAAAGCTCCTCTTTCCCCACAAACATAGAGCATTTTATTATATTTGTAGACTAGACTTCAATATCATATAGAGAAAAAAATCTTCCTGGATGTTTGACACACTACATTAATCCTACAGCTCAATTTTCAACTCCAAGAAGCCAAAGGGACACATAGTGATGTGGCATTTGGACATAGTCGGCTCTCCTGCCTAGACTATTTCTAGTTCCAGCATTCTTGAACTGCATGGGCTTTCCCAAGCTCCTACCAGGAGCCTTTACACCATCCCTTTCTGGATCCCCACGCACCACTTCTGTTCCCTTCCCTCACCCACACCTTTCTGTCACTTATATATGTTGTAGGGCTGGCAGCTGTGAGTGTTTATTGCTGATGTTTATCTTTGTGTACTGATTGTTGCTCTCTCCTCATGTAATTTTATTGTTTTTCTATCCTTAATGCCTGTTATTTGTTGGCAAAGGAAAGCTACTGAAAGAGTAACAAAAAGTGCTCCAGCGCAGAGGAGCACGTAATGAAAAGAGGGATTGGTTGGAGCCTCTTATTTCCACACAGCGGACAATGGCTTGCAGTCATTTAAAGTGCAGCATTTTTCCCATTGCTCTTTTTCAAAAGTACATCTCGGCACGGAGCTGGGCACGGATGAGGTGGTTGCTCCAGGCTGGGGGGTGAGTGGGGACCCTGGTGGTGGTGGCACTGTGGGTTTGCTCTCTGAATGGCCTGGATTCAGAAATCAACTCCTAACAATTTTTTTGTGAGGTCTGACCTCCAGAAACTCATAAATGCCAAAACAGAGAGATACTGAGGGCAAAGAATAATGCATCACCTCACAGAATGGGAAAAGGTACTGCCACACAGCTGAGACTGGTGCTTTTGATAAGGAGTGACAGACACACCACCTCATTGTGGGTTTTCATTTGAACAGCTTTCGAACAGACCCAGGTTGCAATGTTTAACCTCAAACCAGGTCAGTTTTTGAAGTTTAGAGACAAAGTGTTGAAGACCATCTTTGATGTGTAAAGCCTCATTGATGTTTTCTTCAAAAAATTTGGTTTAATCTCTTCACTGCTGATCACCCCAGCCCTAACCAGTAAATCCTCTCAGTGTATATATGCTTAACTGCAAACAGATACACTGACACACAGCTTGCAGCAAGAGCATCTGAGTATATTGCAGGTTTAACACATTGGTGGATCAGACAGTTTATTGCAGAAGTAGTGGAAGACAGAAAAAGAAAGTTAGAAAAGGGTACTGGAAATTATTATGCAGTGACAAACTGTGTTAATCTACTTTATTTCCTGTTCATACCATGAGCTTTAGCCTGCTGCTGATGGAAACAATTGGGCATATCCTTAGGCGATGGACACAAAGGGATGGAAATCAGACAGTTTGTATCAATGAAGATGGTACATTTTCAGTAAAATTCCCAAACTTGTTTTCTGTTCAATGGAAAGCAAATTTCAGAATGAGAGGTAACACCACAGCAGAGTGTACTGAACATTAAAGTTGTCAATAGCAGCATAGTTTCTAGAAAATCTTGCCCTGGCTCATCCCACGATTTCCTGCTCTGGTTAAGCTCTATATTTTCTAATATTTTTACTCACTGACTTTATTCTGAATCCCTGATTCAACCAGATGCTCTTGCAGATGATGAATCAGAAGCCCTGAAAAAGTCTATTCCCCTTTAACAATGCATTTAAGTACAGGGTTGATATTGAGCATATTAGTAATTTCATGGGTAACAGTACATCAGCTTAAGAAGTCTTGGCCATGATTCAGCAACATATCCCTATTCAGCAAAACACTTAAGCACTTTAAATTCTATGGACTTCAATAAGATTTAAGCCTGTACTTAGGAACCTAAACATTTACATAGGGTTTTTTTCTTCTTTTCACAGCAGGAATGACTTACTTAGCCTTTTAGTAATTTAAGATGGAAAAGACTGTATAGTTTATCATAGTTCATCCCCATGCAGGCATGCAAGAGATTAAAGGGGTATGCGACACAGAGCTGGGATCTAAGTGCACTCACCTTTATTTCACTGTGCTCCAGGGGAAGGAGTCTGAAGCGTCTCTTCCCAGAGTCTTCAAGTCATCTCTTCATCATCCAAACACCCCATTTGTCACAAGGCTTCATGTGTCTCCCAAGACCTTGATATAAGCAGAATTTTATTGTCAAAGCCATTTGACGTTGAAGAGAAGCCATTTCTCACTTTTTAATAAATAGAGATACTGTTTATATGAATAAAAGTGAAAAGTACTTTCCCTGGATACTTTTGAAGCTTCCAAAAATAGTCCTAACTCTCAGCCAAAGTTATGGCTGCTCAGCTTCCCCAAGAGAGCATCAGTACATGGTACTGCTGTGTGAAATATTCTCTCTGCCAGTTAAACTGGTGAGAAATCACGTTTTGGTGGTTTTGTAATAAAACAAAATATTTTGTGGCCTGGCCCCTAATTCTTGGCTTATTTCTAAAGAAACAAAAGGCTGTTTCCATAGCTACAAAAATAGGGAAACATCTCTGTAAAAAATTAGGCTGCAGTCTAGAACTGAAAAATTTCACAATTTTGCCCATAGTTGAGCATTGATTCTGTCTGCAGACAGAGAATCTTGTTCTGTTTTCAGCAAAACACTGTACTGTTTGACAGATGTGTTTTTCTCTTGATCAAGTTTGAGATGTGTAGATGAGGGGTTCTCACAAAGTTCCTCTTACTGCAGAAGCACATTCCACCACAGGACCTAATCCTGCAAAGGTGCAGAGTGTTCTCAGTTCCCAGCAGTGTTAGAAGGAGAGGTCGCACAGAATGTAAATTTTTTTTCTATTTTTTTTCCCACTTTTTTTAATCTTTTGTACCAGAAAGAGATAGATTTTGGACTTGCCGCTGCATTCCTTACCTACTTGAGTAATCCCATAGGGCAATCAGATAAGAGTAAAAGCCATAGCAATGGATATTTTACTTTTGACAGAGTGATACTTTTGACACTTTTGATAACCGTGAATAAGAAAGTCATTTGGATGAGCACTAAGGACCAGGGGATGCAGCCAGTGATATTTGGTTACTATTTTCTGAAATGGAAAGACCATTTACAAGCAGTCTTTAAGGCTAGGTATGTATAATGTGAAAAAATATTCAGATCAGTATAGCAAAGTAGCAGGAGATCTACTGGGCACCAGTGTCACTGTCATTAATTTGTTTAGAATGACATAACTTCTTAGAGTAGGTAGTCATTGGTAAAACTGCCTCTGTGTGGCTTTACTTTCAAAAATTATACTTATCTGCTCTCTCTAAAAAAATAGCTTTCTGAGCGCACGCTTATGTGGGAATAAACAACTATTTATTGACCAAGAATTTTAAAAATTATTAACACATTCTAGTGTTTTAAATTTTGGCTTTAACACATGCTTCTATGAATGAGTAAGAGGCACAAAAGTTATCAAATTATAACACCTTCATGAAGCCTCAGAGCACTGCAAAGAACAGCGGTGATTCCCCTGTAGAGAGGATCCATGATTATTTTTTTACAAACACGATCGTTGCTTAGAGCAGAACAAGAGCTGCATAATTCCTGAGCCTTTTCAAAAGACAACCTGAGATTATGGGTACCATCTCCTCCAAACCATCCAAACAGTTTATGGTATAATTTCACACTTCAATTCTGCTTCATAACTCAGTCCCTATGCGTGCTTCAGCACACAACTGCCACTGCACTTCACTTGTCACTGAAGAGAAGCCCCTTTCAGGGAGCAGAAACCTCCACTACTGCTATCAGTTCCTGCCTCTTACAATCCTGCCTGAGGATTGTTTCTAACTCTATTGCTACTTCATATTCAGGACCCTCCTTCAGTAATATGCATCAGTGCATTTTCTATTAGCACTGTGGATGGTAAAATCCAGTGTTATAGCCAGGGTCACTTACACAATTCATTTACTGCCAACATACAGATGCTTGAATGTTCGGCTGTTTCTAGCACCCAGGAGAAAACACTGTGCTATAACTGGACTTTACATTAACTAGCTTAGGTCCTGTTTTTCCACAGGCCAGGTTTGGAACAAGCACTCAGCGCTTGTCTCTTGTGTCCCATTGACGTGATACAAACATTTCTCATTGAAGCACAGTAATTAGATTTGCTCTTTAGTACTTTGTAAGGTAAAACAGAGGTTCCGGTTAGATGGGTATGTCAAGCCAGCAAGTACAGTAAGCCTGCATCTCAGGTGCTAACTGCAGGTGCATTTTAATCTATATCAGGGTTATTTTATAAGGCGTGGTGAAACCGGGTACATCCATACTAAGCTTTGGAATCAGCTCACAACAGAGAAAAGAGATCATCTTTCAGATCATCTTTCTCCAAATTCTTAAAAAAAAAGAAACACCAAGCTCAAGCAGCATGTCTGGCAGTTTAGTGCAGCGAGCCAAGGTGCTGAGCCAAGGTGGCTTTGGCAAACCATGCCCCACTGGCAGTCGTTGCCATCAGTTGAGCTGCCTCCCAGATGCCTCTGCTGATGGCCCTCTAGTAGCGTGCTTTGAGAAGAGAGCCTGCATCCAGAGTTTTAAAGGTCAGCACCAATACCTTCAATCCTGCTGGCAGCCAAGGCAGCTCAGAGAGCGCTGGTGTAACATGCTGCCAATTTAAGATCTGATTAATGTGTGACTGCTGCATGCCTGACTTGCTTCAGGCTCTGAATGATCTCCAGCAATAGCCTAAAGAAAAGCATATTAAAGGAGGCTAATCTTGAGGTGACAAGACTGTGAAGAAGCATAGTAAGTTCCATTTAGAAGAATTTTTTGTTATTCCAGGTAGATCACAAATTGTGGGATGGAAATTAAAATACATACGCACCTTTCGAACTGCAGCACATGTGATGGCTGTTTAGTGCACTGAAGTGATTTGATATTAAACATTCTGGAGATGGAACGAATAGCATTCATTTTTCTACAACTGTTAGGAGTTTGCTATGACTGCCTTTGTGTACCTAAGGTTACTTCCTCTTACTTTTTGACCCACCATTACAGGAATTCTGATTCTCACCCTGGACAGCAAGTGAATGTTCTGTTTCATCTCTCCTGTCTGCAAGATGGGTGCACAGAGATTTTGTTTGGGTCTCAATGGGTCTCAAATCCACTATAACAGACTTGTATGTTGCCCACAGTAGTAGATGAATTGTATATAGAAAGGTGCACCTCAAGTTACACGCAGCTTTTTTAGGATATAATGTCCCACTAATGTTGGCTCCACTCCCATAATCATCAAAGGCCCCTGATTTTTACAAGATAAATGAGGATTTAAATTCTAGGAAGTAATTTGCTGTGTTGCATGAAAATTAATGAAAATCTTGCTGCTTCAACAGTGGTAGACATAATGGTAGAAAAATACTCAGCTCTGGGACTAATTAATAAACCTAGGGATTTTAATGCATTGGACAGAACTGAGCCAGAGACTAATTTGGCCCACGTTGCACATGCTTTGCGTAATTAAGGATATGAAGCTCTCTTATAATACAGTGTTGTAGGATTCCTACATATTCAATACAGAGCTGCACCAGTTTCCAGTTGCTCAAAATTGAGACTTTGGTAGAGACAGTGGCAGAGGTATGGTGTGTCACTTTGTATTGAACTTTTTCTGTGGTTTTATTTTCCTCTATAACATAACACTTTATGGCCACAATCTCCCATCCTTTCTAACAATGAGCCTTATTGCTTTCAACAGAGGATTGCGCACAGGTGCCACTTCAAGGTCGTATAGGTGGCAGAATCCAGTCCTTAAATACGAACTCCAGTAAATCATAACTTAAATGCTGGTAGAAACATCTGCAAAATGCCAAATTACTGCCAAGGCTCTTTGCCTTGTTAGAAGAGAGCCTGAAAGAAAGAAACATGCTTGTTTGCTCTAGAGATCTACCTCCCAGTGGCAACACACCCTAGCCAGGCTGGAAGAGGAGGAGAGGAACAGAGGCAGAAGCAAAAGTTGATGCCAAAACAGCAATATAGCTGTTGCATGGCACTAAGTAAGATCTTAGGTCATGTTTGTACTCACAAACTATGGTCAGGGCATACTGTGAAATTATCTGTTACGCATTTTGACCCGAGCCAGCTAACATTCTCCTAGACAACTTTGCAGGCATGTTTTTTGGATATAAAAACAGATTAGGAATCATTCCTGGTAGGCAATTTGAAAGTGGTCACCCTTGTTTGGCCTGAAGTGTTTCACCATTTTATGGACACAAAATATGTTGCACCAGTCATGTCAGTGTCAAGGAATTGGCAATAGCCCATTTTATCATAATTTTATTATCATTTTATGTTAATATAGAATTACTGTACACTAACTATTCTATGTCTATACTAATAGGATGATTAGTAGAGGCATATCCTCAGAGACCTCTCTCCCTCACTTCATTCATTCTGTAATATAAGGATGATAATATTTGTCTCCCCACCTGCCTAACAAGGATGCTATAAAAATTTATTAATTATAAAGCATTGAGGATCTGGAGAAAGGGCAATGGGACACATACTAAATAGCACCTACTACTTTTAATCTAACTTTGTCATTCCTTCTAAGCATGCTAGCAGCTGCATTTCCTGCCTAGCACCCATTAATTTTTGTTTTCTGATATGAGGTGAAGGGAAAGAGTATTGGTTGAACTTATTAGGCCTTCTAAATGAGAAGTAATTCATTTAAGAATTAGCCTTTTTACTCTGATGGACAACTGCTACAGAACCAACTGTCTTTAAAGCAAGGGTGTGGTAGAGCATTTGCATTTATGAAAGATTTAGGCCACGGGCAGAGGGAGAGGTATGCTGCTATACGTATATGCTGTATACATACAGTAAGGCCTGCTCACGTAAATGTCACATAACTATCAGCTATACAAAATAACAAGTTGGCTATCAACTGTCCCTAGGGTCGGCATTCTCCAAGACCTTATGAAATCAAATTGGCAGGATATGAAAGGTACATTGTTGCTCCCACACGTCTCATGCAAAACTTCAGGAAATTGCATTCATGTTTCTTACACCAACACTCACAAATAAGATTCACTTTTTCAGTGCAAAGACACTCAGAAAGACATATTAAAGAACTGCTATTCTCATCCGCTCTGAAATTTCACTCTATTAAATGAAATGTCTGGAACAGCGAAATCAAGAATATTGAAATAACACCAGGAAGACAAAGAAGAGAAGAAGGCAATTTGTTTGCTGATGACAGGAGAAATAGAAGAGGAGCAGGTCAGTCTGTGAGACAGGCCCAGGAGGAAAGCCCTGGTGTTGCCCTGTGTCACAGGACAGCAAAAAGAATGGAGGAGCTCCAACGGGAGCATAGTGTGTGCCCATTCTGTGCATAGAAGCTGGGGAAAAGAAATATGAGATATAACACTCCAGAACAGGCATCTCAATTTGGAGAGTGCTTAAATGTGATGTGGGCTTTGCTTTCTTTCTTTTTTTTTTCTTTATAAAATCTCTTATCTAGCTCTACTGGGACTTAAAGGAAGAACAAGTTGAACATTTCCCCTTCCCAGCCCCCACAGATACCACAGATAAAGAGAGGAAGAGTCCTCTGTGCAGAAGAGATTACATAGAGGAGAAGGGACAGGCAGTCTTTTGTGTGTCCCTTCTTTCATCAGTTCAGGAAATTAATTCTTTCATTAATTCCACTATCACAATTTAACAAATCTCCTAATGCTGACACTTCCTTGCTTATGTTTTTATTTTATTCTTTAAATCTAACCTCTTCAGGTAACTTTGATGATCCAGCAGGTAAGTCGTGTCACTGGAAAGCGCTGTCTGGAAATGATTAATGGTATGATCTCGTTCACCTTTGGTGGTTTTCTCTTTTGCAGTGAAGCAGACACAGAGTCCTCATATTGCCAGCAATGATACTCAGATAAGGAGCAGTAACAAACCAAGGAAGCAGATAGAAGACAGATTTACTTACATCTTCATTGGTGATGCATATACAGTTACACTGCATGATAAAAGGGGTCTTAGCTGTGTGAAGCCAGGTTAGCATCTGGTTAGCATACGGTTAGCATATGGTTAGCATATACCCAGTTGAAATCTCTGTCCCAGTCCAAGAGCTACTTATACATGGGAGAAGTTTAGGTTTGGAACTGTGCTTTAGTGTTGAGATGGGACAGAAGCAGCAGTGGAGTGGCTCCTCTGCAGATGCCTAGAGATCTCTAAGTGCTACAGACAAAGTCTTATCAATCTGAACCAGTACTCAAGTTCAGCTTCAGTGACAGGGCCCAACGCTAAGGATAGGTGAAAACTGTGCTCAGAGGCCCCACGATATGATGATACTTGTTCCATTTACCCTTCAAAAACCTATTAACTTTAAAATTTTCCAGTCCCTAGAAATATTTTAGGAGACTGGTTTGTCATGAAGACTGTCTAATGCTCATGAAGTAACATGCACCTCTTGTTGCTGCCATATGTTGATTGCTCAGCTCACACCTGTGTCCTAACAGAGTGTTCTCCTTTACCAGAGCATGTGAGCTCAGACAACCAAGCTCAGAAACTTTGTGTTTTGTGGCCATGGTTTTGTTGTTTGGGGTTTTTTTTAGGGATGCTAATTTAGAAAAAAAATCTTACTGATTCAAATACTAGATTTCCAGTCTCAGGCAGGCACCTGGGGAACAAGCTAAAAAAACTGGTTTATAATTGTCATTTGCTGGTGGCAAAGCTATGAAACAAAGTGACAGTGCTGGGTGTTCAGCCAACTGCTAACTACAGCCATGCTGAAAACAGGCTGAACCACAAGAGCCAGGCTTAATTTGCACACTGAAGGAGGCCACTGAGAATGGACTGAAGGAAAGTCAAGAAAACAAAACACTATGATTTCATTTCACAGCCTCATTGTAAAAGAAGCCTAAGAAGTCAGTGCTGAAAGTCAGCTTTGCCTGGTTATTTTTTTCTTGTTGAACTGAGAACGATGTAGCACAGGGCCTAAGTGACAGGAAGAGGAAGGTCTGAAAGCTTTGGAACGTGACTCACTACCTTTTTTGCAAGCAGAGGCGAGCACTTAGTAATTATGAGGAATATGAAATTAATACCTAGACAGCCTCATTGCTGCCTTTTAATAATAAGTAAGAGTACTTCCTCTGGTGGCATAACACTATATATTTGAATCAGCTGTCCTATGAGGAGACTGTGCTTTTTCAGCGTTGGAAAGACGCTGAATAGTCATCGCATAACGATACATGTTCTGAGCTTCTGTGCTTCCTGCTCATAACAGACACAAAAAGGAACAATTAGGGCTAATTATAAGTTAGTAAAGAAGGGATTCATGCCTTAAGGCCTCTGAGTGCTTAGCTCAAATATAATTAAAAACAAGAGTTTAAAGGAAAAAATCAGTCTGGTCCAGTAAGCAGAATGATCATAATTTTATCCTGTCTTTCTAGGCAGATAAAATCTTTCCAGAGTATCTGAATGTGTTTAAAGTAGGCATCTAGCAACTCTACACACACTTAAATACCCTTGGTCCCTAACTCCAAGTAGTTCATACAGAAGAAGAAAGGAATCTGGGCTGCTTGCACACGTATGTGGAAAAAGCACAGTTAAAAATCACTGGAAATCAACTGCATGGCTTCAGATATCCCTGAGGGTGACAACAACTCAGTGTTGGCTCATCTTTCTACTCGTCTGGTCTTAATTGCCACAGTAAGGGGCAGGTCAACAGGCAACACCACAGATTTGCCTGCTGTTGTTTTCAGTTTTGCATGCTACAATGGTTCTGAGCTGTGTTTGCTGTCAACACTGTTAGAGGCGAGTACTTAGCACAGCTTTTGAAGCAGTGCAGCATTGCTGATTCACAGCCGCTGTGCTGCATGCTGTCATCCTGCTACACTCAGCATCACCCACGCTCTGCATGGCAGCCCCATGTGCCATGGCAGCCCCATGTGCCGTGGCAGCCCCCACTAGAGCAGTCTACAGGTTTCCTGGAGATGCTGTGGATGTCCCATCCCTGGAAGTGTTCAAGGCCAGGTTTGATGGGTCATTGGGCAACCTGACCTGGTGAATGGCATCCCTGATGATGGTGGGGGGTTGGAACTAGATGATATCTAAGGCCCCTTCCAATCCAAACTATTCTAAGATTCCAAGATACTATGATTTACAGTAATGCTAGATGTGAACTCCTGTGATGAGATGTGAAGGCCTCATCTTCCAACATTTTCAAGTTGAAAGAAGTATTTTCTGACCATACCTTAAATTTGTTCCCATACTCAATTGGTAGATAGGGGAAGCAAGGCAAAGACAACTGTTTGGAACCCTTGCATCAAACCAGTTGCAATAGGACAGATGCCATCATACAGGTAACAGCCTCTAGACGTGCTCCTCCTTAAGCCATTCCTCAGATTCTTCTGGTCCACTTCAACTGCTTGACCCTCACTGCTGGTACTGAGCAGGTGGCAGAACGCTACAGAGAGGAATTGATCCTGCACAGCCTGGCTAATTGATGCAGTCAGGTCATCAATATCTCATAGTCATCAAAAGCTACCTAATAGGTATGGTTTTACCTCTGTTGAAAGTTGGGTCTCAAAGTTATCTCGGTCATTAGATTTTCTGCGCTAAACTGTGATGTGGTAAAAAAGAAATACAAAAGAAAAAATGTCTTTTGTCCACACAGTTCTGGAATTCATAGAGTCATAGAATGATTTAGGCTAGAAAAGACCTCTAAGACCATTGAGTCCAAACATTAACCCAGGACAGCCAGGTACTCCCCCAAACCACATCCCTAAGCACTGCACCTGCACATTTTTCAAACAATTCCAGGGACAGGGATTCCACCACTTTCCTAGGAAGCCTGTGTCAGTGCTTGACAACCCTTTCAGTGAAGAATTTTTCCTAATATCCAATCTAAACCTCCCCTGGCACAACTTGAGGTCGTTCATTTCCTCTTGTCCTATTGCTTGTTACTTGGTAAAGAGACCAAACCTTACCCAGCTACAACCTCCTTTCAGGTAGTTGTAGAGAGCAATAAGGTCCCCTCTGAGCCTCCTTTTCTCCAGACTAAGCAAGGCCAGCTCCCTCAGCCACTCCTCATCAGACTTGCGCTCCAGGCCCTTCTCCAGCTCCATTTTTCTTCCCTGGACATGCTCCAGTACCATATTTACCTTCTGCTTCCTGACTGTAAAAGTTACCACCTGTGAATCAGGCTGACATTTGTACAGTAAAAAGTGACAACTGGCATAGTTTAGAAAGTCTGACTTACTGTCCTATCTGGAGGAAACATGGTTTGACAGAATTCATCCACCCACTGGAACCTGTATTTAAATTAACAAAATGAACACTAGAGACTTTGCAAAAGTACATAACCATGATCTTTAATGTATGTGTCTGCTCTGTCAGTGCCTTTACCTACCATCACCAACATCTTGGGGTCCTTCCCAATGTTATGGAGGGTTTGGTGGAGTACTGTGAATGCATTTCATAGGAAAAATCTCTTTTCTGGTTCTTTCAAAGTTCTTTTCAAGGGTCTGCCAGAAATTCTTGAGAAAACTAGATAGTGATATAGAGAGATTGTCAAATCTGTGTTGTACCTAGTGGGCATGGACTAAAACTAAGTCTCCAGAACTGTCAGCTTTAATCATTAGATCATTCTTTAGAGAAAACTGGTGTACAAGGGGACAATATTTCTAAGACAGGCTTATGTTTCTTGCAGCTAATCAATTAATTTGCTGGTGGGGCTGTATGTGGGGTAATTGTGCAAAAATTATATAATTGTGCAATAATTAACACAAGTTACACACCTAAATGCTCATCTGCATGGCTAAACTCCTTGCCTGATAAATATGGTTTCAGACCTAACTCTTCTGCATAGAAAAATGTTTCCTTCAGAATGTACCTTCCCAAATCACTTTAGACACCTCCATAGACTAACCCGTGGCATAGATGTAATTTTTGTTACACTTCATAAAATTTAAACAGTAGTCATGGTGATAAAGGGTTTCTATGACTGAGGTGCTTATGAGATCTTTCTTTTTTTAATTATAAAATCTCAATAAAAATGGTGTTTAAAAACCACCAGGGACTTTCCTCGTGAGTATTGTAGCTTTACTTACACAGATGTTTCAGCAACCACATAGAAAACTATTTAAAGAAAAAAAGGAAACAGCGTGTTTAAAGCAAGATGAAAATAAGCGTGATTGATCTGAAGTTCTCTTTTTTTTAATTCAAAAGTTTGTCCTTCCCCTATTGTTCAGGAAAATGTGTCTAATTGGTCTAATCGGTTCTGAAAGTAGATTTCATCTGTAAATACTTGGGTGTGAGAAGACAATGACAAATCTTCCCCGTTACTCATCAGGATAGAGCTCTTGCTGATTGTCAGTGCAGTTTCCTGAGCTCTCACAATTCTGTCGGTTAAAGCCATATTTCCAGAGTACCATGTATCTGTTTCTGTACTTAATTTAGTACAGAATATTTAGAGCTAGTGGCTGAGTTAAGTTTGAGAATGCATTTTCTCCTGCTGGCATTTAGGCTAGACCAGAAGAAGTGGGGAGGAGGAAAGCAGAAAAAAGAAACCTTAACCTTTTAATATTTAATTTAGTATTTTAAAAGCAAAATTAGGGAAACATAGTTAACAGAAATAACCAGGGGAATATAACATTTAAAATGAACTAAAGAAAGTGGATTTAGTAATATCTTTCAAAGACAGTATAAAGTCAACAGAGTTGCAGTACGTATCTCAGAATTGCATTTTTTTAAAAATACTTTTAATAGGTAGTCTTATGTCTCAGTCTCTCTCATTTTCCCCAAAATTCACTATATGGGGAAGAGTCAGGGTAGTATAAGGGCACTGGTAGATAAAGATCAACCCCAAAGAGTATTAAGTTCAACTCAATCAAAAAGTTTTGTTGGATCCAAACTCTTGTTCTTGCATCCAAATAGTTCTTGCATCCAAACACTTTCTCCCAAATCTCTCCTTAGTGACACAACTTGGGGTTGAAATATCCACCAAGGGGTTGGTTTCTTTCCATCTTTACTGTTGGAAACGTTCCACTTCATATAAACTATTAACTATCACTGGTCTAGAAATTGAAATAGAGGGAAGATAGCAGGGAGAGAGAAGACACCCTGCTTTTTTAGCCCATTAGTTGGGAAATACAGCAAAGTTCAGATCTCAAATACCTTCTCAAATAAGTACTTAATTGTTGATCCTAAGTGGAGTGCCCCTCACAGGAGAAGATGAGAGATTCACCCCATATTAGCCAGTACACTGGTCACTTAGGCAGTCACCTCGAACTTGAGAGACCAAGTTCAACTCCCTCTTTGAGACCAAAGATACAAAACTGTGTGGGAGGGAGGGTTCGTATTCAGATACCTAAGCTAGGAAGCTAAGTTAGGCTCTAAGGACTCTAAGTTAAGGGTAAATTAGAAATACCTAGGTTAGCAGGTACCCTTTAGAAGCTCCCTGTTGGCCTATATTAAGATGGATCTAGGTGTTTCCTAAACTTGCTAACTAAGGTTACTTCGACAAATACTTCGTGCAGTACTGGAAACCCGCTTTTCAAAACACATACATCTTGAAATATATGGGACATTAAAAATGTTTAAATAAATAGCAGCTATCTACTCTGCAAAAAATGGGTCAGACAATTTTCCTGCAACTGACATCTATTAATGTTGTTCTGGGTATTCCCCTGGCATGAGGAAGTAACTGTCATCTTGCCATTAAGGATGCCACATCATACTCATTGACCACAAGGAATGAGTGTAAGATAACACTTGAGTGCCTATATGAGGAATCTTGTCTGGAACTACAGCTGGATTTATATATAGATATAGATATAGATAGATATACACATCCACTAAGAACTAGAAACTTGCTGAAGTGCTTCCACGACATCCCACTTAACATATGTGATAAGTGTAGACAATAATTCATCCCACTGCTTGCAGATTTGAACCTGTGAATATTTATCAGGAAGGTCTGTTCACTGGCTAATTGTTCTACCAAATGCTGTTAAAATATTTTCTATAATGTATAGAAAAAAACTTAAAAGTGAGGGATGTAATGAAGTTCTGTTTAGTTCCCAATACTGAAACAAATGACAGGTACAGAAGCCTCTTACCTTTCTCCTCAATATGTTTTAAATTTAAGGTTAATGTAAAGCATCAGACTGCTATTGGAAGGAGACAAGAGATATACATGTTTCAGCTGATCTACGCTTGCAGATAAGAAGAAAGATGAGCCAATGATAGGGAAGGGAATGAAGCTATTAGTGGATTGTCAAAGAAAAGGAAGTGCTGGAGAAGAGGTTTTGGAATTAGGAGACTGATAAACATAAGTTCTGCTCAGAAAATCTGGATAATAGATTTTCCACTAGAAAATTGACATCTTCCAGCAGAGGAGCAATAACTTCAAAATCGTGATGTATAAATCTGACTGCAGTATCTCATTTTAGGCCAGAAGTTCCACCTGCCTGAGGAAGTTTCCCCATCAGCCCACAACTCCTATGGCTCAGTATAGATGTCCCCAGCATGAACATGCCTCCCCCAGCACTGTGAGAGCTGAAGCCAGAATAGGAAATTTGTTCACAGAAGGGAAAAGGAAAACCAAGTCACTGCATTACATTTTCTAAGAGTTACTAATTTTCTAAGAGTTTCTAATATTCACTGTGCCACATCCAAATGAAATAATTTTGGCTGAATATGTTGGCCAAAATATTGTATTTCCTTACATTTTTAGGCTTATTTCCTTATATTTTCAGGCATTTGCTTTTTCAGTTACATTCAATATTTTCCATGGTAATACAGAGATGCACTTCTCAGGTCTACACTGCACATGCACAGAATAAAAAACTCAGTCTTCCAGTGAAAATAGATTTGAAAAAAACAAGCAACAATTGGATTTTAAAACTGTAGTTGATAGTAAATTATTAAGCACTTCAATTTTTAAAATAATTTCTAAAATTAACCTCTTGATTAAGAAGGTAGCAGGCTTCCCAAGGAGTTACATCAATGGCATTTCTTGACTTTATAAAAAGCAGCAATCTCCACAATGGGTTCTTAAGGTTAATCAGTGAAACGAACTTTCTCCCTGATTATCTGTCTACCTGCCTGGCACTGATGAAGAGAAGACAAGCCAGAATGTGGCCTCTGAAGGTCTTCAGTAAATTGTGTACTTAACCCTTAGGCACCAATCTAGCTACTTTGGAACAGTCTTGAAAAAACAGCACAAAAAAGGCAAAACTACTTTTGTTCCATTGACTCAAGTATTTGTACGCACGTTACCTCACCACTGAATCTTACAGATTTGTCATTAGATCTTTTAATCTGATACTTGTTTTTTTCATTGTTTGGAGATTTGAAAGTCTCAGTGAGAAAAGAAGTGAGCCTTGCCATTGGAGCAGCACATGCTGCATGGTGTTTTTTGCGAAGATGTGGCTAATGTGCAGACAGCAGGAAGGGGAAGCAAAGCTGATATTTGTTTCTTTAATTTCTTACTCAGTTCCATCAGAAAAGCTATCTTGCTCAAAAGTTTCCCCTGATGTTAATCTCTAATTGCCTAGTTTCTCTCCACCCTATTGATTCATTGGTCCAATCTTTCTTCAAGTTTCTACAAAGAGAAAAAAAAAAAGGGAAAAAAAAATGTTTTCCCATCTGCAATAGAAATCCCTGTGCTGGTTCTCTGCCTTTTACTATCAGAGGTCTACGGGTTACTACTTGATAAAAGGGAAGAGGTAGGTATTTGTCTCTTGCCTGGAGAGAAATTCTTTTCCTCTTTGCCAGGGAAAACATCTGATCCTCTTGCAATGATTTTTCTTTTAATTGGAATGCAAAGATCTTATCTTTTTATTACTCTTTTATTGTTGATAACCGCCCCACTTGCTCACTCTCCACAAATGTCCAACTTATAAATACAACCTGGGAAGCAGTTCATTTTTCCTCCCTTTTAGTTTTAATCATTTGCCTAACAACTGAATTGTGCCAGAGTGGTTCATATATCCCTTCCCACACTGCAGTCTCTTTTTCAGATGCCTAGTCTGTGTCTCTCTAATTTTCAGGCATGGATTGGTCCAGTGACTGCCTCTTGCTCTAATAACTGCCTGAGGTGTGGGAGACCACTTTATGGGAATTCAGTCACACGAGCCTATGCAAAAATAACAGTAAGCGAGAAATTTGCAGTGAAAGGGAAACATTGCATGCAAGTCATACGCCTACTACTCTCTTAATTTAGTTTCTTTGTGGCTTTGCATTGCCATACGTTCTGTAATGTCAGATTAGTGTGTGGGGAAGCAACGGCCTCATGGATAGAGCTGAAGAGCAGGAAACCTGGGGTTTATTCTCAGCTCTGCCTGGCTCCTGCAAATGCATGGCTCAACCTGCGTGCTCACCAGCAGCCATGGAGAACCACGCCACTGGCCACCTGCCCACCTGCCCACCTGCCCACCTGCCCTGCTGCTCGGCTGAAGGATGCATCTTGGAGAGATGCTCTGGAAGAGCAGCTGTGAGCACCTCCAGAGCCTCAGAGTTCCCAGAGCAGCTCCACTGAGTGTGGAGGAGGAAACTTTTGGGGACTTCTTTTAACCAGGACAGCCACAGATGTCTTAACCCTGCTTTTTTCTAGTGAGATAGTCCCCTTCCTCCTAATACCCATTTCCTGTCAATTCTGACATATGTGTGAGCACAAGTGCATGTACAAGAAATACCACTTGGTCTGCTGGTCTTTGATTACTGTTTCTCTTTCAAGACCTTCTCCCACCACTGAAGGTCCTCAGCTGGTACCTTAAGTCTCCGTGCCCTCCCTGTTTCCTGCCCTCTTCCTTTTTCCTTCCTTCTTCTCATACTCCTCTTCCCTTAGCACACTTCTGGTTCTGGTTTTGACCATCTCTTCCCCTCCCCTCTCCAGCCCCAAATTGCCCCTTCCAAAGCAAAGTGCTTGGAGAGAGGCACTGTGAAGTGCATACACATGGATGAACACGTGTGCCAGAGAGTACTGTATCAGTGCTCCTGATAACTGTGATGCAGCCCCCTCCACATTACTGGTCTGGTCTCTTTTATGTTGCAAATTCTCCTGAAAAAAAATAACTACTCTTAAATGGGCTTGTAGGACAACAAGCATAGAGATTACAGGGATGCCGTCGCATTCCCCTTCTGCCCCTAATTCCCAACTCCCCTCCCCACCCCCCAGCACACCACACCAGCCCATGGCTCATACCATAGCTGCAGCTGGACAAACTCACTGCCTGCAATGGAAATACAGATTGTCACCATCCCTTGTCTACAGAGGTTCGGTGATGTTTAATTTCTTACAGGCCGTGTGACATGCTTGGAGTCTGTGCAGTTGTGAACTTGCAGTGTCTCTGTTTTGGGATACTGCATCTTGAAACATATGAGAATATTAGCTGTAGCACTGAAGGTTTATTCTTGAATGGTTACTGGAGTTGCACGTACACATTTACTATGTATTACTGTTTCTATCTAAGTAAGAAGAAAACGCAGATTGTATTACATCTGGAAAAGAAGGTAAAAGCTTTTGTATAGTTCTCAGTGAACACATAGATGTTTTTTTCTCAGTTTGATTTAGACAATGCAGCCATATCTTATACTAAATAGGCATTTCTGTCCACTTCTCAGTTCCCACTATACCATTAGAACAGACAGAGAGAAAGGTATGTCCTGAAAAAAATTAAAAAATAAAAATAGTCTTTTCTTTAGATAAAATGGACATGTTCCTGAAGTTATTCTGCAAAGAAAAATACCAGATGTCAGAAATGTTACTGATACAGGCTGAAGTCTAAGACTGACACTCAGTATAAGAGTAGCACTTCTCTCAGATATGGCTAAGACTGCTGGGTGCTACTATGGAAAATGCATTTTTCCTCCATTAAGTCTTCTAGTGTAGATTCCTGCTACATACAGGCTGGTTCTGTATCAGATCATATTAGTCATCTCAGAAACCTTCTGAAACATAAAGCTGCCCTTTATTGGGAAGGGAAGAAAAGAGAAGTGCTGCTCTGCTGCATTTATGTGGAGCCTTTGTCACACCTCCAGCAGCACTGCTGAACTGTATGTTTTGTTTATGTGTCGGTGGGCTATTGGGACTAGTAAACACACGTACATAGGCTTTTAAAAAGTGGCATCATTGACTCATAGCTGCCACTTAAAGAACCCTTTAACTTTTGTTTATCAAATTATCTGTCTACAGCAGCAGTCTGAGCAAATAGGTGAACATTACCCCTGTGTCAGTTATGCATCTCAGAGTTTCTCCTTGACAGGAGTGGTGGAGTTCAGAGCTCAGAGTGTCCAGCATCTAATTCTCTGCATTCAAACCAAGACCATAACAGCACTCCTCACTCACCCACTGGGATGATGTGGAAGGGAAGAACTGACAAAAATTAAAAATCACGAAGCAGATCCTCAGCATTACCGTAAAGATGATGGATTTATGAATAAAGAGTTCCATCATGTTTTTGACTCAGAGAGTTCATATTGTCAACAGTCCTGTTGAACTGTATAGTTTTTTTAGTGACCAACAAGGTGCTCATATAATCACAGTAGCTGTGAAATTATGACACTTGACAATACAGTGTTCAGTCTCCTGGAGCTCACCTGCATGGTCTTTGTAGAGATTTTAGCCATGCAGTCAGTGAGTGCACTGCACTACTACAGACATAAGCATCAGTAAGGAGTTGAGTGTATGGGTGTGCGTCAGCAGCAGTGCAAAGCAGGATTAATTGTTTAAATCCTGCATTGTGCTTTGCAATAGTATAGACCTGATGACACTTTACTGTATTGCATTCTGACAAAAATGTCATGGAGAAAACTATGCCATCAGCATTTCACTGTGAACGCCAAACCAGAAAATAGCACCTGTGATGGCAAGCTAGTTGAATCAACAACAAGCAGAGCCTTCTTAAGCTCTGCCATCTCACAAACTATCTTGGGCATGAGGTGCAGCCAGAGCAATTATCCCAGGCTTACTGTTGCTTCCTCTTGCCCATGCTGGCACTCAAGTTGAAAGCCAAAGTGGGTACCTAATCAGGTTAAAAACTGTTCAGTTTTGTTACGTACATTTTTAGACAATCCAAATTTCCTGATTTTCCTTGTAAAAAGAAAATGGGAAGGTGAAACTGGAGACAGAGGAGGAAGGCTGAACAAACCTTCTGACAACTGCTCACAGCCCTATCAGCAGCAGGAAGTGTGCTTTAGTACACAGGCCAAAGATGCAATGTCAGGACAAAAGCTCCCTGAATTCAAAAGCCACTTAGAATACATCATCTAAACAACCTTTGCAATATAAGTTTTATACTAAGGGGGAAGGTGTAAATTAATGAAATGCATAGTCAATGTAGGAACAAAGCTGAGGTGCATTTCTGAAATGTGGCGTTTATGGCAGTGCCTCACATGCAGCAGGCAGCAGCATTGTTTCCTTATTGGTTCCGTGTTTTCACAGTCCAGCTCTATTTGAAAAGAAGCTAGTATATTTTTTTTTTTGAAGTGGAAGAAAGCACTACTGGTTTTAATTTTGTCTAACTACACTGTCACACGCACAAGGCACATAGACGTACGATTGAAATAGGGGTTGAAAATAAAATCTTGCACTGCCATCCTGTGGTGAATGTTAGGAAAACATGAGGTTATCCTACTCACAGACACGCGGTTATCCTCTCGGAAACGCAGACTTCGCAGCAGAGCTAGGAACAGCTCATTGACCAAGAGTTACACTGGGTATTACCTCAAGAAGCACAGTAGAACCTCCAATGCCACTATTGTTCATTATTCCTCCTGCATTGCAGTATATTCTAGACACCTTTCAGAAGACATACAGTCCATTTTCAAGAATATAGGTTCTTTTAAGGGAAAATATTATAGATGAGCAGTGGAATAGCACCTCTGACACAGCAGACCAGATGAGGTAAGCACAGATGGGCTGGAGGGGAGCCCTCAGCAGTCACTGGGAACTTGACACAGTTTTAAAAGGCAGTCTGGGGGTGCTTTGGGGCTTGACTTTGACCTATGAAAAGTCTACTGAAGTTCACTTGTAAATAAGTCATAAATTTCTCCTCACTGGCTAAATGGATTTTTTTCCTGTGAATCACCACTAGGCTTAAAAATGAAAAAAAAAGGGGGACAAGCCAAAAGGGCACAAAGTCAGCCAACAAGAGAAAGAGAGAAAAGGAGATGTCACGCAAATAGTGTGCAAAGTATGCAGCTGAAAAGTAAAATGTTACCAGATCTTAACCACGATTGAATTCTGCATGAGGATGGTTCTGACTTGAGCTATCACACCTGAAGCTTGTTTTCCTACTAGACTATGATTTTGATCCTACAAAAATGTGCATTTAGTATACCAAACATTACCCCCAGATACATACCCTATTCACTTGCATTTCTAAGACAGAAGTATTTTTGTCAAACTGAGATGAATACAAAACATAGATTTCTCCTAAAACCAGTGATGGAGTGCCCCAGTATAGTTTCACTTCTTAGTTCTTGCTGTCTCCATCAGGAGACTAATCTTGTAAACAATTCCATATACTAGGATTGTGCACACCGAGAGCTGGCCTCTCCACCTGTGTGATGCCTCAAAAGTTATAAGAAGCTGACACCTGGAGCAGAGAGGATGTTGATTGAGGCTCCTTCATGACCATTGAAGGAGAGAAACCAAAATATTCCTGAAATAATACGAAAAAAAGCCTCAGCACCATCCATACAGCAAGTTTTCAGATAAAGTAAAAGGGGAAAAAATATTTAGCTCTCAGTTTGTGCAGACAACCACATTGTTTCTGCTTGTTTCAATGCATGATTATGGGTTTCTTAATAATGTGTATGGAACCTCGCTTTCACCTATTCAGATGCTCACAACTAATGCTACTGTCATAATTTATGGTTTGTAAGATCAGCTTCTGAACCTACCATGCTTGTCTCTTACACCAAAACAGTGTTTGGTACGTCTTCTTTGATCATTTATGTGGTTGTACCACCTTCCCCCTTCCGCTTCAGATGTATTTGTTTTCATCCCTGCTTTGAATAAAAAAAAAATGGTGCTTGCCTCACCCTGTTCTCACTTGTTAATGACTTCTGCCTCCAGGACATCTTTCCTCAGCAAGGCAGCAGACCAAACGATTTTTTTTTGTCCCTTCTATCAGCAGCTCCATTATTGATCACTTTTGATTCTGCTCATCTTCTTTGCAAAGCTATGACTTTTGTCTCTGATTAAAAATCACTACTGACAGCTTCTTCCTTCCTACCCTACATTCCTGCTTGGTTTTCTGAACTTTTCCTGATCCACTATAACCAGGAAACTATTACCTTCAATCCTCTTCTGAACTTTGAATCTTATCTGTCCCATTTTGCCTGTGCAGAAGAAACAAGACGATTTTTATTTCCCAGTTAAGAGGCTTTTTTCCCCCCCGTTGCTCTAAATAGATATTTTTTCCCTTGTTTAAGTAAGAGTTGTCATAGTAAGTATTTTCAACATTGTTTCTCTTTATGAATGACCCTGTGACACTCTTCTGAAAGAAGACAGTGGAGAAAGGCAAGTCCTCCCAGGCTGGAGGAGCACTTCAGCCCTGCCACCTGCCAGAGACATTGCAAAAAGTTCTGGTCTGATAAAAACTTTTTTTTTTTTTTTTTCAGTTTTGGCCTTCCACAAAGGGAAGAGCAGAGTGAAAATTTAAAAGTTTTGGTCTGAATAAACCTTTCACACAAGTCTGATAAGAAGAGCAGATGTTTCACTATGGCAGACCTTTTTGGCTCTTAGCTGGTTTTCATCTTTATATATTTTCCATGGAGGTGAGAGGGGGAAAAAGTTTCTGAGCTGTAGATTACTAGACAGCACAGTATCTTTCTAAATCATCATCCGTGGACTCGCCAGTCCCAGGAGCCTGCAAAACACAAGTTGGAAATCACCATTCTAAAGTTCTGCAGTCACAAACAGCCTCAGTTATAAAATTCGCTATTCTCTCTGGTTGATGGCCCAGTCTAGCACCTGAACGAACTTCTGTTGTGATGGCACAGGAAACTGTCATCAGCTTCTCTTCTGAAATGAAAATGTTTAGACATATTCTTCTTGTGCAGAGGAGGTAAGGGATGTTAAGTTGTATTCATCACTGCTAAGGAAAGGGAGAAGTGTTGATTCATGCTTCCAAGTCAAGCATTTCAAAACTATGTGGGCTTCAAGATGTGAAGTGTGACTGTGAAGACACCATGGAAGTAGCCCTAACAAAATAAATAATGGTTTACTTTATGAGTAAAGACAACAACCTGGAGAATTTTCAAGGGCAGAACCAAAAGGATGTGTCTATGCTGGGATATGTATCTGCAGCCAGCCCCACTCCTGAAGATATACGTGTGGTAATCTCCTGTGCAGCTGATGTGGCACGAGCCAGTTTTTATGCTGCTATACAGAAAAACATGCATGTACAGTTGCACTGCTGAAAATACACCTGTGCAGATCCATCAGTGCAAAACTAACCCCACTCATAGAGAAGGAACTGCAGGAAAAATGTAACACTAACATTCACAAATGGTTTATTTTTTATATCCTTTTCTTTCAGGTTGCCCAAGAAAAACAAAAATCGAGAAGCTAAATTAGTCTCTGCTGTATTTCCACAGAGGACCACAGAGATTTGCCAAAGGTATTTTCTGGAAAAAAAGATGCTCTGTTAACAGGACGTGAAGATTGCATTTTCAGACACAAAGAGCCTGCTAATGTAAAAATTGGTGACAGCGTAATTTAAACTGTCTACTAATTGATTATTGTGATACTAAGAATTTGCATTGTCTCCTTTTGAAGGCAATTGACAGAATTTGTGATAGTTCAGTGTTGAGTGGGATCAAGCCCCCAGTATGCACTTTATTGCATTCCGTGTGTTAAAGTCATTCCCTGGGTTGCTTCTGTAAAAGCCAGCAGAAACTCCAGCAGAAGGTCCTTGGCTGAGAAGTCAAGAGTTTAGAGTCAGGAAAGGATTGCCACAATGGAAACTACCCAAACCTCTTTTCCACAGGGTGCTTACATATTTTCTACTACTAAGTCCTGCCAGCTTTTGAGGTGGGTAGATCTTCCCTTCCTACTGGAAATACTTAAAAACAGGATGAGGCTATTTCACTTCCCCAACTGAAATCTGTCACTGGTTATCACAGCAGATCCAATGAGGTGTCTGGGCACAGGAGAGCTGTGAGACCTTTTGAATGTCTCCATATTTCATTGTAATATTTAAATGCGATACCACCTTTCAGACGTCTTGCACTGAGGAATTATATATAAAGAGCTATAAACTCCCTGCCATAGGGACTGGCCAATCTGTGACTCCTGAACAACTTCTGCATCACTTCTGAGTAGTTCAGCAACAGCTCTCATAATAACATTACATCACGTAATTGGAAACGGGGCTGTCTAGCACCGGGGCTGTTTCATTCAAATCCCCAGCCACAGGGAAAGCCAAGAGTGACTTTGCCCAGACACTCTGCACTGCAGCTGCACGCCCGGGCTTCAGGATGGAGCAGGGTCTGTGGATCACTGGTAAGCTGCTGTCACGTCCTGTCTGCAAACCACCCCACAGCTCTCCTGGGAGAGGTGAGGTATACAGCGTGTACTTTGTGGCTCCCGCCCATTTGCAGATTTCTGTAAGCCACTTATAGATTTTGGGAGGTTGACTGCCTTGTGCTCTACTCACTCCCAAAAATTACTACGGAACAGGAATTAGTGAAGATTAAGTTTGCTGTGACAGACTTACGGCATCAGTCTGAATAGGAAAATACTCAGCCAAGTCACCTTTAAGAGGCATTATATAATGCATTCTGAATTTTCATTAAAGCTAGAATACACAAAGCAGAGTTATATGTCTTTTATTTTAAAAGAAATTTTAGCTAAGCATGTTTCCACCTTAAGTTAATACATTGCAGATTAACTCCTTTATCTTTTGGAAGTCAGCTGTATTTTTACAATGCACGTACTTTTAAAAATCTATTCCCTTCAAGAAATGCTTTCCCACAAGGCTGTATCTACCACCCCAGTGCTTTCAGTCAACAGTTATATGAAGCTGATATCAACACCATATGCTTTTGTTCATGTTACGTATTCAAATAAAAAGGTGTGGTTAAATTCTGATGTCCTTTTTGAGGGGAAGACTGGATAAAACATCTGTCTCTTGATGGAAGCCATCTGGTATAACCAGACATGAAGTCAAGCATTTTAACATGGTGCGCTCCTTATAATTCTACTAGCTTAAGAGCATTACAGATTCTTCCCCTAATATTCTTATCACACACTGTCTCGGGGATTTTCCTCTGCACCTACCTAGGATTGATCGGCACAATTATTTTGTAAAGCCTTGTCTCTGTGCAATCAAAGTAGCCAGAAACAATAATAATTATTATGTAGATTTCTGCTGTTACTCTCCCAACTGAGCTGTTCAACTGCACAATTACAGGTGCAGAGAAAATCACAAAGTAGTTCCTGTGGAAGGAGGGGCTGCCAAGGCTTCCTGAGGTCAGCAGTAGTGTAGAAGCTGCAGCACATCCTTGGTTTGTTTCAGAGATAAGATTTAAGATGTTAGGACTGGTAAGGTGAGCTTTTCTCACTTCATCCCTTATTTCAGTCACTTCATTCTCACATGCATCAAACATGCCAGTGAGGGATCAAATATTGTCTATCCTTATCCATCCAAGGAGGACTGGTAGAACAGATATGATGTTGAAATATATAAAGGCTGTATGGTAGGCCAGCTTTCAAGAAAATGGCTGCACGACCTTAAATGTACGTTTTTGAGTGGGGGGATTAGCAGGTAAAAGGAAAACAGAGTATCATCAGTTTGAAATATGCGCAGAATAAACAAAGCCACATCATTTTTGTGCCATGGTTCTGCTCTGCTGCCAAGGCTATCTTCTCCACCTACAATATAGGGGATATTCAGTACCAACAAAGTATGTTTAACTGAGCTAATCTTCAAACACAAGGCAAGATTACACCCGGGGAATCTGGATAAAATTGACAGTCTTTCCTGGTTTCCTTAAAGAGTTTATTCTCTATGGCAGAAATGAGAAAAAAAAAAAATTCCTAGTGCTCGTCCCTGGTGCTTCATGCTTTGCTAGGAGTGTCCTGTCACTAGCTACCCATGCACAAGTGCTTTGCCCAGGGGTCAATACCAGGGCCAATACTGCTTAAATCTTCATTAATGACCTTGGCCATGGGTCAGAGGGCACATTCAGCAAGTCTGCAGGTCATACCAAGCTGGGAGGAGAGGGTGACAGGCTAAATGGTTGTGCTGCCATCCAGAGGGACCCTGAAGAAATGGGCAGAGAGGAACCTCATGAAGTTCAAGAAAAGGAAATGCCAAGTCCAGCCTGTGGGGAGGAACAAACCCAGGCACCAGGATAGACTGAAGGCCAAGTGTTCAGAAAGCAGTTCTTCAGTAAAGGCCCTGGGAAGTGCGATGGACACCAAGCTCCCCTTGAACCCGCAAATGTAAACCTTGCAGCGAAGAAAACAACAGCATCCCCATAGGCTTGCAGGAGGTGCTCCTTCCACTATACTCAGCACTAGTGATACCACATTGGGTGTGCTGGGTCAGGTACAAGAGAGGCATGGACATACTGGAACAACAGGAGCAAAGGGCCACAACACCATTACAATGCTTAGAGCATCTATCATATGAGAGAAAGAGCTAGGAGAAAAGAAGGCTCCAGAGGGATTTTATCAATGTGTGTAAACATCTGGTGGAAGTGGGGGAGGGTTGATAAAGACAACAGAGGTAGTCTCTTGTCAGCGGTGCCTTGTGAAAGGATGAGAGGCAACAAGCACAAACTGAAAGACACAGAATTGCAGTTAAACACGAGAAAAAGTTTTTATCATTGTAAGGTTCATTGAACACTGGCACAGTTGCTCTGAGAGTCTGTAGAGTCTCCACCTTTGGAGACAGTCAAAACCCAGCTGGACACAGCCCTGAGCCATCTGCTAGTTGCCCCTGCTTTGAGCTGGGGGGGTAAGAACCAGATCATCTCCAGAGGTCCCTTCCCACCTCAGCAAGTATTTCAGTCTTTCCTTGACTGTTATGACTACCGCTCTTGATGGAGCCAGATTTTGCTAGACTTGGAAGTCTATGAAATTTTTAATGAAGTGACATTCCTGATGAATTCTGCTCTTTAAGGCTATCTCTTTTCCATTGCACTCTTGAGGCAGACCTCAGCCAGCTGCCCCTGAGCAAAAAATTATCAATCCACCCCTCAAAAGAAAGAACCCTGGGTGTGAGCGAAATTTCATAAAGACATTGAGATAAGAGTTGAGGAGAAATGCTGCAAGTCAGGACTTCCTGATGGAGTGTGCCAGTGGCCTCGTCAGTGGTCACTGCTGGTGCAAACTTCAGTTTTCACATGCAAAACGAAACAATGTGGACATGTTTCTTCAGTGCTGATGATTTTTGTTTCAGATTAGGAAAGAACAAACAGAGCAACACAACATATGCAGTAGAGAAATACTATCAGTCTCCCCAGTGAGAACTGTGGAGCCTTGTAAAGGAAGGAATAGTATGCAAAAAGGGAAGTACTCACCTTTTATGAAATAGCTTTACTGCCTGCACATGACACAATTAAAAGAATATTAAAAATAATACACACTAGGGAACAATGTGTCATTGTGCCTGTGTACAAGGAGCTGATAAAAGAGGCATGGAAACTTTCACTTCAAAATTTCCCAATCTCTGGTTGTTGGTGATGGTGGCTGCCTCACAACCCAATCTCATCATGATGTTCATAGCAATGTCTTGCAGGCCCAATTCCCAACCAGTCCAGACTGTTCTTGTTTTAAGATATCTCTACTAATGTTAGGAGGAAAAAACTCAGGAGAATCTGCAGTTTGGAAACTGCCTATAGACTGTGTGCTGTTAGGCTTCTCCCTGTTAAGGAAACTTCCCTGTTCAACCATCCAGGAGCCACTCTGGCAGTCACTCTCACACCATCTGAGCTGAGACCAAGGCCCCTTTGTAGCTACGTACCCCGCATTCACACAGTCAGACCGGGTTTCCTTACCAGTTCGACTCAAGGTTTCCCATTGCAGAGGCTCAGACATCTTGATCCTTAAAATAATTTCATCTTGGTGCAGTAACAAAATAATAGCTTGAGCTGATGCCTCTGAGGAGCAACCCTGAACAAAGGAACCCTTGGGCTTTTGTACCCTCACAGTCTAAGTGTAGGAAAGTCTGCGGGTTGTTGGCTCCTGCTGTGTCTCTGAGTGTCCAGTCCCCTGGATGGGCCATGGGTCCCTGGGCCCTTTGTTATGCCTCTTGCCCAGGGCTCGGGCTCCCACCACCCAGAGCCCAACCTGCAGCTTGAACTGCAGCTGCACACTGAACTACCAAGTTACCAGCACTAAATGTATTCCTCAACATCTCTGTCAAAATCTTATCTGCTAGCAAGCAGTCACTCTCTGGGAAAGAACTCTTGTGGAATTCCCTTGTGCCTGCTGCTCTGAGCTCCTAGGTCGAGACACATTAATTCCAGGAGCATCAATGAGGTAAAAAGATTTGGCGCACTTGCTAGTGCACTAGAGAGGGGGAGGCAGCCATGTATTCCCATGGATGCTCAAAGCATCTTGTCCCTCTTTGGCAGGCTGCACAAGGCTTGGCACACTGCACGAGGTGTCCTTTCTTGGTATGTGGCTGAAGAAATAAATGTACCCTGCACTGTGGCTGCCATGGGTGGAAAGTGTGCCCTCGGCCTCTTTTGATGGAGACACAAGCATTGCCGTTAGGGTCACCTCTGACCTCGGCTCCAAAGAGCCCTGTGCAGAACAGCAGAGGTGTCTCCATTAGGCTGTGCCTGTGCAGGGGCACGCAGCTTGGACTTGTCTGAATCCAAGCTCCTCTCTGCTGGGCACCCCTGCTCCTCCTCTTCCCTGCTCTGCCAGTGCACTGAGGTGCCACCACGGGCCAGAGTTCAGGGGAAGCAACTGTTCCACCAGGCAAGGGCACACTCTCTCTCCACCTGCCCTCTGACCCGGGGGAGACACGGAGGGCACACAGAGCTTCTGTGGGCTCTGCAGGGTCCGGGGCCTGAGGAAGTACCACTGCAGAGCAGAGGGAGGTGATTGTCCTGCCACGCTCTGCACTAGTGTGGTCTCACCTTGAGTGCTGTGTGCAGTTTGGGGCACTACAATATAAAAAAGATATAAAGCTGTTAGAGAGCAGCCAAAGGAAGGCACTGAGGATGGTGAAGGGTCTGGAAGGGAAGCCGTATGAGGAGCAGCTGAGGTCACTTGATTTGTTCAGCCCAGAGGGGACTGAGGGGAGACCTCACAGCGGTCTTCAACATCCTCACAAGGAGAAGCAGAGGGGCAGACACTGATCTCTGGTTACCAGTGTCAGGACCCGAGGGAACAACCTGAAGCTGAGTCAAGGGAAGTTTAGGTTGGTGTGCTGGTTTTGATGGGGGTAGAGTTAATTTCCTTCATAGTGGCTGGTATGGGGCTGTGTTTTGGATTTGTGCTGAACACAGGGATGATAATATAGAGAAGTTTTTGTTATTGCTGAGCAGAGCTTACACACAGCCGAGGCCTTCTCTGCTTTCCATACTGCCACGCTGGTGAGGAATTGGGAGTGCATGGGAGGATGGGAGGAGACACAGCTGGGACAGGTAACCCAAACTGACCAAAGGGATATTTCACACCATATGACATCATGCTCAGTATATAAAGTAGGGGGAAGAAGGAAGGAGAGTTTTGGAGTGATGGTGTTTGTGCTCCCAAGTAACTGTCGTGTGATGGGGCCCTGCTTTCCTGGGGATGCCTGAACACCTGCCTGCCCAGGGGAGGCAGTGAATTCAATCTTTGGGTTTTTTCGCTTGTGTGTGCGGCTTTTGCTTAGCTTATTAAACTGTCTTTATCCCAAGACACGATTTTCCTAGCTTTTACCTTTCTGGTTCTCTCCCCAATCCTGCTGGTGAGGGAGTGAGCGAGCAGCTCCGTGTTGCTTGGCTGCTGGCTGGGGTTAAAACACGACAGCTGGATATTTGGAAAAGTTTCTTCACCCAGAGGATGGCTGGCCGCTGGAACAGGCTCCCCACGGAAGCAGTTACGGCACTAAGCCTGACAGAGTTCGAGAGGCGTTTAAACAACACTCTCGGGTACCCGGTGCGATTTTTTTCCGGGATTCTCAAAAGCAGTTCGGGGCTGGGGGCGGGGGCCAGAGACGGGGCGGGGCCAGAGACGGGGCGGGGCCAGGGGGGGGCGGGTCCTGGCGCGCGCCGCCTGCCGGGAGCTGTAGTCCCACCCCCGCGGCCTCCCCGGCTGCGCCTGTGTCTTTAAACGCGGCCGGGCGCGCGGCGTCGCGCCTGCGCGCAGCCGCCGTGACCCCGCAGCTCTCGGCGCCACCGGAGACTCCCGGGGCGCCCCGAGCCCCCGGCGGCGGCAGCGCCCGGTCCGGACCGGACGTAGCGCCGGCACTCCCGACCCGCCCGGGGCGATGGAGGAGCGGGAGGAGCGCGGCGGCGGGCCCGGCGCGGAGGGCCCTGCGGCGGTGGCGGAGATCCGCGCTCCGGGCCCGCGGCCGCTGCGGCTGCTGGAGTGGAAGGTGTCGGTGGGCGCGGCGGTGCAGATCGGGTCGGTGCTGGCGCTTTGCGCGCCGCTGCCGCCGCCCGCCCCGCCGCCGTCCGCCGCCGGGAGCGGCCCCCCCGGGCGGGCGCAGCGCGGCGGCGCCGAGCGCAGGCTGCGGGCGGAGCGGCCCGGCGTGGTGCGGGAGCTCTGTGCGCGGCCCGGGCAGGTCATCGCGCCAGGGTGAGTGCGGGGCTGGGGCGGCACCCGCCGCGTTCGCGCCTCTCCTGAGGGGGCCGGGCCGGGCCCTGCTCACAAAGAGCCTTCCTGAGGAGCTCTGCGCAGGGAAGCAGCCGTGCGAGGAGGAGGAGGAGGAGGAAGCGGCCGGGGAGGGATCGTGCTGCAGTCCCGCGTTTCAGAGCGGAGCGCCTCGCTGTGGGCCCTGTCGCAGATAGCTGCGCATCTCCCGGCTGTGTCGGGGGAAATCACAGAACGGGTCAGGTTGGAAGGCACCACAGTGAGCCATCTGGTCCAACCTCCCTGCTCCAGCAGGGTCATCCCAGAGCACATGGCACAGGATTGCATCCAGATGATTTTTGAGTATCTCCAGTGAGGGAGACTCCACACCCTCTCTGGGCAACCTGTTCCAGTGCTTGGTCACTCGCACAGTAAAGAAATTCTTCCTCGTATTTGGGTGGAACTTCCCGTGCATCAATTTCTGCTTGTTGCCTCTTGTCCTAAAATACTTTTTTTTCTTTTTTAGTTTGGCAGTTCACTCTTAGGTTGGTGCAAAACTTAGATAGCAAATGTATTATTTCCTACTCGATAGCAGGAATTTTAATAGTGGTGCGAAAAGACATTTTAATATTACTGAGTACCATACATCTAATAGCAGCAGCCTAAATGCTTTTAATACTGTAGGTGTTTTAATGTATAAGGCTTCACAAATATAAAAATGAGGTAGTGTAATTTGAACTCTCAGAAGAGCAAGGGATTAAATGAGACTTTTTTCCATGGTTTTGCAATGGGTTTGTCTTGATGTTATTTGACTTTTAAATTCTTAATTGCCTAATAGATAGTGGGCCTCTCAAATTTCTAGATTAATTTGGGCTAATAATTTGCTACCCTGTGCTTCAAGCAGATTTTTTTTTTTCCTCAGCAGGAAACTAATGAAAAACTCTAGCAAGCTATTTTTTTTTATTGCAGTTCTCTTGATTTTTGAGTGGGTACAGCCAAGCCTAAACTTTCTTGATTGAAAGTCACTAGTATATGCAAAACATCTGTGTATGGGGGTACTCTCAATGGTTAGGAAAAAACCAATCTGATTCATTTTTATATCAGTCAATAATATAACGTGCTACAGATGAGATACAAGCTGTGCTTTTCTTGCTACAGAGATCTCTCTTTCTGAGATAAGACTGTGGCTTTCCTTTTGTGCCACATCAGTGTTCTGCTGTTGCATCTAGTGCAACGTGGACCATCTTTAATACCTGATCTAGAACAAAGGTACTGTGTCAGACTAAAACACATGTTAAGAATATAGAGTAAAATTTTAAAACACCATGTGCATTGTGAAATTCATCTTGATAGTGCCGAGTAGAAGGGGAGATATCTTTATCTTGTCTTTTTGTTGTATTAGCTAAGCATTTGGGAGGAAAAACAAAATATAAAAATATTCTGTATGGTAAATATAATCAGTTTAAAGTAGTCTGGCTCTGATGTAGCCACATTGTAGGTTTAGCTTTTCTCAGTGTAAACTTCAGGACTTGAATGCATCAGTTTTTATACAGTGATCTTATTGGATTTGTCTGCTCTTGAGTCACAAGTCCTTGCTTTGAGACAACTAGAAAATAAATTGTGTTCTTTATTACTGTTGTTGTTGGCTTCTAAAACATTTTTATTGTATGCCACTAAAAGTTAGTATTTGATATTGAACATTACTAGGTGTTACACGTCTGGAATTCCGACTTTTCGGTGTACATTCTGTGTTGCATGCTTTAGTGGTATTTACCATGTGAGTGCAAAAGAAAAGCTCAAGTGAAGAGACAGAATAAGCATGACCTAAGGGTAGTAGAACTGGTCAGCAGTTGAAGACTTAACTGCATTTCTTTGGTCACTTAAAAGTGTTTTGTTTTTTGGTGTTTTTTTTCTTTTGGGGAGAGCATTTAATCTCTTGCCTGTGGCTTCCCATTTTGTGTAATAGAAATAATATTTCGTTACTTATCAGCAGTATTTCAATATTTGTTCATGTTGTGCATTCTTGACATACAGGTGTGATTTAAGTAGGTAACATAGCTGTCTCCAGAAAATAACAGGTTTTTTAATCCAGACTATTCAGGATGGTAGGTGCCATGCTACCTTCAGAAGAGTCAACTCTGTCAGTTTAGCCCCACATTCTCTATAACCCAAAAATATTTGCAAATATTTGTCCAATCCTGAAACACTGTAGGAAACCTTGTTTCTCTGTCATGTATTTTTCCCTCCCATCAGAAAGTGAAAACATAAGTTCATCAGACCTCCTTATTTGAGAGCATACAGTGTGAGTGATCTGAGGTTTCTTCTATGTCAGTTTTGTCATCATTATTTCTGAAAATGATGACATCTTTTAGCACAAGTCTCTCCCTATTAAGAAGACACATTTCCAACTTTTAGTTATTTTTCTTTTATATCAGGCATGAGATGAAATCTTTTGCTATGTGAAAGTAATTTTGCACAAATATAGCGCTTAATTTTCCTGTAGTTTGGCTACCCACTTTTTAGCATTGGCAGGCATGCAAACTGTCCACAGAGCAGAGAGGATGGAGAGGATGCCTGCCCAAGGCAGGCAGGAGGTGACTTTTGCTTATTTTAGCAGAGGTAGGCTTGCATCACACGTTTGACTGGGGCTTGAGAGAGGAGCATGTTTGACCTGTTAGGACAGATAGCAGGGGTGACAGTAAGCAGTTAACGAAAGGCCTTTGATGTTAATGAAGCATAATTTCTATGCTTGGCAGGAGCAACAAATAAAATGTCTAAAATGCTGCACTGCTCTGTGTATTATTAGTGCCAGTCACCCATCAGTGTTAATCATTCTGAAGCTGCTACAGGTGTGTCAGGATTCAGGGTTGGGTCATCCTTAATGTTTTATGTGAATATTTATATAATCATTTCTAATATAAAATGATGATCTGCTTTTGGGCCCTGCTGATGGGATAAGATTATAACAAGTCTCTAGTTTGGTTCACATTAGTAGAGTATTACAGAATATTTATTACCTGTACATTTTACCTGGATGTCTTTCTGTCGTATCACATAGTTTTAATAATGAAAACTTGCATTATTCTACAAAGCATATGTAATAAAAATCTTGTTTAAACCTGCCTGGATTGTAGTGAAGCAAAACTTGTATTTTCTCTTTTTCGAGAAGATAACAGGAAAAAGGTGGGAATTTGTTCTCTAAAACTGTAGATTTTTGTGGTGTTCCTCAGTGGTTTTTTGTGTCAGAAACTTGATTATATGAAGAAAATATATCTTCCTCAGGTTGCCTATACCGCAGCCTCAGGGCTTAGCTTACCACCCAAGATGAGGACACTTAACCCCAGACCCCAGTACCTTGCATCTTACAGTCTTCTAAGGGGAATAAAATGCTAATGAATTGCACTTTATTTTGAAGTGATGACACTTGTAACAAACTACAGGAAAAACAACTTGTTCTTTCAGTTAAACACAAACGTTTTCATAATATCTTGACAAATATTTAATGAGCTTATAAAAGTCTTGAAAAAACCTTATTGCCAAACACTGAGGACTGTTGAATAATACTTAACTCTATCAGCTCACTCTATCTCATGCTGAATTCCTTTGTATGCTTGGAGTCATCCCATTGTTATGTAGTAAGTTTTGGTATTCATTTTTCTGACCTGTTTACTGTCTCTCTTTTTTATGTTTTTCCCCTTTCCTTCCCACCATATAGTGTGATAGTAAGAAAGCCTACTTTTTAATGCTTCTCTCTGGTGTTTAATTGAATTGGATATTGAAAAAATGCAAATTCTAAATTAGGGGGTTTTGTCTTTCGTTACTTTCTCTTTCTCCTGTTCTAGTTCTCTGGCACCCAACAAATTGGGAGCTCACACTATAGCTCATTGTGCTGAACAGTAGAGGACAAAGTTACTTTTCTTTACATGACCATGTTTTCACAAAACTTGTAGGAACTTCTTTATCTGAGAGAATAAGCTACTCGGTCAGGTTTGGTTGGAAACAGGCATCAGGCTTGGAAGTTACCAGTAGTGTGGTTGTAGGAGCCTTGTGCCTGCAGTTTTTCTTGGTGTGGCTTCCTTAGAACATGGTTTCCTGGTTGCTTCAGGCTAATACAAGAGTTGACTGGAAGGGATGCTCAAACTTCTGTGTACCATTAGCTTCCATTAAGTAGGGCGTTGGAAATCATGTAGCTAAAGATGACTTCGTCTGTCATCCTTTTTTTCTTTCCATCCTTCCCACCCAACCTCCTGTGAAATCATCCATAGCAATCAATTCTCACATTTTGTTCAGTTCCTGCAACAGAAGTATGGTGTTGGGAAAGGGAGGGTAATTTGTCCTTTCAGCAGTAGCCTATATATAGATCAGATCAAAGTGATTGTGTAAATGCCAGTAGGGTCATTAGGGGAATAAATGGCATGTTGGCACTGGGAAATAACATTATTGAGGTTGTACATGTCCAATATGGCATTTTGTATGATAGTCTGTAGTAACACTTGTTCAAACTAAGAGCAAAGGTTTTGTTTTTTCCAGTGCAATGGGGAGGGATTTTTTTCTTTAGTCATATGATGGGACTGAAACTATTTAGATTTAGCTAACGGGGCTGGTGCTGGGTGATTCATGCAAAATATATCATTCATCAGAAACATTTTGATCCAGAAGAACAGTTTTTACTTTGTGCATTATTGTGTGAAAGGTGATAGTATACCATGTATATTACTTCTTACAAACACATCAGTTTTTCTGAGTATGTCCTTTTTTAAGGAAGGAATTGGGATATCACGAGGCCACTATTACACCAGTAAAACAAAACCAAAACAATACTAAAATTGCTTTTCTGCAAGTGTTTTGAGAAAAACTGTAGATTAAGGCAGCGATTTAGACATTTAGAGTAGAACTGTTTGCATTGTTTGCTTGCTAGTTTAAAAATCACATCTAATATTTTGCATCATTCAACTGATGTGAAAGGCAAAGGATCTCGGTCCAAGCTTAGTGGAATGAACTATGAATTCCCGTTCACAGGAAGGAGGGGTGGCAGGTGATTCTAGCCAGGGAAGGCATTGCTTGACAAGAAGGGGACTTCATTAATTTTACAGCTGTTTATTATACTTACCCTTTATAAGCTGAACAGCCTTCTAAAGTGTTGTGCTTAGCTTTTGGAGTGTGTGTTTGGATTCTGGGCTCACTTGATGCTGTTGATGTCACGTGGCTGTTGCCAAATGTGGAGCTACTGCTTCCTTGGTTTGAACCCTTGCTGTATAACTTATAGTCTTGTTCATAATTGCTTTTAAAGGTGTTAAAGACTGTTAAATTTTCCTATGTAAGTGTATTCATTTGGCTTAACAGCAAGTCCCAGAGGAAAACATGCAGAATGTAGTGTTGAGATAAAAGCTTGCCACAATATCCAAAAAGGGAAAGGCAGGGAGGAAACTGTTAAGACTTGAGGATTCTGCATCCTGCAGTAAGTCTCTTTCTGTTTTATTTGTTGTTTGGAAGTAACAGACTATGATTGTTTAAGTGTTTGATTTTTAGTGGGGCAGCTAATGAAATGGTTGGAGAAGGTATAATGTTCTCTGTTAACAGATGCAGCTTTCTAAGGCAGAGGGGAGAGATCACAAGATCCTTCCAGATTTCTTATGCAGAGAGAGAAGTAAAACCCATGTTTACAGCTTTGCTGCCAGCTGTGTGTGTGAAATGGTCTCTTTCTCAGTCACCTTTCTCTGCTTTGGTGTCCAGGCTGTTTTGCTGTTCCTGTGTAGCTGTTTTTCTACATGTGGGCCTAAGGTTGCAGGAGGCAAACCAGATTTGTTCAGGTAATTACAGGTGATCTTGACTCTGAGTAGGAGAAATGCAGTGGTAAGCTGGTCTGAGATAAGGGGAAATTATGTGCCTTTACCTGAACGAGAGATGTATACCTGGGGGTGGGAAGGTGTTAGAGGTGGGATTAGGTTGCTAGACTGTCACCTGGATTTGCAGCAGTTCATCTGTGAATAACATTCTGTAGTAACTGTTGTAAAAGCTAAAGCATGGTTTGAGAAAACTGCAGGTTCAGGTTGATTATTGTGCTCTCAATTAAAAGGGTATACAGCTACCACTCTTCAACTATTTGAATAAATGCCACTTAGGTTGGCAGGTTTCATCACATATGTATGTATTTGCTATGTGTAGATTTGGGTGACTTTTATCCTGCTGTCAGATGGATGTTCCTCAACTCTAAGGCAGAGTTTTGTGGCAAGTATTTGGGAACTGCTGTCTGACTACAAACACTGCAGTCAGAGAGAGGTGGCAATAGAAATGCAAATGCATAAAACAGTAATGTCAGTAGCTGACAATAATAAGGGGGGGAGTGGACTGCAGACTGGTTATTGCTTTAGTGAATTGTTGAGATATGATAGCCTATTTTTATCTGTTATTTTAAGTACTGCTTAATACTAAAGAAACAAGAGTTAAGAGCCTGCATCATTCATTCTGTATGAACTTCATTGTTTCGAGGGGGTTTTATATAAAAGTATAGAAAACTATATTCCTACCTTCACCTTTTTAAGATTCTCCCAAATAATAATACTTCTGGCTTAAAATGTTCTAAATAAAATTGAAAAACCCATTGTAAATCATATTTGAAAAACTTACTAGATTTTATATAATGAGTACTGCAAACCCATTTGCCTTTTTTTTTTATACCTTTTTATTGTTAACTTTTAACAGTGGCTTTTTGTAACATGCAGGAAGCTGTCCACAGATGTGTGCATGGAAGGTGAGAAGGTTACCTCCTTGCTTGTAGCGCAAATTCTTCTCCAGAAATAAATGGAAATACTTAAAGCCTTGCACATTTGCAAATGGAAATAGACTTATTTCAAGCTCAAGATGTTTTTTGGATTATAAATAAAATCCAGAAACTCTGGGCCTAAGTTTCTCTTGGCATTCATGACCTAAGTCTAAGCTTGAACAGATATCTTGCCTGAAAAGTAGAAGAAAAAATTTCACAACACTTTAATTTATAATTGTGAATAGTTTGTGTTTAACGGGGGGGGGGAATCTCAAGACCCATGATTTCCATCTTAGCTTTGGAGAATTGAGATGATGCGTTGAAGTGCGAATTATGTTTTCTGTGAGCTACTGCTCACAGCAGTTTTTCTGTAGTTGTCTTTACCCTCATGTCTACATCATTCTAGGATAGGGCATGGGTATTATTTGGTTTTTTTTTAATTTCTTTTTATTTAAAGGGCTGGCTTTTTGGGTGAGGCTTTTGGGGCTCATGCATATTTGAAATACAGCCTTCTCTGCTTGTCCTCGAGTGTAAGTCAAGTGGCTTCTGTAGTGAACTGCTGAGACATGTTTCTTCCAACATCTTAAAGAGGCTGTATGAACAAGGGCCATGTGTCCCTGTGATCCTTGGTATTTTTAATCAATTATTCAAGGACTTTCTGCTTCCTTCCAGATATTAATGAGGGTTAAATAAATATAAATCCAGTGGTTAAATACTCTTACATGGTATATCAAGGTGATTAAGGCTTTGAAAAAATCCTTGCTACAAAACTGGAGTCCTATGTGTTATAGAGGCTGTGGTTTCATGCAGATTGGTCTCGAGGGCTCTTAGTAGTGGTTCTAAATGCTGCAGTCACACACCACAACATATTGTTCCAGTGTAAGCTAACAAAAATGTCAGCCTTTCAGAAATTGGAGTACATTAAACTGTAGAAGCAGGCTTTAAGTTGAATCTAACTTCATCTGACAGCTAAAAGATTGTGTACTCTTATTTGTTCTAGATCAGTTGGTTCATTCAATAAGGGTTGGTATTAATAATCATTGATCTGAAGATGTGTTCATTTGGTATTTCTACCCCTTGACAGTTGATCTGAGATACCCATGAGCATGCTGTAGAACCAGGGCAGGGACTTTTGTCTCATTTTGCTGCATTAGTACAGTTTTACGTCTTCTAATGCTAATTGCAAGGGTACATGGCATCAGATTGAGAACACCAGCTTTAAGTGATCACGGTGACAACTTGGGCTATGTGTCTCTTGTGGTATTTGATGTGGGTCCTTATCCCAAACTGATCTGAGGAAACTCAGCAATCTCTTGGCTGCTGGCAGACTCACATGAGATACAAGTGAATGCAGAGCAGTGGCTTCATCTTGTAACTTTTGCACTGTATTTTTGCACTATATTTTTTATGCCAGGAACCATTTTCTATGGTTCCTTGAAACAAACTTTACGTAAAACTTATGTCTTCATGACTTGGAGATGTTCAAGCTAGTCTCGAATACGTAGGCAAAATAAATGCTAACAAAGCAGCCTGGTCACTGTGGGGAGAAAATGAGTTGTTGAAACTGCCTGTGTCTTTCCCCAGTCTTAGCCCTGTTTTTAAAACATTTGCAGCATTGATCAGTCACCCTTGCTGGACTGCTTTTATCTTCTGCTTTGACTCTAAACCCAGCAGAAAACTTCGATATGCCTGGTGAGTTCTTCTGTCTTCCAGGGTACTGAAGTGCCAAAGAAGGGGGTGGGCTTTCAGAGGAAACCTCAGGGTGGGGAGGAAAAGAAGTTTGCCTTTCTTTGGCAGCATGATATTGGAGTAGTTGCCTCTGGTAGTGAAGCCAAGCTGTACTAAAGGACATGGCTAATGTACAGTCAAGATAGACTGATTATGAATAACAGAGATAACCTCTCTGTTCCTGTGCTATCCTGGGTTCCCTTAAGGTACAGCTCTTTCTAAGTGTCTCCAGTAAAGCTGTCTCATGGCCACTGTACTCTGCAGCTGGCCAGCCCCTCCTGATGCATGGAGTTGCTGTCTTCTGTGATAGGCTATCTCAAGAAGTTTTTGCTCCTGTTCCCCTTTAAGTCCTGCACTTACTGCTGTGGTTCTTCCTTGCTGGAAGTGTTAGATCATGCTGAGAAGAAAAAAACACTAAAACAAACCAAAAAAACCTAACAAAACCTTTAGGGGATTGCTTTTTGTTTGCACTTTGTTCACTTCAGTGATGACATAAACTGGTTGCTGCAACTGGAGAGTACCATAGATACCAGAACTCTGTGCTGGCTTTCCCAGTGTAATTAACTTACCAGGAACCAGAGCCTGGTTACACTTGATACACAGTTCTTCATTTGGAGTCAGCACTAATGACCATGCCCTAAAATTAGCAAGGGCATTGACTTCCTCTGTTAATAAAAGCAAAATGCTCATACTGGATTTCACTAAAGCTTTCCCTTTTTTTCTGTCCCATGGTGCCAATTTAAAGCAGATATTGTTAAAAGACTTGGTTTAGAAATAGAATAAGTACGGAAGTATTGGAAGAACAGTGACAGGCTTATGATCATCTCCATCCTGAGGCTTTTAGTAAATGTCTGTCCCTATTCATGAGACTGCGGACAAAAAAAGTAAGATTTTGCTATAATGGCACACCTAGTGTCTGTTTGTTTGAAAGCACATCTGGAAGGAATGAGAATAATATCCCATAGTGAGTTACCTTATTTACTAGTTCAAGTTTCACTTAAATCCCACTGTATTTTTTTACTTAAAAGAAACCAAAGAAACCATGTGGGCAGTTTGTGGTCCTATTGCCGTCCTTTGGCTGTCAGGCTGGGTATTGGAGTGATGTACCGCCTCCACAGCCACCCCCAAAACATGTGCCTACCATAACCCAATGGTTCTTACCCGGTTGCTTCCCCCAGCTCACCTGCACAGTTGTGACAGTTTGTAAAACTGGAAAAAGATTTTGCATCATTCGTGGCAGTTTTCCTTGGAACACTTTTGTTGAAGTAGGGGATGAACCCTGCTTCAGTACCCAAGGGGGTACTGAAGGAGTTTGGGGAAGAAGAGGAAGATGCTTTTAATGCTGCCAGCAGTAGAGTGTATTGGAATTCTTCAGATTTGAAGTGCAGAGCAGGTGGGGAATCTGTTTCCTCTCTGTAGAAATGTAGTAGGGAAGGGCTCTATTCTTATAAGTGGGTTTCACTTATGACCCAGAGAAGAGATCAAGCAGAAACCTGAACCTCTGTTTGGTATATGCAGCCATTTAAAAATGCCTTTGATTCAGGTTGCTCTTGTCTGATAATTGTCTTGGATCTTGGCCATTATATTTTGAAAATCCCTCACTTCACCAGTAAAAGGAGAGCTTTGAGGTCTGAAATTCACAACTCATTCTACTTGAGTTCTGTGTTTGTTGCTTTTTAGTCATTAAAGCATATGTACTAAAATTTAAGTATGTTTAAGTCTTTGTGGTGTTCAGGCTTGTGTTCTGCAGCACTGAGTAGTATTGGGCTTTCTTCCTGGCAGAAGTTTGCCTAAGATCCTGACAGTTGTACTTGAAACTTGACCACTTGATTATATGTTGCTCAGAAGTTCATTGGTGCTCTGGAGTTCTTCCTCTGGCCTTTGGGTTAAATGTCAGCACAGAGAACAGTATGACAGAGGGCTTGGTATTGTGTACCTTTTATCTCTAGCACATTTAAATGTGGCAGCTGTGGTCATATTTAGATGTGCAGGGGCAAACCTGATATTTAGTGGTGATGTTTGGTATGAGACCAAGTATAGAGGTGTTGTTTAGGAACAGTATCGATTAATAACTTAGAACTCCAACCTTCTTTTAAGAATCTCTGCTCTTGCATATCCTAATTTGAATCATACCTCAGCCCAGGAGTATGCCAGCTCCTCCTGTTCCATACCTGGAGTGTGAGGTTAGCTTGGATGCAAAGTAGAGAATGCCTAGAGATATTGTGGTTTGAAAACCAATTAATTTGAGGTAAAAACCCAGTCATTGTAATCTCATATATGTTTCTGTAACTCATATCATTGGGGGTGTTTTTTTGGCTTTTTAGGTGTCTGTAATTTCAGATTCATACACTGAACACAGGGTGAAGATGAGCAGTTCTGACATGGTTATTAGTGTGAGTTGGTAGCCTAAAAAGGAGCTTAGCAGTAAATCAAGGTAAAAGACAACAAGACAAATGTATTGTCAAAGAGAGCAGGGAAAAGAGTCAAATAAAGTAATACAAATGTAGGGGGATGAAAGGAGAACTAAGTAATCAAACAGTGAATTGTCAACAGTGAAAGGCCACAAAAATATGTTCACTTGTGCAGTTCTTTTAAAAAATCAAGACTGAGCAATTATTATTTGTTTTCTGTGAACTCTGTACCATGTTTAAAAAAGATCTAAACTGCTCACACAGGAAGAGGAGGTGTAATTTCCAAGCAGATAGTGCCTGCCACTGAGAAGGACATAAATCTGCGCTTTTGTAAATGGCAATACTGGTAGTTTGATGGCTTGTGAAGACTTCTCGTGAAATAAACCTGACCTGAATCTAGTTTTTGCTCTCAAAGAGGAAAAAATCCTCAACATGGGCATGAACTGCAGTTTTGTTGCTACAGTCATCAGTCTTTTGGTCGTTGAGGAACAAGTGACACACTGCAAGTAAGCAGTTGGAGGTATCATTTAAAAAGTGGATTTCTGTTTGGAATTGCCAAACACTTGGTAGTCAGATACAAATGAGACATTTAAGCATGCAAAACAGTTTTCTTTTTGGTGCAGTTTGCTTATTGCGGTACAGGTTAAAGCCACAGAAAAACCACTACAGCCAGCTTATGAAAGAGCCTGGATTTTTCTGGTGGGTTTTGAGGGATAGTTTTTAGCTTTTTTTTACTTGACTTTTTATTTTTCTAAAAAATATTAGGGAGATGCTGCAGCTCATGATCAGAGTTGGTGAAATTTTGTAGTAGCTGAATTATGTCTGCTTACTAGAATTTTTTAAAAATAAGTCTGAAAGATTGGTTCCTCCAACTGTATTGAAGAAAATAAAAGTATCTTATAATGACTGTTCAAGTGTTTGAGAGAAAAAGTAAATGATTATATTTTTAAGACCTGGAATTTTGATAACTAAACAAGGAATACTTTAATTGGACTACTCAACTGAAAAGCATACTTTGTCTTCTAAAAAGTTTGGAATAGTGAATGTTACAGCTTGGGTTTCCAGCTCTAATTTCTGGTTTGATTTAGCTATTGTTTGGAAGAAAGAATAAAATATCCTTTTTTATGTCTTTATTTTAAAATGTGGAAATGCAAGGCTTAAGGATCAAAAACAAAAATATTTTTGTGAGAAGACCGAAGGAATATATGCTTCTGCCATGACACAAGAAAATAATAAGCTAAGATGAAGTCTGTATAGAACTCATCTGCCCCTGTGCTCAGCACTGGTGAGGCCATACCTCAAATCCTGGGTTAAATTTTGGGCCCCTCGGTACAAGAAAGACATTGAGGTGCTGGAACATGTCCAGAGAAGGGCAACAAAGCTGGAGAAGGATGGAGCACAAGTCTGATTAGGAGCAGCTGAGGGAGCTGGGGGTGTTTAGCCTGGAGAAAAGGAGGCTCAGGGAACCTTACTACTCTCTACAGCTATCTGAAGGGAGGTTGTAGGCAGGTGAGGGTTGCTTAGTTCTTCCAAGTAACAAGCAGTAGGACAAGAGGAGATTACCTCAGGTTGTGCCAAGGGAGGTTTAGACAGGATATGAGGAAAAATTTCTTCACAGAAATTGTCGTCAAGCACTGGAACCAGGAAGTGGTTGAGTCACCATCCCTGGAGGCATAAAAGACATGCAGATGTGGTGTTTAGGGACATGGTTTAGTGGTGGACTTGGCAGTGTTAGTTCATTAGACTCATTGATTTTAGAGAAGAGAACCTGAACCCTTCCATGATTTTGAAGTTTCCACATTTGGTTTTCATTACTGTGTAGTTCACTAGTGTATTAATGGAGAGTTGTATCTAATTGAATATAAACTATCTTTGGACAAACAGTGCTTGTTTTTACTGAACTTCTTTGCTAAACCAAGGTTAGAAACTGTCATTAATATATGCTTCAGTGACTTTTAAAGTTGTGACAATGAATAATTTGAATACTTAGTTGGTTGTCTTCTTCCTCATGTTGCTGTAAAAGCATATATCTTAAGGGACTGACACTCAAATCATAAACAGAATTTATTCTTAGAATTCTTTCAGTCTGCAGTTTCTAATTTAGGTGTCTGTAATCTACCTGCAATAAATGGAATACCTACATCTTTTTCAGGACTGTCTTGGTGAGACTGGAAGGGTGCAGCCATCCTGTTGTTATGAAAGGCTTGTGTGCAGAATGTGGTCAGGACTTAACTCAGTAAGTATTGTCAGCTCTTTTTTCCAACTTTGCCTTGCTTCTGATTAGGGGTCCAAGCTCTTTCTCTCATCTAATAAAATCGTAGAATGGTTTGGGTGGAAGGGACCCTAAAGATCATCTACTTCCAACTCCCTTGCCACGAGCAGGGACAGCTTCCACTAGACCAGGTTGCTCAGAGCCCCGTCCCACCTGGCCTTAAACTCTTCCAGGGCTGGGGCATCCACAGGTTCTCTGGGCAGCCTGTCCCAGCGCCTCACCACCCTCACAGAGAACATTTTTTTCCTTATATCTAATCTAAACCTACTCTCTTTCAGTTTAAAGCCATTCTCCCTTGTCCTGTCAAGGACCCATGTAAATAGTCCCTCTCCGGGTCTCTTGTAGGGCCTTCAGGTACTGGAAGTCTGCTGTAACGTCTCTGATGCTTTCTTCCGGGTCTTGGTAATTGTGAATCATACCTGTAATATTAACTGTGAAATGGTAGGTAGTAGTGGAAGGGGGAGAACAGTATTCATACTTTCTGACAGAAGTAGCACTCCTACAAGGAAATCTGAGAGGGAGTTTTCCTCTAAAGTTAAATTTCAGCATAGAGTACTCTTTCACATTTCCTTTAAAAAATTGTATCTTTTGAGATTGGCTCATTAAATTGTTGCTTAAATTTGAGTGGTGTGAATATATTAATTTTTGATCACGTGATTGATAGTGTAATCATATTTCTTTACTGAAAAATTGCTGCTTCTAGACAGGAATCTGTGTTCCTTGTGGATAAAACCAACACATGAAGAGGCAAGATCTAGGCCAGTTCTGCCAAGTGTCTTAATTTATTTTTGCAATTTACACAAGGCACTTGTTTTGTCATTCTGAAATTTTTGAATGTGTGCCCTCTTTGTCCTTATATGTATGACACTGTAGTCACAGATACATTATTTGGAACTGCATTTCAATTTAGCCATTACAGGGACTTATAACTAGGAATATGAGCGAATAAGATGCCATAAGGGTACTTGAGTTACACTTCACGTTACAAATTTAGGACTTAATACCTGTGCATGCTCTTTTTCTGTGGAGGTAGTGTAGGGTAACTTAGTACCCTAGGTAGAAGATGTAAAGAGCGTGCATACAGACACAAATTCTCGTCACATTGTATCCTACTTTGCTTTCCATGTTCTTATCGCTGAGGCTGAGAGTTGTGTGGTGTGTCAACATTGACTTGATAAACTTGAGAATTTATTTACACCTGTGCAGGTATAAATAGCTCTGAGGTAATAGCAGTCCTGTCAATATGACCTTACTTCATTTGTACTGTGTCTGAATGAGAGCTAGCTTGTCTCCAGTGCTTTCAATTTAAGGCTGTTAGAACTGTTTTCAATTTTCTGTGAAATATTCTGCCACGGAACTAAAGGAATTTAAGCCTTAAGCCAAAAAAGAAAGCAAATTTGAAAGATAATTGTATTTCTCCTTTGCTCTGTCTCATTGCTAATACACTTGGTAAAGAGAATGTTTCTTATGCATATCAAATTACTAATTCAACAGCTGTTTTCCAAAATGGGTTGTATAGTCGCCTGGATTTTATAAATGAATGTCACATGCTCATTTTGTTTGGCAGGAAATACTTTGGTTTCATTTTAATTCATGCTCATTATTAAGATTTATGTTACGAGCATTATCCCATAAACTAGTGCAAGTGGACTGAATGTTGAGAAAGTTATGCAATACATACTCAGTCAATGGTTGGATATAACTTTTAATAAGAAGTTGAATGTTAATATTTTGTAAACAAGTATAATTTGACAAATCTAACAAAGGATAATTATGAATAGGGCTTTGTCTGCCCTGAATGAATACTTGATTTGAGGTTTGAATACAGTCACATCTAAATATTGCTATACTGCTATCATTTCATTAAAAATCCAGATGAATTCAATGTATCCAGTAAATTAATTTTTCTCTCTTAATACTCATTACTGTGTCTTTGTGTCCATGTCTTCATTTTATACAAAATGGCTTAAACATCTGAAATAATGTGTTACGTCTGCTGAACCTACATCAGAAGGCAATTCAAAAGCATTGATGCTTTTCTTGCTTAAAGAAAAGCATACAGCCAGTTGCATCCTTCCTGTTAAACAATTCTTAATGCTGATTCAACTAATGGTTGAAAACGGTTGTTTTTAAAGGCTTGTTTAAAATGTCACTGAGGATTATATCTGAGTTGTTCTGAACTCTGAAGCAAAGGATGTAAGATGCTAAAATGTAAACTTTGGACCAAATGAAATATCTTTCCTTCTTGGGCATCGATGGTGCCAAACGCTAGGGTACAGTAAAAGCGTATCTGTCTGTGGTTGTGTCTGCCTCAACACAGCGCAGTAACAGTTGTTCCTCAGCAGCTTTTTTATCATGAAGTGAAATCTGGGTTAAGTTTAAATCTTGTAGATATGATACCAAATCTTGTTCTTGGCAGGACTGGTAATTGGGAGAATTAAAAGATGTGCATGTGTCACACAGAACAAAATTTGTACAGTAATATTTTTAATGTTTCTGAATCATAAATTAGATGTCAAAGTTTTAAATAAAGTGATCTGTGTAAGCTGGAAGCTAGTGATACTGATGATCCGTAGGATTACTTGGTCAATTTTCGAGGAATTTTGGATTTGTGTGTGTACTCACACACACACTCACATATACACACCAGGATGATACCTGTTCTGCGTGTGTTAGTATTTATCTGTGTATCGTGTGGATACACACATGAGTAAGGCTACGTGTGTAACATACACGTAAAATAAATACATGCATATGCGTAACTCCTCTTCTGTTTGTGCCTATGGGAAGAGCACGTGTGGGGTTTTTTTCGAATGCTTTTCTTGAAGCAACAGTCACCTGTAAGTCACTCTACTGTGTGTAAAGAGTAACTTTGCCTATCCTTAGCTTAAATTTATTTCATAGTCTGGCTTGGAAAAAAGTAGACAATTGCATGCAGAGTGATTGCGAGAAAAGGAAGGGAACAGTTTTAAATATGAATGATTTGGTGGTTGTACTTAGTTTATAGCTTGCTTTCTAGTGCAAATCAACACACAGATGTGTGTTTCATCGTAGTGTCCTTTGTCATGAAATAACCATATGGAACTATAACATATTATAGTGACTTTTTGCAGAGTTTTTTCTAGTGAGCTCCTTTGATTTCTATCCATTTTGTCTAGGAACTTGCATTAACAAGAATTTGGAAGTGTGTTAGTCAAAATAGCTCTCTTAAGTCATAGCTTTTGGTGGGGACTGGTTTGATACTACAGATTTTAGCATGTTCAACTTTTCACTAAACTGTTGCTCTCTTTTGATGCTTCTTTTTCCTATGTGATTAGGATACGAAGCAGGAATGGAAAGCAGAATGTGCCATTATCCACAGCAACCGTGTCAATGGTTCACAGTGTCCCAGAACTGAAAGTTAGCTCTGAGGTAAGTACCATCATGCTTGCTTTATTCACACCTTTCACAGTAGCTCCACAGTTGAGAAACTTAATTTATACTTCACACAGAAAGTTTGGGGTTGAACATCAGTAGCCTATGGTTTTTGTGTATTAACTTCATGGAGATTGATTGTTTTCAGGTTTTATACTTTTTTTTTTTGAGCTGTGTACTGAAGAGATGGCACATCTGACAGCCTGAAAACTTACTGGTGGAATGTTTTTATCTCTAAGAATGAGGAGTTAGTGGAAAGCTCCACTAGCTGAAATGTATTCAAAGCTTGCAATATCTTTAAAACCTAGCTTTACCCTTCACGTTGTAATTGCTCCCAGTAGGTATAGTGAAGCTTGTTTGTTTGCAACTTGCCTGTATGTTAAAATTGTTTCATTATTTTTCAAATATTCTGTTAATCTGAGTTGTCAAAATATGCTTGTTTGTCCCTCAGTTTCTTAACTTATTTTTTTTCTTAACTTATTTTTTTTACTTTATATTGCTGCTTACTTTTTTTTTCTGGTAACTCTTAGAAGAACACCAGTGAGAGGAACTGTGAAAATATAAGCAACTGGAAGTGTCCCCATCATAGAGACTTAGAAAGGGCAGTTCACACTTGGCTCCTGCTGCTTTGTAACTTAACTTTGCTTTTAAGTTTATCTGTCTTGAGGGTAACACTGCAACTTGCTATCAGAAGTGGGTCAAGTGAACACAGAGCTTAATGTGGTACTTTGAAAGTTTGTAAATGTGCACAAGAGGAGTAAACTTCTCTCAGATTTACTGGAGTATAAGAAATTTGATAATGTTGCCCACATAGGACTACATAATCTTAACTAAATATGTCTGAAGGCACATATTCTTTAATCTGAAGATGACAGTTATAATTCTGTCATTAGCAGCTTCAGTTTTATAGTCACCCTGGTGTTGTCAGCCAGATTGCACCTAATTGATGCAAAATTACTGAACGTAGCAGTCAAAGTTCTCAGACCTACTGATGAACTTTTTGTTTGTGTACCCCAGAGCTACTGTTATTTCCTCTCAAGACACTAGGTCTTAAATTAATTTGATGGTTTACTTATTTATTAAATTTGAAAGTTGTGCTGATCTTATCAATTTTAAGAGTTACAAGCGTCACAAAGATCTGAAAGTAGACTTTGAGAGTGGGGTTTTTTTCTGTAGAAAAACTGCTAGCAAAGCTGTCATTGCTACAGTTACGTTGAAGCATAACTTCTTATGCAGTTAGTTTGTAGCAGAACTACTTCCCAAGTTTACAATTCACAAAAGGCAACGAACCTAATTTTATTTGTTTTAAGTTAAGCTTAGCAGTGAATATTTTTGTTACAGCAAGCTGAGCAGCTAGGAAGGGAAGATCAACAGCGACTACATCGAAATAGAAAACTGGTGCTCATGGTAGATTTGGACCAGACATTGATCCATACTACAGAACAGCACTGCCAACAAATGTCCAACAAGGTATTTGGTGGTAACTTTCAAACCCGTGTAACAATAGGAATGTTTCTAGCATTTAAATGATGTTTTTTTAAGAGAACATGCTGTGATTAGATAAAAGTGCAATTAAAGAATAACAGAAAATGAGAAACAAGTCTTCTGAAATGTGTTCCTTTCTCTCTACATTGAAACCGACAGTTTTCTTTCGTCCATTCAAGCTTTCCTGCACTTTTTCAGTCTAATCACTTTAAAAGAGAAATTTCAGGTAGCTAATTTTAATCTCTGCTTTCCTTTCTCTGCAATTCACAAACTGAGTACTCGGTAATGAAACTATTTTCCCTCCAAGTCTGAGATGGATATAGTGAATTACTGTTCAAAGTCCCTTTTTGAGCAATTCTCTGCGTTGCTATGTTTGTCATTCCTTCAGTATGTCTAGTTTTTTTATCCTCTTTGGGGATTTTTTGAGTGGGGAGGGAGAGGTGGTGTGTTGCTTTTTAATTTCTTCATTAAATGCTTGTCATTGAACTGATAAGGACTGTTACCTTGTAACATTTTCAATTTGGAAACTTTAAAACAAGAAGCATGTTGAAATGTGTCTAGGGTGTCTTTGAACCAGAGGATGCAAATTCAAATGTCAGTATCATGCAAACTGTGATTGCTTATTTGTTTTTTCTTTCCTCTTGACATTCTTGCATGTCCAGTAGGTTCAACACGTGTTTACACTTCCTAGCAAAAACCAATGTACATTGCAATGAAGAGGAAAGGGAACCGTGAATATTCAACTTAAGGATTAAAAAACCCTCCATTTTTACCTGAAAGGCTATGCCTTTGCCTGTGTAAATGCATGGTTTGAAGAAAAATACTTTTTAAAATATTGAGATTTTTGACTGGGATCTTTATCTACAAGCTTCCTTCCTGGTTTGCATCTGGTGGTTTATTTGCATAGACATCATATTTTTTCATCCAACAAAGTCTTTCTCTGAGCTCAGTTCGTGTATGTGTGAAGTTCACTGAGAGATACTGACTGGAGTGAGATCCTGAACTTTTCTGAAAAAAGCAGCTTGAGAAATTTCTCGGATTAGTTTGCCATTAGTAAAGATTTGATTGAAAGCCACACCTGTATCATAACCTTTTCAACAGTTCAGCTTCCTGCATTTGAAAACCTTATTGTTGGACTGCCTGGCACAGAGCAAAAATGTGCTTCGAATTTTATTCATCCACATAATCTTGTGGCCAAAACTTGCTTTAGTCTAGTCAGACCAAATAAAGGTAGTGGAAGTCATGGAAGAGGGCACTTCTGGAATGCTGACCTTTTTTTTTTTTTACTGTTTTGATAACATTCAACATGCTTTTTCTTCTAGGGAATATTTCATTTCCAGTTAGGTCGAGGTGAGCCAATGTTGCACACGCGTTTGCGTCCTCATTGTAAGGAATTCCTGGAGAAAATTGCCAAGCTCTATGAATTACATGTTTTTACTTTTGGCAGCAGGCTGTATGCACATACAATTGCAGGTGAGTAGTATGTTTACGTTTTAACAATATTTGCATCCTCAGCCTTCATACTCACATGACTAATTTTCCTTCTGTGGTTGTTTTTAAGTATTTGTTCTTTGTTTTGTGCAAAGCCATCTCCTAAATAGTCCTGTAAGTAGAATTCTTAGCTTGTTTACAAGACAGTGCCTGTATGGCCTGTAATAGAAGAAATAATCTTTTTCCACCATCAGATGTGCTTTAGAGAATCAGATTGTGGCATGACAACTTGTGCCTTCTTATTGAATTAAGGAATTATGTCGATGGGCTCTAAAAATTATCTACAAAATCACTTGTCTTAAAAATCTAAAATAACCATTCCATAAAAACGAACAATGTGAGATTATCTCCTCCTGTGGGGAACACCAACCCCCCCACATTGTTTCCTTCCACCAAAGGAAATTTTGCTGCTGTAAAATAGTTTACAGCAGTTCTATTTATGTCCTGGAGCTGAGATGCACTTACTTCAGGAAAAACAGAAGTCTAGCAGTATTTTCACATATTCTTTTCAAGAACTTAGAAATATTTTCTCCTAGTAAATGAAAACTTGCATTTGAATTATAGCAGTGGTAGTCTATTGTGTGGGTCACTGAATGAAATTTTTTTCCAAGTAGAAAAGACAACTGCCTTGGTTATGCAAGGATATGGGTCAGAATCACGTTAGGAATGTGACCGTATGTTTAAACTGTCAAGATGGGGTGAAAGCCAATTTTAGTCTACCCTGGCATTATCTTTATCAAGTCTGTTGTCTAAGACAATATAATTAACAATGTTTTAGGTTGACTCTGCATGTCAAATTGTCCGTGCTGCTGTTCCATGTCTCCTAGCTTTTTTTTAAGTTGTCTTTCACACCTACTTTTTTTGTGTTATTGCCAGGAGTGCTTTGAACAGCACTGTCCCAGTTATCCCACTTCTCGGCAAGAGAGGAAGATTCCAAAATAGTCAGAGTGCTAACTATCCTAGTTAACTTTCAAACAGTTTAGAAAAAAAATATATAAGTAAACAATTCTTTATACATGTTGAATACCACAGAAGAGGCTTGTAATGACAAATACGAGACTTTTGAATGACAACATACAATATTTCTGTAATCAGAATGTGATGCTATTTGTAGTCTGCAGCTAATTCTCCTTGAAAGAAAGTTTGAGAGCCGTGTCCTGTCCTGCCCATCCAAGTGAACATTTCTATTACTCAGTCTTTATTGACTATTGTTTGAAGAATGTTCCTAAAGCTTTGTCAGTCTCACTGTTGGATTATACATTGTGTACTGCTAATGCATTGACACTTCTGTACCCAGCTGTTCTTCTTAGAGTCTGTTTTTATCTTGTGTAACAAAAGGGGGATAGTTTCTCATACACTAGGTTTAAATACCTGTGTGGTATTTAGAAGTGGGTGGACGATCTTCCTCACCTCTACCTGTGTACCAAAATCTGGCATGTGGCCTAAGGCCGGAAGATGTATACCAAATAAAATCAGAAGATGTATAGCAAATAGGCTTTAGAGCCAGGGAGAAGAATGAGTTGCAGAGGTAGTTAACTCATAATATAGGAGTGCTCAATCTTCTCTTTATGTGTGATTTGGTCCTCTGCCCATTTTAATCTCCGAGGTAAAATTTGGATTACTTTACAGTCCCCATGCTAGGATAGACTGATACTTGAAATGTTACAAGCATCTTAGTGGGCATCATACTCAAGCTGCTCCATTATTCTATAGAGGAAATGGCCACCAAATGAGCTAGTTAGGGTATTGCTGCTTCCCTGTATCCCCAGACTTCTGGATTTTTGCCTGAAGTTAACCTCATCAAAGGCATTCGAACTGCAAGTGAATTACTTGTGCAGTAATGGTGATAGTTTCAGTTGAAATCTGTGGAGAAACAGTTGATACAGTCTTTGGTCTCTTGCTCACCTGTGCAACCAAGATGCAGTAACAGAAATACGTAGCTGATACGTACAGAGAACACTTGATGGCAGTATTGGTTAAATGATTTCTCACAGAGACCTGTCAGTTTGATATTTTATCGTTATTCCTATGTTACATAAAGAAAGAACTTGTAACAAAATGTTGGGGATTTTTCTCATAAGAAGAAGGTTGTTTCCTTACATCCTGTATATACATCCTATATTTCTTTGTGAAATCTGAACTCTGGGCTGCACCTTTCATGTCCTAGAAGGCTTTTGCAAACAGATAATATCTTGTTGGTCCTTTTCTCTCATCTCAGCTGCCTTCTATCATCTGTTAAGTGGGATTAGCTGATAATTGTAAACACCATTCATATCTGCCGAAATAATTTATCCTAAACCCCTTATTGGTTTGACTCATTTACAGAATGGTATCTAGTAGTATGTTTATGAAGATGAGTTTGGATTTTATAATCTAGAGTTTCCTGTAGTATTTCACCACTACATAATTATTTTGGCCAATTGTAGCCTCTGCTTAGTTTTATCTTGGTGGAAATACCTGCATCTACTTATTTTTAATGTAACGATTTTAGTCAGATTTATGTTCTATTTGCTGTCATATACCAATTAAAAGTTAATGTTTCAATTATAAGAGTATGTGCTTTACTCACTAGCTGTCTTGTTTGCTCTTGCATGGAGTAGAATTGCTGAATAGGAGAGTGAATAACCAATATAGTCTTTTAAAGATTGTATTAACATACTATTGCTGAAAACAAATTATGTACGATGAGTAAAATCTTATCTGCCCTTCCCCTGAGATGCAAAAACATCAGGGTTGTTTGTTATGTTGATTTAGTTGACTAGGGAGGATCTAAAAGAAACCAAACAGTTTGACCTGTGAAGAACTTTCTCAAAAGACCAGTACTGTTTTCTGTGTTATTCAAGTAGCTTTGAAAGACCCGACTCTGTTAAGGTGGGCTTTTATCTGTGCAGATGGATCTTTGAGCGGTATCCTCAGTGTAGCAGCTTATTGATAAACCTTCACCAAACATTGCCTTTGTTATGCTACCTCATCTCTAATCCCTGGCAGACAGGGTTTCTGCGTTTGGGCTTTTTTAGTTCAGCTTCCTTTTTCTTACAGTTTTAGCTAGACAACATTGCAACTGAGTGCATCGTTGCGATTTTACCATGTAGTCACTGCACTCCTGTCCAATTTAGTGTATTAAAACAATTAGTGGAAGAGAATTTTATTGGGAAGAACAGCAACTTGTATGACAGCTTATGTAGTTTGTCAAAGTATCTGTGTGTATGGCAATAAATCTTTGTAGCTAATTCTCTCAATTCATTATGCCTAGGTACTGCAAGGGTCTCACTACAGGGGATGATTCTTCGAGTTTGCAGCAATTCTTAAGCATAGTCGGGTGAGTTAAGGTTGAACCTCTGTCCTTAACTCGGAATTTTCTTGCTTTTATGGGTTTTAAGTTATTCCAATTACACATTAATATTAAGTACATATAAGATCAACTTTCAGACGTGATGACTGATTTTTTTTTTGATTTTTTTTTTTTTAATTTATACCCTCTGTTTTTGAACTCCCAACTTAATGTACTCCTGGGAGCTAGACAGCTAAAAAGACTTGAACGTGTTGTCTGTGAAAATCTCAAAGCTCCTTGAAAGAAAATTAAAGTTGGTCCTTAGAGTCTGTGGTCATTTTGAACTCTGTTTCTGACAATAAGATGACCACCATTTAAAATAAAAGAAAATAAAACTTTAAAAAATTGTTCCCAAGTAAGTATTGACTGCCTTGTATTATTCATAAGAATGAAGTTGATGCTAACTTCAGTACAAATTCAGTAAAATGAAAATACAGATTAGCATGTAAAATGCCAGTTTCTTTCTAAGCGATTAGGTGACTTTGATCTGGTCATGAGGGTGAACTTCATTATTGGAGACTACTTCAGAAGCATATGCATGTGTGTTTGTACACCCAAATCACCACTTTCGTAAATAAGGGCATTTTACCTTGCTTTAAGATCAGCTAGCACAGCTTCTGTTTCAGTTTTGGTTTGTCTTTTTTTTTTTTTTTTAAAGAGTGCAGTCAGAAGAGTTACTGCAACTGGGCCTAAATATTTCTAGGAATCCCAGGATATGTTTATTATATGTAGATGTACTGAAGTAGTTCTTAGAGGTACAACTTAAAACCTACAAACGCAAGAGCTCCGGCTGGAACTGTCCCTTAACTTGCCCACTGTGCTTAAGTATTGCAGCACATTGCCGACTCTTGAGACTTCTCTGCAGTCCCTAGGAATAATGAGCTAAGGAGAGCATTTAGCTTTAAAGAACCAACTATAGAGAAATAAATGTAAGTTGCAAAAGTCATGTATATTTATCACCTGCCATATCTCTTTCAGCCTTATTAATTTGGCGGTCAAATTAAGTTACTTTCGTTTCAGTTTTATTGCCATCTTGAAAGACAGTGAGATGGGATTTTTAAAATTAATCCAACTGAATTAGCTACAAATACTTGATCTGCTGTACTTTCTCCCATGTAACCTCTTACCCTAAAATTGTCTGTTAAACTTCTGTTGTGCCAACTAAAAGAGATGAATTATGTAGAACATCAATAAGGAACAAACATCTTGAACATTAACTTTTTAATTTCTTCTTCCAAAAGGATTTTTGGACCCTGAAAAGAAGCTTTTTTCCCATCGGATATTGTCAAGGGATGAATGTATTGATCCATTTTCTAAAACTGGGAATCTTAGGTATGTATACAGGTCTTAAGCATTATGCAAAACAGGACAAACAAGGAGAGAAAATATGCTAAATAAAATAAAAAGTACTCCCTCTGTACTTGTCATGTTTATAGTCCTTTATCTGCCTCTTAAATATCAACACCATCTCAGTAAAACTGAGATATTAGGCATTGCAGTATTTCATCTACTTAATGGGTTCTGTGGTGGCAGAACAGTGAAAGTGTGAAGCAATGGCATCATGTTTTCACTTGCACTTTTTATTCTTGCAACAACCACATTTCCACTTTGTCTTGTGATCTTTATAATGATTTGTATGTTGTGGGTTTTCTTAATTAAACCAAAACTCTCAGTTCGAGATTAATTTATAATTGGGTATCTAGTATTCTGGCTTTCAAATGTGCCATAAGCAGGTTCTCTTCTCTAGTGTTTCTTGAAATTTGGTCATCTAGAGCCTTGAATTCATATTGTAATCTAAATTCGCGTTCACACGTTTTTCAGAGTATGAAAACAGATATGTTTCATCTAGCTTTATGAAATACTAAAAATTATTGCCTCTCTGCATCTGTCTGTAGCAAATGAGAAGCTTTTTTCTTCTCTTGCTCTGATTTTTAATATGCACTTTAGGTACTCTTCTTCCTCCACCTAGATGAGAGGTGATATTAGTATTTTTGCTTCCTTTATCTTGGATTGGATGAGCCTACTCTTTAAAAACTCTTCTTGTGTCTTTTTTCCTATTTATATATAGGTAGTGTATTGGCCATGTGATAGTTGGCTTCAGGCTGTTTGTCAACAAAAACAGTGAAAACTAGACTGAAATGTTGTAATGTTTTGTTCTTGCAGAGGTTTGTTGGTTTCTGCTTCTAGCCTTTGGGATGAAGATTTTAAAATAGGTGTTTCTTTTTTTATTAATTTTAATCTGTTTGAATATTGTATTTTGAATTCTGTAATTTTAGTATTGCTGAGATTTTTGTAAGTTAATGAATAATCATATTCTGCAGACATGCTCATAATAAACCAGAACATCAACAGAAACTACTTTCATTGCTATATAAATTTCTAAAACTGGATCAATTTTATCAACTCTTCTGTC
>NW_016690183.1:1197668-1222123 GCF_001604755.1 Lepidothrix coronata
TTTTTTTTTTTTACTGTTTTGATAACATTCAACATGCTTTTTCTTCTAGGGAATATTTCATTTCCAGTTAGGTCGAGGTGAGCCAATGTTGCACACGCGTTTGCGTCCTCATTGTAAGGAATTCCTGGAGAAAATTGCCAAGCTCTATGAATTACATGTTTTTACTTTTGGCAGCAGGCTGTATGCACATACAATTGCAGGTGAGTAGTATGTTTACGTTTTAACAATATTTGCATCCTCAGCCTTCATACTCACATGACTAATTTTCCTTCTGTGGTTGTTTTTAAGTATTTGTTCTTTGTTTTGTGCAAAGCCATCTCCTAAATAGTCCTGTAAGTAGAATTCTTAGCTTGTTTACAAGACAGTGCCTGTATGGCCTGTAATAGAAGAAATAATCTTTTTCCACCATCAGATGTGCTTTAGAGAATCAGATTGTGGCATGACAACTTGTGCCTTCTTATTGAATTAAGGAATTATGTCGATGGGCTCTAAAAATTATCTACAAAATCACTTGTCTTAAAAATCTAAAATAACCATTCCATAAAAAACGAACAATGTGAGATTATCTCCTCCTGTGGGGAACACCAACCCCCCCACATTGTTTCCTTCCACCAAAGGAAATTTTGCTGCTGTAAAATAGTTTACAGCAGTTCTATTTATGTCCTGGAGCTGAGATGCACTTACTTCAGGAAAAACAGAAGTCTAGCAGTATTTTCACATATTCTTTTCAAGAACTTAGAAATATTTTCTCCTAGTAAATGAAAACTTGCATTTGAATTATAGCAGTGGTAGTCTATTGTGTGGGTCACTGAATGAAATTTTTTTCCAAGTAGAAAAGACAACTGCCTTGGTTATGCAAGGATATGGGTCAGAATCACGTTAGGAATGTGACCGTATGTTTAAACTGTCAAGATGGGGTGAAAGCCAATTTTAGTCTACCCTGGCATTATCTTTATCAAGTCTGTTGTCTAAGACAATATAATTAACAATGTTTTAGGTTGACTCTGCATGTCAAATTGTCCGTGCTGCTGTTCCATGTCTCCTAGCTTTTTTTTAAGTTGTCTTTCACACCTACTTTTTTTGTGTTATTGCCAGGAGTGCTTTGAACAGCACTGTCCCAGTTATCCCACTTCTCGGCAAGAGAGGAAGATTCCAAAATAGTCAGAGTGCTAACTATCCTAGTTAACTTTCAAACAGTTTAGAAAAAAAATATATAAGTAAACAATTCTTTATGCATGTTGAATACCACAGAAGAGGCTTGTAATGACAAATACGAGACTTTTGAATGACAACATACAATATTTCTGTAATCAGAATGTGATGCTATTTGTAGTCTGCAGCTAATTCTCCTTGAAAGAAAGTTTGAGAGCCGTGTCCTGTCCTGCCCTGCCCATCCAAGTGAACATTTCTATTACTCAGTCTTTATTGACTATTGTTTGAAGAATGTTCCTAAAGCTTTGTCAGTCTCACTGTTGGATTATACATTGTGTACTGCTAATGCATTGACACTTCTGTACCCAGCTGTTCTTCTTAGAGTCTGTTTTTATCTTGTGTAACAAAAGGGGGATAGTTTCTCATACACTAGGTTTAAATACCTGTGTGGTATTTAGAAGTGGGTGGACGATCTTCCTCACCTCTACCTGTGTACCAAAATCTGGCATGTGGCCTAAGGCCGGAAGATGTATACCAAATAAAATCAGAAGATGTATAGCAAATAGGCTTTAGAGCCAGGGAGAAGAATGAGTTGCAGAGGTAGTTAACTCATAATATAGGAGTGCTCAATCTTCTCTTTATGTGTGATTTGGTCCTCTGCCCATTTTAATCTCCGAGGTAAAATTTGGATTACTTTACAGTCCCCATGCTAGGATAGACTGATACTTGAAATGTTACAAGCATCTTAGTGGGCATCATACTCAAGCTGCTCCATTATTCTATAGAGGAAATGGCCACCAAATGAGCTAGTTAGGGTATTGCTGCTTCCCTGTATCCCCAGACTTCTGGATTTTTGCCTGAAGTTAACCTCATCAAAGGCATTCGAACTGCAAGTGAATTACTTGTGCAGTAATGGTGATAGTTTCAGTTGAAATCTGTGGAGAAACAGTTGATACAGTCTTTGGTCTCTTGCTCACCTGTGCAACCAAGATGCAGTAACAGAAATACGTAGCTGATACGTACAGAGAACACTTGATGGCAGTATTGGTTAAATGATTTCTCACAGAGACCTGTCAGTTTGATATTTTATCGTTATTCCTATGTTACATAAAGAAAGAACTTGTAACAAAATGTTGGGGATTTTTCTCATAAGAAGAAGGTTGTTTCCTTACATCCTGTATATACATCCTATATTTCTTTGTGAAATCTGAACTCTGGGCTGCACCTTTCATGTCCTAGAAGGCTTTTGCAAACAGATAATATCTTGTTGGTCCTTTTCTCTCATCTCAGCTGCCTTCTATCATCTGTTAAGTGGGATTAGCTGATAATTGTAAACACCATTCATATCTGCTGAAATAATTTATCCTAAACCCCTTATTGGTTTGACTCATTTACAGAATGGTATCTAGTAGTATGTTTATGAAGATGAGTTTGGATTTTATAATCTAGAGTTTCCTGTAGTATTTCACCACTACATAATTATTTTGGCCAATTGTAGCCTCTGCTTAGTTTTATCTTGGTGGAAATACCTGCATCTACTTATTTTTAATGTAACGATTTTAGTCAGATTTATGTTCTATTTGCTGTCATATACCAATTAAAAGTTAATGTTTCAATTATAAGAGTATGTGCTTTACTCACTAGCTGTCTTGTTTGCTCTTGCATGGAGTAGAATTGCTGAATAGGAGAGTGAATAACCAATATAGTCTTTTAAAGATTGTATTAACATACTATTGCTGAAAACAAATTATGTACGATGAGTAAAATCTTATCTGCCCTTCCCCTGAGATGCAAAAACATCAGGGTTGTTTGTTATGTTGATTTAGTTGACTAGGGAGGATCTAAAAGAAACCAAACAGTTTGACCTGTGAAGAACTTTCTCAAAAGACCAGTACTGTTTTCTGTGTTATTCAAGTAGCTTTGAAAGACCCGACTCTGTTAAGGTGGGCTTTTATCTGTGCAGATGGATCTTTGAGCGGTATCCTCAGTGTAGCAGCTTATTGATAAACCTTCACCAAACATTGCCTTTGTTATGCTACCTCATCTCTAATCCCTGGCAGACAGGGTTTCTGCGTTTGGGCTTTTTTAGTTCAGCTTCCTTTTTCTTACAGTTTTAGCTAGACAACATTGCAACTGAGTGCATCGTTGCGATTTTACCATGTAATCACTGCACTCCTGTCCAATTTAGTGTATTAAAACAATTAGTGGAAGAGAATTTTATTGGGAAGAACAGCAACTTGTATGACAGCTTATGTAGTTTGTCAAAGTATCTGTGTGTATGGCAATAAATCTTTGTAGCTAATTCTCTCAATTCATTATGCCTAGGTACTGCAAGGGTCTCACTACAGGGGATGATTCTTCGAGTTTGCAGCAATTCTTAAGCATAGTCGGGTGAGTTAAGGTTGAACCTCTGTCCTTAACTCGGAATTTTCTTGCTTTTATGGGTTTTAAGTTATTCCAATTACACATTAATATTAAGTACATATAAGATCAACTTTCAGACGTGATGACTGATTTTTTTTTTGATTTTTTTTTTTTAATTTATACCCTCTGTTTTTGAACTCCCAACTTAATGTACTCCTGGGAGCTAGACAGCTAAAAAGACTTGAACGTGTTGTCTGTGAAAATCTCAAAGCTCCTTGAAAGAAAATTAAAGTTGGTCCTTAGAGTCTGTGGTCATTTTGAACTCTGTTTCTGACAATAAGATGACCACCATTTAAAATAAAAGAAAATAAAACTTTAAAAAATTGTTCCCAAGTAAGTATTGACTGCCTTGTATTATTCATAAGAATGAAGTTGATGCTAACTTCAGTACAAATTCAGTAAAATGAAAATACAGATTAGCATGTAAAATGCCAGTTTCTTTCTAAGCGATTAGGTGACTTTGATCTGGTCATGAGGGTGAACTTCATTATTGGAGACTACTTCAGAAGCATATGCATGTGTGTTTGTACACCCAAATCACCACTTTCGTAAATAAGGGCATTTTACCTTGCTTTAAGATCAGCTAGCACAGCTTCTGTTTCAGTTTTGGTTTGTCTTTTTTTTTTTTTTTTAAAGAGTGCAGTCAGAAGAGTTACTGCAACTGGGCCTAAATATTTCTAGGAATCCCAGGATATGTTTATTATATGTAGATGTACTGAAGTAGTTCTTAGAGGTACAACTTAAAACCTACAAACGCAAGAGCTCCGGCTGGAACTGTCCCTTAACTTGCCCACTGTGCTTAAGTATTGCAGCACATTGCCGACTCTTGAGACTTCTCTGCAGTCCCTAGGAATAATGAGCTAAGGAGAGCATTTAGCTTTAAAGAACCAACTATAGAGAAATAAATGTAAGTTGCAAAAGTCATGTATATTTATCACCTGCCATATCTCTTTCAGCCTTATTAATTTGGCGGTCAAATTAAGTTACTTTCGTTTCAGTTTTATTGCCATCTTGAAAGACAGTGAGATGGGATTTTTAAAATTAATCCAACTGAATTAGCTACAAATACTTGATCTGCTGTACTTTCTCCCATGTAACCTCTTACCCTAAAATTGTCTGTTAAACTTCTGTTGTGCCAACTAAAAGAGATGAATTATGTAGAACATCAATAAGGAACAAACATCTTGAACATTAACTTTTTAATTTCTTCTTCCAAAAGGATTTTTGGACCCTGAAAAGAAGCTTTTTTCCCATCGGATATTGTCAAGGGATGAATGTATTGATCCATTTTCTAAAACTGGGAATCTTAGGTATGTATACAGGTCTTAAGCATTATGCAAAACAGGACAAACAAGGAGAGAAAATATGCTAAATAAAATAAAAAGTACTCCCTCTGTACTTGTCATGTTTATAGTCCTTTATCTGCCTCTTAAATATCAACACCATCTCAGTAAAACTGAGATATTAGGCATTGCAGTATTTCATCTACTTAATGGGTTCTGTGGTGGCAGAACAGTGAAAGTGTGAAGCAATGGCATCATGTTTTCACTTGCACTTTTTATTCTTGCAACAACCACATTTCCACTTTGTCTTGTGATCTTTATAATGATTTGTATGTTGTGGGTTTTCTTAATTAAACCAAAACTCTCAGTTCGAGATTAATTTATAATTGGGTATCTAGTATTCTGGCTTTCAAATGTGCCATAAGCAGGTTCTCTTCTCTAGTGTTTCTTGAAATTTGGTCATCTAGAGCCTTGAATTCATATTGTAATCTAAATTCGCGTTCACACGTTTTTCAGAGTATGAAAACAGATATGTTTCATCTAGCTTTATGAAATACTAAAAATTATTGCCTCTCTGCATCTGTCTGTAGCAAATGAGAAGCTTTTTTCTTCTCTTGCTCTGATTTTTAATATGCACTTTAGGTACTCTTCTTCCTCCACCTAGATGAGAGGTGATATTAGTATTTTTGCTTCCTTTATCTTGGATTGGATGAGCCTACTCTTTAAAAACTCTTCTTGTGTCTTTTTTCCTATTTATATATAGGTAGTGTATTGGCCATGTGATAGTTGGCTTCAGGCTGTTTGTCAACAAAAACAGTGAAAACTAGACTGAAATGTTGTAATGTTTTGTTCTTGCAGAGGTTTGTTGGTTTCTGCTTCTAGCCTTTGGGATGAAGATTTTAAAATAGGTGTTTCTTTTTTTATTAATTTTAATCTGTTTGAATATTGTATTTTGAATTCTGTAATTTTAGTATTGCTGAGATTTTTGTAAGTTAATGAATAATCATATTCTGCAGACATGCTCATAATAAACCAGAACATCAACAGAAACTACTTTCATTGCTATATAAATTTCTAAAACTGGATCAATTTTATCAACTCTTCTTTCCATGTGGGGATTCCATGGTTTGCATCATTGATGATAGAGAGGATGTTTGGAAGTTTGCACCCAATTTGATAACTGTGAAGAAGTATGTATACTTTCAGGGGATAGGAGATATTAATGCACCTCCTGGATCCAGAGAAATGCAAATGAAGAAGAAAGGTAATTGGATTAGTTTTAAACCACCTTTACAACTTTGTCCGCTTTTAAAACATGGTTGATACAAGTCATTGTGGTGGTCTTCAGTGGTATTGCAGTTATGCTCAGATGGGAAATCCTAGACTACTGTAGTTGACAGCTCAAATGTGAGTAGTTCAGTAAAACTAGGCTGTTTTTGTTGAGAGCTTTCCTTTTGGCAGGCAACCACAGCAGAAGTGGAGTAGAGGTAATAGTGTTATGGCTGAGAGCTGGTTTGGCAATACACCAAACTGTTCAAGAACATGTAGAGGGGGACAGTTTCTTCCCACATGCCCATGTAAAACATTTCAGTTATTGGCTTTCTGTAGGTATCTCCTTTTTGATCCCCTTCCTTGCTCTTGGGACTTGGAAGTAATAGTTATTAAACTCTGGTCTCCACATTCTGAAAATGAATGTTTTGATCTCTGTTTACCTCCCTTATTATGCTAATAAAATTAATGTGGGATTTTTAGCATCTGTTTAACATGTTGTTCCGACATTGGACACAAGAACCTTTTGTTCAGTAGGCTCAGCAGCGTAATACACGTAATGAATTTAGAAGGTGTGTATCACTAGGTTAGTAATAATTTGGGGGCAAAATGTATTTCAAAGTGTCTTAGGAAAGAATTGCAGGGATTTTTTTTAGCCAAGGTTTGTTGTTTTTTTTTTGTATTTACTACACGTGACATTGTTCTTCTTCCATTGTTGAACTAGAGGTGTCCAATATGGAAACAGGAATAATGTACTCAGCCTGAATCAGGTCACTGTGATGTAGGACCTCTACACTTGACTCTCATTGTTACTTGCAGGACAGGAACATGCACACAGAAGGGAGACAAAGTAGAGTGACTTCACACAGTGTTCCTGGTGACTGTTTGTGTGCAAATTTTTGGATATCTGCAATTTCTTTTTCTCCAGAAGAGACATCTGCAGACACATCCTAGAACTACTTTTCTGTCTGTGACTCTTACCCATTTACTTGCATTCAGTCAGTCTCAAATGAAGTTTGAATGGCGTCTTTGTATTGCTAAAACACGTATATCTTTTCAAGTATTAAAATGCAATTATTTTGCTATGAAAAGTAGGTCATATTTGAAAGACATGGAAGTTTATAAAGGAAGTTCTTGTACTATAATTCTGGATTAAGACCTTATGAAGCAAATTCTGCCCCACCCCCCTTTTTTTTCTCTCCATTGCAGTATTTTTGTTTCCTTGAGTTGTAATCATAAAACTTATGCTACAAGGTGAATCGTTTAATGTTTGCATAATTAACAAATAATTACTTATGACCTGCATGTTTTAAAGAAAAAAAAACTGGTTACATAACTTCTTTATAAAAGTAAAGTTTGTTAGATTTTCCAGTTCTTTCTAGTACTCACTGACACCTAGAATATGTTAACAACTTTCAAAAGCCTAGTGATGAATACCAGACATAATGAAGTCTGACTCCATATGTCAACTTTGTGTTTAAGGTAAAAGAAAACTAAATTTTGATTAATCTTAAAAAAAAAACCCACATGAAGAATGAGAATATATATATGTTTTCTTTCTTGCCTGTGCTTTAGTAAACCACTCTACAAAACCAGAGGCACTGGATCCAACAGTGACATCAGCAAAGGATGCTGAAGAAATAAAGAATGTTATATGTGTAGAAGAACAAAGCAATGGTCTCAAGAAAGCTGCAAAGGACACTTGCACTGCAAATGGAAGTACTTCTGTAAACAGTGAAACATCTGATGGGGATATGAACTCTCATGATAAAGTTGATGCCCAGGACTCCTTAAATGATAGCACCGATCACAAAATGGACAGTGAGGTCACTAACGATTTGACAAATACAAAAGAATCTCAGATTTTTTCCGAACAAGTTGATAGAACAGTTACAGAGAAGCAGCAAACCCAAGAGAAGACAACAAATGTCTTGGACTTTGAACTGTCTAGCGACAGTGAAAGTGACGGTGGTTTGGATACCAGAAAGTCATCCACTTCTGTATCAGATAGTGAGAATGAGGAAAAGAGAAGCTGGAAGAAATCCAAACAACCTCTGCAGGATGACAGTTTGGAGAAAGAGAGTTGCACTGATGTGAGTGAGAAAAAGGATGGTCTAGTGAACCATTCTGGGGACACACAATCTCTGTCTGGTGAAAATACCCAGGACAAAACTGATCTTGAAGCACAAGAAGAAAGTGAACAGGAAAGCCTTTGTGATTTAGGTAATGGGTGTGCAGACAAGAAAGAAGCTGAAACAGAATCCCAGAATAGTGAACAGTCTGGAATTACAATGGGTGAGTCCTTAGACCAGAGTATGGAGGAGGAAGAGGAGGAGGATGATACAGATGATGACGACCATTTAATATATCTTGAAGAGATCCTTGTGCGAGTTCACACTGATTATTACACAAAGTATGACAAATACCTGAAAAAAGAGATTGAGGAAATTCCAGACATCAGAAAAATAGTACCAGAACTAAAAAGTAAAGTGTTGTCAGATGTAACCATAATATTTAGTGGACTTTACCCAACAAACTTCCCCATTGAGAAAACACGGGAACACTATCATGCCACAGCACTTGGAGCTAAAATTGTGAAGAATCTTGTACTGAGTGCTGATGATCCTGATAAAGCAACACATCTCATTGCAGCAAGGACAGGTAGGTATTTGAGACTTGAGTTTTCCAGCAGCTTTTTGTCTGATACAGTTCATGCATGCCTTGAGCTGTTTTTCTGTATAACCTACAGGCTTTAATGTAACAGAGATTTGAATTGAAATTAAGGAAAGATTCTTCCTGAATTGATTTAGAAGCCTTTTGAAAAGGATTTTTCTTTTTGTCGTCTTTTTGATCGTGTGGTTTTTAATTGTTAAAAGAAGGATGCACTAAATAACCTCTGATGTAATGTGTTATGTCTCACTTTTTGGCTAAGAATTGGTGATACTGAGTCTTTGACTATTAAAATTGTTGAATATAAACTTTCAACATTTGTGTCAAAGAAAAGTTTATAGTGGTCTTGCTATAAAGTTCTAGCAGTGCTCTCTTTCACAGTTTCTCAGATCTAACTTCTCATGGTTTAGTTTCACTTGGTATGGAATTCAAACAAATTATCTTGAGACTGATGATACCTTGTCACTGCTCTGTGCTTAACCTGTACATTTTTGTCAAGGGAGATGTAAGAGAGCATAGTGTAACTTTTGGGATGTCTTTGACAAAGCTGCCTGTTTTTACATGGCTATAATTGGTAGGAGTGCACCTTTGGTAGCTGCCGCAGAGGAGCTAACAGGCCAGCACTAGCTTCTAGTGCACTTTTTTTGTTAGCCTTTTGAAGTTACGTGGAATCTAAATATCTGATTATCAAACCCATGAAATCCAAAAGTAAAACTGCATGCTTTAAATCATCTAAAACTTACGGGTAGTTTTAGGACATGTTTAGGTGACACAACCCAATAGGGGGCTGATTTCTTTGCTTATTTTTTCTTGACTGCTGTTCATGTTCATGTAAGGTTTTAGTACATCAGAAGCAGCTTTGTTTCATTGGCTTGTATTTTTAAAAAAAGATATATTTTCACTGGCTATACTATTCGTGTACAGACTTTCCTTGAAGTGTGTATGACCTTAAGTGTAGATAGTGTGTATGTAGGGAGGCATTTAAAGAGTAAAAACATACAGTGAAAACAGAGATAGAGATTTTAGTTGTAAAAACAACCTAAAACTTAGAAGATGAAATTAGCTGTCCATATAACTGCTGTTTTTCCAGTTTCAAATCTTAGAATGCTTCAATTCAAAGTTTCTTTGTCTACCTTGCACTTGATGGCTTTTGAATGTAGTTGTACATCAGATGCAACTATTGTGCAAGGGGTTAAAATTGATAGGATAAATGTAAATGAAACCCTCCCAAACATATACATTTCTCTAGAGAAAAGAGTTGAATAACATATTATGGTACACAGCATGTGATAATGAGAAACAGTTGACTTTTTCCTTGTTTGATTTTGGAATGTACAGTGTGAGGAGGGTTGTGTATTTATGTAGATAAATATATACATCATTGTGTTCCATTTTTATGAGTAAATTCTTTACCACTTGCTCATTCTTAGTGAATCATTCACCAAAGTACTTCTGAATATAAAAAACTATTTAAACTTTGCTTTGATTAAATTACATATTGCGCTAAATCTAGAAGAGGTAACTTGGCAGTTGTTTCTGCTTAATGAGCAATACTATTACCATCTTCCATCATCACTTAGTAATTATATCTGTAACACTGGCAGTGAAATAGGGGGATTTAAAGTGAAAAAACTGTATTCTTCAATAACCTTTCTTTGTAGGATTCTTGCAGATTGACTGTGGTTCTGGTTTTGTGATGGGATTTTGGCTTTTTTCAAATTGAGACTATATTATTCTTACCTCTTGTTAGGTGGGAGTATTTATGCTGCATCATCCTAATTTCATGAAGGAAACTACTTAATCAGAGATTTAAAGGGTATAAGTTTGTCCTGTCACAGCTGGATTTGTGATAATTCATCTGTCAATGTGATTTTCATAGTGATTCTTGTGTGGTTAGAGAGCAAATTCTCTTGCTCCCATTGAGCCATACAAATATTGCATCTCTGGCTCCCATGGCGAACATCTGAGGCACTGCTTGATGTCTACAAAAGCATGTCCCTTCTTGAGTTTTATTCAGAAGTCAAAGACATGAGACCAGACAGTGTTCTTATGCTGCTTTTAACCTTTTCTTTTTTTAATGTGTTTGTGAAAAGGTGATCCAAACATACCTATTAGTTCACTGTTTCTGGGAGACCTCGCTAACCATGGCAGACTTGGGACTGCGACAAGCAGTAGAGCTTGCGTGCTTACTTTGCATTAGCTGAGATGTAATTAATGACATATGCTTAACCTGCAGCAGTGTTGGGGGGTAAGCTTTTTCATTTTGAAGGCAAAGGAAGAGTTTGTCAGAGGACATAAAAGGGAAGAAGTCAATGTGCCCCTGAGGTCTTGAAGTGATGGGTTTTCTTCCTGCAAAGTGACCTCATCATAGCTTGCTGCATTGAAATGAATAGCTACTGAAAACCATTTTAGGTTGTATTTACAGCATCCTTCCCAGCATATTAGAGTAAATAATTTAAATTTCTTTTGTCCTTTGTGTATACTTGTCTCTTTCTCTGGAGATAGGCAGCTTGTTTCTCTGTGGACACAGGTACTCTGAACTCTGAAATTAAATAAATCCTTGTTCTTGGAGAAAATTAGGATTTTCTTCATTACATAAGGCAGGAAATACTATCTACCTGACTTACTGTAAAATACAAGGAATCCTGTATCATTTAATCACCTTTCATAAATCTGAGTGACTGAGAAAAGGCTACCCTGTAGTCCTTTCCACTTGCTTAAATCTTACTTCAGTTTTTGAAACATCTGGTCTTTGCTTTAAGCATCAGTAAACTGCACTGTATGATGAGTTGTTATAGCTGTGTACACACTTGGCTAAGCAGTTACCACACTATTTCTTAAACCTTGTTATTTTCCTTCCTGAATGGGTGAAAGACACTGTAGTTTTTGTATTGAGTTTTTGCTGGTGGAGCAGATAAAGCTGTTCAGATCAGTCAAAAATTATTGCAGTGTGGTAGGGATGAAAATATGTCAACTTGGGGCCCTGAATTTTTCTTTTCTTTTTCAAAATCTGTTTGATTCTATGTCACTTCTCATAGCTGTGATGTGTCAACAGGTTTTTTTTCTTAAAAATATTTTCAGGGCCTGTGTCTTTAAAAAAAAAAATCTAGCTAAGCACTGCTCTAAATTAAGTCAGTGACCGGGTAACCCTGTTGCTTTTGTTGGTAAAGCACACTGCAGTGTTAAAGCTGGACTTTAGCTGTAACCTTGGAACAGCACATATACCACCATTTTGTGATTCCTTAATTTTTGTTAGACAAAACACTGTGGTCAGCCTACCTTGTCTTAGGTTAGTGTTATTGCAGAAGAGCTTCAGGATTTGATTGTAAATAGAGAGCTATGTATAAAAATTATCTGAAGAGAAATATAAACTTTTAGTGATCAGATTTTCCAAGCAATGTCTGGCAACCTGGTTACAAACTGCCATGAGGATATGTTGATTTTGGAGTGTTGGAATCAGAAGAGTGTTTTCTGAGTGTCTCTGGTGGTCGCTCCCCATCGTGTACTTTGGTTTGTCCTGGCACAGCCCTGCGCACGTGGTGAGATTGAATCTCACCCTCATGGGTGAGATTGAATTGGAGGTTGCAGTCAACTGAGCACTCCCTGGCATTTGGCCCACAGGACTGGGCAGAGCTAATCCAAAGGAAAACTCCTGAGCATGGCTCCTACAGCACCCTTTTGCCCTGAAAGATCTCCCTGTTGGGCTGTACTAGGTGGTAATGTGAACATAAACCAAATAGTGGTATGACATTTCTTAGTCTTTGTAAATATACAGGTTACTTCTTGTTTATCTGTGTTGCTTAAGTGCCAAGTGTGTTCCATACTTTGGATAAGACGAAATAAACTGCTCTAGTGAAAATTGTGTCCTGGAAACAGCTGTAGAAGTTTTTATTGTTGTGTTATTGATTTTTGTTGCTTTTTTAGTAATGAATTGACAGCATTAACAGGGGAATGTTTTCAACCTTTGTTTGCAAGATCAAAAGTACAATTGATGGGTACCTTCCCCAGGTTTGAAAATGATGTTTTTCCCAATATTATGTGCTTCAGACTGTATCTGTCAAGGAAGTAGATGTGATGAATTTGGACCCTAGCTTCTTCACGTGCATAGTCTTGTGTGCCTTTATAACTTTTTGGAATGACTTTTCAATTCGAAGTAGGGAAAGGTGATTAGACAACAATGCAAAAAAAGTGGTCCAGGTAAACAGTTTTTCTCTAAGTGATTTTCAGCCCAGCTGGATAATTCAGATGTTTTTAATTGCATCAGAAGGACTGTATCTTTCTGCTGTTTTGTCTTAATAAGCATACTTCCAAAAGGAGAAGATACACTGGGGAAAGGGAGAGGAGAAGGCAAGCATATTAAGTATTGCAGTACTATTTCTCCTAGCCGGTTAAATTTGGTGTTTCACCAAATTTAGCTCTAAGAACATTATACATGTGAAATCTTAATTTGTGACGATGCCAGACAGGAATAGAAAGCACTCCCTGAGAAGACACTGATGTGTTGCCTCGTTCAATTTTCAGTATGGTGGGGTGTGCAATAGGCAGCGGTGCATTTGAAATGGGGAGGAAGCAGAAAGCCTTGATGTTGCAGAGGTGAGAAACACTTACTTGACTTCTGACCCTCGGGAGGTGGGTTTGGTTATACACAAGTCTTCGTGTCACCAACTTCCATAGTATCATAGAATAGTTTGGGTTGGAAGGGATGTTAAAGATCATATAGTTCCAACACCCCTGCCATGGGCAGGGACAGCTTCCAGGTTGCTCAGAACCCCACCTAACCAGGCCTTGAACACTTCCAGAGATGGGGCATTCAGAGCTTCTCTGGGCAACCTGTTCCAGTGCCTCACCACCCTGTGAATAAAGAATTTCTTCCTAATATCTAATCTAAATCTCTCCTCTGTTAATTTAAAACCATTCTCCTTGTTCTATCACTATCCACTATCTCTCTCTGTAAAAAGTCATTCTCCCTTTTTTATAAGCCCCCTTTAAGTACCGGGAGGCTGCAGTGAGATCTTCCTGGAGCCTTCTCTTCTTCAGGCTGAACAAGACAAACTCTTTCAGCCTGTCCTTGTAGGAGAGGTGCTCCAGACTTCTGATCATCTTTATAGTTTCCTCTGGACTCACTCAAGCAGGTCCACGTCTTTCTTGCGCAACTTTAGTTTATGTTAATGGCCTATACCTTTCAGATCTGTTGTTTCAGAACAGCAACAAGTTCATCTGTAGTAGTACCATTTTAGCTTTTGTGGTTTAGTTTTCTGTTAGGATCCTGTTGACTAGAAGAAGAATTTACTTGACTCATCAGAATACATCTGGTATGAAATAATTGGATATGCGTGAATGCAAAATGTGGGGGTGGGGAGGAAGGGGCAGCAAAATGAAGCATCTGACATCATCAGTGCAGAAACATCAGCTTTAAAAACAGTTGGAGGAAGCCATCTTCTCATGTAACTTCATAGATTTAACATGAGGTGACTGCAATTCTGTGGTTTTGTCCAGGTTTCCCTTGATGAAGTCCAAAAGAAGCAGCACAGTCTATCTATCCAGCTGTATCACCAGCTCGGGTTAACTGTTGTGTGTGCTTAGTAGTGAAATCACTACTTTGTATGTTGTATTCAGTCAGCTCCAGAGGTGTTATGTGCAGGACAGTATTGCTAGTTGTGTCCGATTAATTGATTCGGTATCTAATACTAGGCACAAGTACCGAAACTTCCACTGGACTTCTTGCTCTTGTTACTTTTTCCCCTGAAACTTGTATGATTATGAACCTGATTTTGTCATCCACTTTATAACATCTGTCTTCTTACCTCTTTGTTTTTCTTTTCTTGTCATTGCTTTTCTCCTTTACTCTCAAAAGAAAACAATTTCCAAACCAGGTCTTTACTTTTTTCAATTCTTTTTCTCCCAGATCTCTTAACCTGATTCTCTTTCAGAACGTCTGCTTTCTTTCCTCTGAAACACACCCTGTGTATAAAATTAAATGCAGCTTTAAACTTAACTCTTCCTAACTGCAGGTATTTCTAAAATTCCTATTGAGGTTATATAAATGTTAATAATACCTCTGGTGAAAGCTCCCTCTGGCACTGTAAACTGGCTCACTTCCAGGAACTGTTGCATGAAAGTGCTCTGAGTTGCTGATTATTTTTGTAACTGATAACTAATTGGAAAACAGATTTCTTAAATCAGAGGATGAATGATAAGGGTGCACTGACCTTTACTAGAGTTCTACTTTTTAGCCAGTTAAAACCTCTTGGTCTGCAAAGGTGTGCTAGGATTAACAGTTGGAGTTCTAAAATTGTTTTCAGTGAATCTTTTTTGGACGGTGATTTTATTTTTATTTCATGGCAGAATTTAAAATATAGCAAGTCTAAATCATTTGTGGTTTGGAAAGGGCCTTATCTTGAAATACTTTTTTTTTTTTTTTGCAAAGATACTAGTGTGGAGTAAAGCTTTATATGTACAGCTCTTTTATCCTGAACTATGGAATTGCTTGCATTTGCTGCTGATAATAGAAGAAATGTATTTGGGCACAAAATATTTTTTTGTTGTTAATCTCAATCCAAGAAAAAACTTACTTGTATCTAGGGGAAAATGTAGCCCTACTCCTACTGGGTTTGGGGAAAGAAAAGTAGAGAATCATAGAATCAACTGGGTTGGAAAAGACCTCCTAGATCATCAAGTCCAACCCTTGATCCAACACTGCCAGGGTTACTAGACCATGGCACCAAGTGCCACATCCAGTCTCATCTTAAAAACCTCCAGGGACGGTGAATGCACCATCTCCCTGGGCTGCCCATTCCAGTGTCTGATTACTCTCTCTGGAAAAAATTTTTTCTTAATATTCAACCTAAACCTCCCCTGGCACAGTTTAAGACCGTGCCCTCTTGTCCTCCTGCTGGTTGCCTGGGAGAAGAGACCAACACCCCCCTGGCTACAACCTCCTTTCAGGGAGTTGTAGAGAGTGATGAGGTCTCCCCTGAGCCTCCTCTTCTCCAGGCTAAACAACCCCAGCTCCCTCATCCTCTCCTCATAGGACTTGTGCTCAAGTCCCTTCACCACCCTTGTTGCTCTTCTCTGGACCTGCTCCAGCACCTCAATAATGTAAGCTTTCAGCAGTTTGGTGAAGGACAATTATCTCCTGCCCTTTCTGTTTATTTACTCCTTTAAATTTATAGAAATCTTAAAACTGAACTGTCTAACTAACTAGTTAGGTCAATCCTCAGGTGCATTTCAATTCATCTGTACCCCAGCAGATTGTAGTTCAGGTTGTACAAAGTGCATTGAGTATTTGCGATTAGCTATTTCCTCTCATCTTCAAATTACATGGAGGAGTATGAGTACTTGAAGATTTTCATCTTAATTGAAACAAGTAAAATCATGTTGTTAAATGACAATCATGCAGATGAAACTCTGGGGAACTATGATAAAAACATCACTTGCTTCCTTGTCAGAATTGTTCTGAAGTTTGGTGGGGGTTTTTTTCTGTAGGCTTCATTGCTGAAGTCACATGTGTGAAAACAGACAAGAGCTCCTAGTATTATTATTATATTTTACTTTTGTTTCAGTTATTAAACTGTTGTTATCTCAAACCACTGGTATTACTAGTTTTTTCCTGATTCTCCTCCCAATCCCACTGGGTGGTAGGAGGAGTCAGTGAGTTGCTGTGTTGTACTTTCTGGCTGGGATTAAACCATGACACTGGTTTTGATGCTTCTTGGCAAACATTTATAGCAACTTTACTGAGGTTTTTTGTTCTGGCATCCCCAGAGAGTAGAATTTGAGATGACCTGTTACTCACATGCTGCGTTATTGATGGTTTTATGTGGGCTTCATGCTAGCCTTCTGTGTTTAACTGCACATTCTTTGTTCCCCTTTTGGCAAAAAAGAATGAAATTGTCTGCTTTTGCCCCCACTTCTGACAAATGGAGGTTGAGGGGATGGCTGCTTGTTAAAAGGTAGCATACTGTATGAACAGGGGACTGTGTGTGGGAAAAAAAAAAAAAAGTAGTTAGTATGGTAAATGAGGCTTTAACAGCATTTAAAAATTGCTTATGCTTAAACTGTGATAAATGTAAATGAAGGAGATTAAATACAAAAGTGCACTTGTATTGTTTTTTGAGCTAACATGAAGAGGCAGAGGTTCTCTGTATAAATTTTAGTGGACTATTTCCATAGTGCCAGTTCTTTACGAAGCTGCCTTCATCCAGCTTGAGGCTCAGGTTGTCATGTCTTATTTAGATTTGCACTTTTATTGGTTGGGATTGGTTTTTTGGATTCAGGAGGAATGTTTGCTTTTTTTTTTTTCCCTGTAAGATTGATCACAAAATTTTCTTAGTTTTGACTATACACTGGTTTATCTTCTGTGTTTCTGGGAACACTGTAATGTTATGTTTGGCTTTGTAATAGGCACAGAAAAAGTACGGCAAGCTCAGGACTGCAAGGACCTCCATGTTGTAAACCCTGATTGGCTGTGGAGCTGCCTGGAGCGCTGGGACAAGGTTGAGGAACAGCTCTTTCCCTTGAAGGATGACTACATCAAAACACACAGGTAAGTGGTAACTTGGGGGCTATGAAAATAGGTTATTCATACAGTGTGCTGATTTATTAATGCAGCTATGAAATTGGTTTCTGACAAATTAAGAATGGTGTGCAATATTTACAGATTTTGTGGAAAAACTCCCTGGTTTTGTCCATTTCTGTTCTGCTTAAGCTGAAGACTCTCAAGGGGTGAGGAGGCAGTTCCACAAGTAGCACAATGGGGAGAAACTTCTAGTAACAGTAATTTCTTTAGCAGTTACTGTTGCTAGCTGTTCTCAGCTGGAGAAGTTGACCTTGTCAGTTCAATCACAGGGAATGTCACCACGGCGCGGGATCATTCATGCTGCCAGAAAATGTAAACACTTCCACAACGTGAAAAATTGGTCAAGTATGGCATTTTTTTCTGACACTTGGTAGTGAGGAGAAAGGGAGAAACAGAAAAATACTACAGAAAATTCTAATAAGAATTGGAAGACATGAAGATAGAAGCAAAAACTGGAAGAAAGGAAGTAGCGAGAGGTGGTTTTGGGATAAGGAAAAATGTTGAAAAAGAAAAGGTAAAAAATAATCAGTGCACTAGTATGACAGTAAATAGAAGTGGCAGCCAAAAACTTTATTAACACAGAGGAAGTCAGAGGGCTATCAATAGCAGTCCCCTTCAGGAAAGTGACATGGCTGAAATAACTTACCACAAAATATCATATAGNCCAGCTTCTGCTTCTTGGCTTACCTGTTTGGATAGATCCACATTAGCAGAAGCTTAATGGAGAACCCTCCCTTAAGTGTTTAGGCAGGAAGGGGCATAGCATATTGGGTTTTCTGTATTAAACTGATGTTGGTGTGACTGAGTAGGCTAGTGATTTACTTTCTGCTCAGAAGATAAAGACACCCTTTGTGGGCATAACGTGTGTGTGCAAGACATCAAATGCTTCAAAGATGCCAAAAGAAGAAACATCTGGAAGTAAAGCCTTTTATCAAATGGCAGACTAGGTAGAGACATGAAATCCCTATAAGTGAGCAAAGAGATGCAGCCTACTTATGGCTTGACTAGAATACTTAGTTTTTAAAAAGTACTGTCAGATGTTTTTTAATCAAACTTTGGAATACTTGTATGGGATGCCTAATTTGTCTCAGAGGTCAGACACAGCAGAGTTGTCAGATGTGTACAGTGAATTGCGAACATCATTTTTTGATGTCTAGAATGAATGTTAATCTTCCTACCTATCTTAATTTACTCTTCCATTTTATTGAAACGTGATATTTTTTCCTACTTCTGCATTTCAAATACAATACAGCATAACTTCACACTTTCCCTACCCCCAAGCTTCAGTCAATAACACATGTATCTTAATGCAAATACTTCCATTTTAACCCAGTATGTGCAACCACTTTGGAAACGATTACTGGTCCAAGGCACTTATAAACTAGGGAGGGGGATGAACTCTGAGAAAACATTTGCATATAAAATGAAGTTAAAAACAGCAAAAAAAAAAAAACAAACTTGGGATTGGTTGACCTTAAATGTTGATGCTACATGACTACTTCAGAAATGTCCATAAAAGCATGTGGTAAAAACTCCATTTTTGTGTCACTTCTCATATTTGTTACAATGTAATTTAATTGGATCTTTTTTTAATATAGTGTTGTTTTAATGGAACATAGCATGCTGTTTTATTTGATTTTTTTAATTATTCGATTGGCTTTCTTTTTTGTGGCATTTCATGATAATTGGATAGTATGTCATAATGGTGATTCCTACAGACTGATCTCTGTTTCTGCTGACATTTCTAAAATTGTTTTTAAATGCGTCATAGGCAGCTTAGTATTTTAAAAACTTAGTTTGAGTGACTTGCAAATTAATATTGTATGTTTTTTTTCTATCAGAGTCAATTTGGAGAGCAAATACAAAGATCTGGTACAATAGCCCTCTTTTCTTTTTAGTGTGTGTATGCAGATTATCATGCTACTCAAGTTGTGCAGTTGTAACTACCTGGAAGCCATATCAAACTTCATATTTTTAGAACTTTTAAGGCACATTTAATAATATTTTAATAATGTAAATATGACATTATCTGTGTATTTGCATTTTTCTGCTTTATATTCAGTGAGACTTTAATGGGGGTGGAGAAATGTTTCTTCAGAGGTCTTCCAAGCCATTTCCTCTCTTTCTCCCGTAGAAAAAAAGGAATGCTAATTTTTTATGTTCTGGTTACATAGCTCATTTAAATTTCTAATGACGTTTTTTCTGAACTCCATCTAACAGAGAGAATAGCCCTGCCACGTTTCCTGATACACCCAGCACATTTCAGACAGCTGTATTTCACCCAACACCCATCCATCCGAAGTCTCAGCCTGGTCCTGAAGTTCGACTGTATGATCCTAACACTGGAAAGCTAATCAGGAAAGGCACACAGACACCTGGGCAGTCAATGTACATCCAGTCTCCAGCTCCTCCCATCACCTTACCAGTCCATGGTGAACACTCATCCTTCAGGTACCTAAAGCATAGCTAAGAGTCACTTTATCTATATTTTTAGATTCTGTAGTAAATTTAACCCTTGTTATCTTTGATCAAATTGTCATCTTTGCTTTACTTTGTTTGCTTTCTAAAAAACCAAGAAAAACAGTGAAAGTGAATAGTCATCTGAAGTGAAATTGGGATGCTACAATTCCAGGTGCTTTTTGTTCCTCACCAAAGTGCAACTAGAAACCTCAAATCAAATAAATTCAGTGTGTAGTTTGTGTGCTCTAAAGAATGCTAGAGTAACTAATCTCTGAAGCAGGGCAGCTTAATGTTTCTTAATGGGTCTTCTAAACAGAAAACAATCCAGTATTCTAAAACATATCTGATAGCATTTGACTCCTTTTTATAAAATTTTCCTCTTCATCTAATTTCTTTCAAATGGGGCATTCGATTTGTGTTTTTGAGGAATATCAGAAGTGATGGAAGAGGGGTGTAGCTATCTGAGTATTGTTAAATAAGGCCATATGGCTGTTTGCTAGTTAATAATCCTTAGATCACTAAATCAAGACACTAAAGCAGCAGGAGGAAGAGGCAGCCTGCCTTTTGAAATACAAAGGCATCTGGACTTCGTCAAAATTTGTGTTAAGCTGCAAAAACACTACTTGTCTCTTAAGGATGTGTAAAATACCTAAAATTCATGCCAAATTATCTACATAAAAGATTCAACTTTCTGGAATACTAACAAGTTTAGTAAGGCTTGTTGACTCCAATGGTAAAAAAGTATCCAACTGAAGCCAAAGCTTTTCTTTGTAAAATGCAATCAGCATTCCTTTTTATGATATGATCAGAGTAGAGCAGTTGTTACAAAGCAATTCAGTTCTCCAAAAATATACATCACAACTATAAATGCACAATTTTCTACCTTTCTTCTCCTTTCCCTGCCACTTTCAGTGTTGTCACTTGTAAAGGTTTAGTATACTAATGTAGCTTATGTTTCCACTCTATCTTCCTGTTATTAAATTGTTTCAACTTGTTTTTTTCTCGGTTGTTATCTGTTTATAGGCTTTTTTTTATTTCAGCTTCCCTGTTGCTGTCAACACAGGTTTTTTGAGTCTCTCTTGTTTGTGAAGATGTCTCGTTTTCAGTTCCTTTTTAACTGTGTCTTTTAAAATCTGTATTTTACTTTACTATGACATTGTAAATGAACATTAAAAACTTTAAATAATCAAGACATAGCATGTATCCAGAGAGGAGCTGAAAAGCTTTCGAGGTTTTGTGTCAGTTATTGTGGGAAGGAATTTGTCTAGAAATAGAACTGGGAAAGTCGTACACATTCTGATGTTCTTATAACATATAGTTGTCATAACACTTGTAAGATTCTTCAGTTTAATGAGTTATGTTGGTATTAATGCATCATTCAGTGTTTTTCCTACCTTTGCCAACAACTTCAAGAGTTTGTCCTCACCTAAGCCTATTTTTTGTTGATGCTGAGGTGCCTCTTAACTTGAGCATCTTATTGAAAAGGCGAGTAGTGTACTTCAGGTGCCCTCTTAGTTGAGTTTTATAGAGCTACAGAGAGGTTTTGGGGCTGGAGTGAGGCTATGTCGCCTTGCTACTCCCATTTTTTCACTTCAGCATTTTTTTTGACTGTAAATGCTCAGGGTTGAGATGTATTAGTCTAAGAAGATGAATCCAATTACTCTGTGCTGCAACTTCACCCCACAACTAAGCAGCTGTAAGACATGAGCATAAGATATATGCTGAAAAAAGTATTTTCATGACTGTTTCCTGTTGATTTGGTCCTCATGGTGAAGTTAGTGACCTGTGAATACAGATGTCTTAATTAGGGCATGTATATATTCCTCAGAGCAGTTCCACCATCCTCAGTTAAGATGCTGAGGAGAGTCTTGGTAAAGTCTAGGAGCAAAGCAGGGCAGTGATCAAATACTGCTTTAGGTACTTTCAGTGGATAGGAAGTACAGTGCAGGCAGAGCACGAAGGCTGTGAAGTAACAAAAAGCCAAGTAGGAACAGCTTTGCTGTGTTACGACTGAGGAAGAGCTGAGGCAGTACTGTATGGTTTGTCTTAATGCATACATCAATGATAGGTTTTAAAAAAGCTTCACATCCACTTTAGAACGTGATGTGATACTGGTCTTAAGAGAAAACTACCTTAGTGCAGCAATTTCTTGGTACAGGGCAATGTATTTTGTGTCCTGACAGACTTTACATGCTCATATGTTTACTTCCTATAGAAAGATGAGAGTATTTGTAACTAAGCCATTGAATTTAGGCAGAGTTAAAGTTGTTAACACTCACAGCTGCTCCTCTTGTGGGTGGGTGTAGTCAAAGCCTCCAATAATCTTTGAATCTTTGAATGTTCATCTGATTCTGAATTTCAGATAGTGGGAAACAGAATTGCACTGCTGTGAGAGGAAACCCTCAGGGACATGGTAGTTGCATGTGGCAAAACAATGGTACTTGGTCTCTTATTCTAAGAATAGACCTCCTTGGGCTTAGGACATAACCTCCTGCTTGCAAGGCTGGTTACGGAAAAGGGCTTCTAGTTATCCAAGTACCATTTCATAAGAACTTTTTCAATTCTCTCTCTATTTTGTGTTCAACATTTTCAGTTTCTGTGGTTCAACTTGAAACATAATTTAAAATGGGATATAATCAGTGTAAATACCTACATGCAATGTCCAGTGAAAGTGTTACCAGTGAATTACAGGTGGTTCAGTTAGTGTAGCCAGCATTTCGAGTGACAAGCACAGGTCTTGCCATTGTGCTCGGCTCTGTGAGACATGAGAACCTGCTTTTTGTCATGGCTGTTGCAGCCTGAGTAGAAGGGTGACAAAGAGTTTGCAGCTGTACTAGAAGGGAAGGGAATGCAGCACCAGCAACTCTTCTCTGAGAACAGGAAGGATTCCTCTTTAAAAATAACTTTCATGTCAGAGCTTTGACATGCCTTGTGTATCTCAACAAATTTGCATTTTCATACAGAAACAGTTTTCTACAAGCGTTGCAATAAACACTTAAGTTGTAACAGGTCATGAGATGTGTAATGTAGTGTTGTTCAAAATAATACAAATGCTAATGACATCTTGGACTAGAATAAAGAAAAATAATGGTGCAAGTTAAATTTTAGTGAATGCTAATAATACACTGACAGATGAGGCAAGGCTTAAAATATGGATGTAATTTACATCTAAGAAGTTATAAATGGCGCCCTTGTTTTAAATAATGCTAAGATGCACCGAATGGTTGGTTTGAAGAGGTGTGTCAAGCAGGTGTTGGTGGCTGAAGCCATACTTGAGGGCCTCTATAAACTAACTTTGCTTATAAATTTTTTAATAATTTTTTCTGAATTTACATACTCATTTTTACTGTTTTTCTTTACTTAATGTTACAAGTCATGTTATGACAGCAAAAATATAAAGTGCCAAATTGACTACATGGCTTGAATTTAAATATTTTTAACATTTCCATGATGATAATGCTATTTTAGCTTTCTCTCAGTGTTATATCAACAGAAGTGCTTTTTACTTCCACAAGTGTTGAACCAACCTGGTATATGTCTTTCCTTGTGCATGTAAGACTGGCAAGCACCAAACAACTTCTGCAGGGTTGAATATGGTATTATTTTTTAAAAGGTACTCATGAATCTCATTTGATTAGAAGTAAATGTAAATTCCTGCATTTGTATGTCTTTAATTTTTATTTAACTTAACGGGCAAGTGGAAAATGTAAAGCCTGGAAAATGTCTCTGAGGAAATAAAAATGTCTTACAAACCTTAAAGAAGTCTTTGTTTCATATTGCTTTTGGAATACTCTCATGAGAAGGCTCAGTGTTTCTTACCTAGTAGCAGTTGGAAAACAGTGGATAAAACATCTGACAGAAGTCTTTAGAACCTGTTAATACAGTTATTTTACAGTTAATATTTGTGTGTAATAATATAGTCAAGTATGATCTCACATTTTATTCTACAAGAGGAGGAGTTCTTGTCATCAGTATGATTATGTGTTCTTAAAAAATATGCTAGATTTATTTCTAGTCTAAGAAAGTCTGCTTGGCTACCCTGCTACATATAACTTCTCTGTAATTCTTGGCATGGTCAAGCTTCTTATGTTTTTAATAGAGTTGTGTAAGGTGCCTATAGCTTTTTTTTGTCATTCTCTGTTTCACTAAGAATGTAAATGGCATCACCACCTTTCTTAGCTAGGGTACCTATTAAAAAGGTAGGAAATCGTACTTTAAAATGTCCTTTTGGAAAATATAGTGGAATGCTGTATTGTTTTCCTCTTTTACCTATGAAAATTACTGTCTGAGAGCAATTTAATAGCAAAAGAATGGTCTTTTAAAATAGAAAACATGTAGTGGGGGGGCAAGAGGGGGGGAACAGAAAACTTAGCTGTGGTGAGAAACTCTTAACAAAAACCAGTTTGATTAGTTCATTTCCACAGAATCCAAACTGTTCCACTGTACAGAATCAAGAGACTGCAAAGGGGCACATGGCTGCTGTGCTACTGAATATTGCTGTGCTGATGGGGGTGCACGTCTGGGTAGCACAGCAGTGGCTTGGCTCTTTTCCCTCACCACCCCCAACTGAAATTTCCTGCACCTATCCATGGGATTTGAGAGAAGAGAGATGTGTATTT